>NW_017306283.1:3607683-3624200 GCF_000935625.1 Nanorana parkeri
GGCTGTAGCGTCTCCTCGCGGCGCACGCGCACGTAGACCCTCGGCTCCTCCTCCTATTAGCGCAGGCGCACGAGGCTCCTTAAGACGGGGCCAAACGAATCTTCAGCGTCCGACTGTTTGCAACAGTGAACGCCGAAGATTCACACTCTGCAACCGCAGCAACCAGGGACCAGCACCTCGCAAACCCCACTTAGGGGGTAGCTCCAAGGCACATCAAGAGGGAAGTCTGAGATCGCCGGCCAGGACGGCTAGAGAGAGGACTACTGATGCTCACCACCATCAGCCATAGGAGATACCAGGAGTGTTCTTCCAACCGCAAGTATCCGTACTATCCGTACTTAAGCCGGGACTGTTAAATCTGTATTGTGTGACCAGGGGAATAACAGTATAACTTGCTTGTAGTCAAGTCCAGCTGACTGTCATTATAAGGAAGTCACTTGTCTCTCTTAGTATACGTCTACTGGGATTCCCTGTGCAGTACCGGGTCTCACCACAGTCTAACCCTGCAGAAGTTAACCCTCTCCCACCTATCACCTATAGAATTGTACGATTCCCGGCTGGTTTTCGAACATGCTGGTTCGATAGAAGACGTGCGACCGTACAGTAGAAACGGTCGCACGTCTCCGTTCACACTGCTCGATTATCGTATGAAAAATCGATCGCATACGATTATCGTACGATAATCGTGCAGTGTATGGGCACCTTAACAGATCTTCCATACCTGGTGATACTGCTATTCCTCTTAGCAAATAACCCCTTCCTCTTTGTAACTGACCATGCTATGCATTCCACCCAACCTAGCACGATCAGTTTGCATCTCTTCCTCTGACCCAGAAACTACAGGATGCAGTGCCCTCACGTGGCATGCCTGTAGTCATAATACAGCTGCCATGCCCCCTCCAGTTTGACTGACATTATCTCCTGCACACCCCTACCTACAGCCCAAAAATGAAGGGCCCCCTGGCACCTGTGACATGCTCTGCATTCTTTAAATCAGATTACAGATGATATGCTCCCTCCAGTTTGACTGACCGCATCTCCTGCACCTCCCTGCCTACAACCTGAGAATACAAGGTCTCCTGTGACATCCTCTGGTTGCATACAAGGGACCTGTGACATCCTCTGCTGCCTCCACCCCTAACTCTCATCATCGGGAGTAGAGGGGACCCATGGGGTTACATTCGGCCACTAAAAGCTCACCAAATTAGGCATTTCCTTCCATTCTTATTAAGATTGTGTTAAATGTATATAGTTGGTGGCTAGGGTTAATGTATCTTTTTTAATGATTTCCATTTCCATAGACTTTAATTTTGTTAAACATTATCCACGCACCCAGCTTAAGCCCCCTACTTGAAATGATAGAAAATGGAAACATTTCAGTTTTGGAGTTTTCAGAAAAAGAGCAAGTAGCAAATTTAAAATATTTTTAAAGTTATGTGATGTAAATCAGAACATGTAACAAATCTAAAAAGGTGTTATCCCATTTGGTTGAAAAAGTAGAAATAAACTTTCAGCTGCTAAAACCACATTTTCAAGTTAGCAGGCTATTCAGAACTTTTAATTAGGGATGAGCTTTGGGTCGACCATAAGTCTGACCCAAAACCAAATTAATCACAGTATGACAAACGGATGAACTAAATGAACAGATTTGTCCAGTTCCCCCGCTTTCACAATTCTTTGACTGATGTAGTTAGAAGTCATTTATTTAGTGGTGGAATAAGTAAACAAAGCTTCTGGACAATTTTTTTGCTCCAAATGATATAGAAGCCAGTGGGCATCAGGGATGACGTAACTGACCAAATATGATCATGACAGTAGTGGCAGAAGTCTAAAGGGAGATAATCATCATGCACAGGTTGCAATTTTTTGTGTTGGCAGATCATCAGGGTGTCATTCATTGTGATTGACTTTTTGCTTTTTATCATTTTTGCAACAAAATACAAGACCCCATAAAAAAGAACAAAAAGACACCAGGCCAAAATTAATAGCAGGCCCTTGTTGTGGATATGTTATGGATTGTTGGGACCCTATGCAAAAAAAATTGAGTGGGGTCTTCCCAAAATCCAAATCAGACCCTTATCCTAGATAGAGATCTGGTGTGAATTTTTTAAAAGGGACATGGTAATCTTAAAATCCACTCCTGCTGTCAGCTGTCCATTGTCGTGGGACAACAATTTAAGTGCCATCCAATGAGAGTGATCATCACTGGGGTCAGTTAGCTCCAAATTTAACTATTTACACACAAGCAATAGCTGCCACCATATGTTTTATTGGAAACACACACCCTTCACAGTATCTGAAACAGTTAAAATATGGTAGATTTCTACAACGGTAAGACATTTTTAATCTCTGATTTAGAACATTAGAGATATGCCTTTCAGTGTTCGTGGACACTCTAAAGGGTTTCACTGAGCTGGTCTGCCCCAATTACAAGAGCTAAGGGGTGCATAATTATGGGAATGGTTATGTGCAATTGTACAATGTACGTGCAAAAGCACGCTCATTAGCGTACAGGTGCACGCTCATTAAACAGACATGAAGCCATGACCAAGTTTCTGAGGGGTCTTCAGCTTCTCACTGTGTGCATTGTACTTGTATCCTGACGTCCTGTGTAATGAACCTGGCTTGTGACCAATTGAATTCACATTCTCCTCCTGATTTGATACCTCTGTTCTCTGATCACCTGTGTATGACCTTGGCTTACGTTTCCTGACCCTGCTCCTGATCTGTGATTCGGCATCTCAAGATTCGGCTCCCTGTGTATAATCTCGGCTTGAACCTGACTTCCCTCCTGGTCTGCCACTTGGTGGATCGCTCCATCAGCATCCTGAGCAACGACATCCTGCCAGTGCTCTGTTGCCTGCTTTGGTTTCAAGAAGTCACAGTGGCATCTCGGTTCTGCTGATTCACCAGCTGGTCCAACACACTCAAGCGCCTCCCCAAGAACCGGCCAGCCACCAGTATCGGCACCTGTGCTCCGCTCTGTCCTTACATCCTCTGTCACTACTTCCAGAGGTGTGGGACAAGAGGTGCACGGGCAGCCCCCTTCTCAGCTGAGTCTCCAGCTGAGTGATAGTGAAGCTTCCTGGAACCTCTCCGACCCTCTGGACAGGATGGATGATTAAGGAGACCGAGGTACAAAGTTGGTGAATGTCCTCATTGCTCTGTTTATTCTGCCAAGCATGCAGGTGCACAGAATAATCTGAGCAGGATAGATATGTGGTTTGAAAGAGAAGAAGGCTGCAGTGATGAGACAGGTCCTCTTTAACTTGGCTGCCTCTTCCAGTCTCTACCCGCATGACTCAGGAACTGGATCTCTCTCCTACCTTTCTGTTTCCTGGCCTTTTGCAGTCTGACTAACTTGTATCCTGCCTCCCAAAAGCCACCTCTCTTCTCCTCTCAAAGTCCTTGGGAGATGTATCTTCATTAAAAACAAACTGTATTATGTTGTGGGACTACATATCCCAGCAGTCCCTCTGCTTCTCTGCAAGCAATTCCTTTTTTTCTCCATACACACCCACTCCCTCTGGGAACTGTAGTCTGTAACGCAAATCTTTTTGATGTTGAGCTCAACAATTGGACTCCATTTTCCATGAGTCATTTCTCATCTGAGTTCATTAGGGAGTGGGAGATTTTTTCTGGGTCAAAATCAGCCTTGTATAATCCTTAAAGAGGCCAGTGGACACATCTTCAGCCAAGAAGCCAAAGAAAAAAACATGCTGCAGAGAATGAATGGCTGCAAGCTAACAGCAACCACTGGGCTACAGAAATCTAAATAGTATACTTAGCTGAATCAGCTATTGCAGAGGGGTGAAGGCTCTGTACAAACTGGTAAAAATGTCCAAAAAACGCGTGGCTCATTGGGGCGGCCATGCAGAAAAGTGTGTCCCAAATATGTTTCACCGGAAAGATGTAATCAGAGGGCATCATGCACATTACTGCATATGTGGATAATGTCATCCCACACATCTAAACGCATATGTATTATGTGACAAATGAAACATTGAATACAGACAGAAAACCAACTCCATCTTCTAGGAAACCTAGGAGGTGAACTTGTTCTTTTAAAATTTCCCTTTCTAAATTACAATATTGCAGTATAATAAAGAGTCAATATTTCTCTCTAACCAACTAAGCTAATGCCTGTAAAACATTATTATTGTTATTATTATTATTATGTTATTCTATTTTTTTACCTTACATCTGTATTTACACCTGAAACTAAGGTAGAAAACGAAAAACAAATTTTACTTCTGTATTCTTCACTTAATATAACTATGGGGGTGACTAAAACCTATATTTTAAAGCAACAGTTCGTGAGATTGTGTATGTGCGCGTACCATGGCCAGAGGTTTAATAAACTCAACCCTAATATTCACAGGATCTGCCGTAGCTTTGGCTAGCTTCGGTTGTGGGAGCCCTGCAGTTTAGTCAACAGCTGGGTGGAGCCAGCCGTGATCTCACGGCTGGCTCTGTCCAGTTGTAATGACAGATCAGCATCCCCAAATGACCTGGGAATGCTGAACTGTCATAAAACAATGACAACTGGGTGGACCCAGCCCTGACATCACGGGCGACTTCACCCAGTTGTTATTCATTTGACCTGGTCCTGCTAGAAGACTCTAGCAGGTGCCGGCCAATAGGAAACTGTTTGGCGAAGCTAGCTGTCACTGCTAGCTCTGCCCAATTGTTTTTTATTTTATTTTTTTCATTTTAAAAAAATCTTTATTTTATTTTTAGATTTAACTTTTTTTTAACTCTTTTAATTGATTTCCTATTCTGCTCGGTACCACGGAGGTACTGACGCATTCGGCTATTCACTCACTGCCGTTCGGCCCCTATGTGAATAAGGGTGAACGGAAGCGAGTGAGCTTACGGAGCTTCGGCTCAGCCGATTCAGATGTTGGATCGGCTGAGTCAAAGTCCTTCTGCACTTTGGCTCACCCGAACATGCAAAGTACTGTATGTTCGGCTGACCAAATTGCAGCCGATGTACGGCTGAAATCAGCCATACAAGTCTGAAGTGAATAGCCGAACAGGGCTCGGCCCACTTTACTTTGGCTGGGTAATTCACTTGGCTGCCTTCGGCTGCTTTGCGAATAACCCTTTAAATGCCTTCCTGCCTGAAACCTACTATGTCTGAGTACATAGCAAAAAAAGGTTTAAAGTGGCTAATTGTATTGCCTTTTAAAAGGAAATCTTTCATGAGCTATTAATGGAAACTGCCATTGCTGAACTTTCCTTTTTAGGATGCCCTTCTGTTCTGATGCTTTACATACATTATAATGCCATCAAGAGATAAGAAGTACTGACACTCATTTAACACTGATTTAAGCATACTTGTTCTGTGACTCAAAGGTACTGAAGACAAAAACAGACAGACAATCAGCATTTTTAGAAGGAGACCTGCAATGATAGCCTCCATACTTTCCTCATGAGTTTCTTTAAATGCTGTTTATGTAATTCTTTTGATAGCAATGGAGTGGTGGTGGGGGTGAGGAGTGCAAATTTGCACCTTGCCCTTGGTACTAAGTCAGACAAAGATTAATTCACTATTCTTTCTTGATATGCATTTTCATGACTTCAAATTTATCTCAAAAGGTATCTCAGCATGCAAATATCCAAATACAAGGATCAATAGCTGGAATGTCTTGTATTAAGCAAAGATACTCTGAAAGT
This sequence comes from Nanorana parkeri, assembly GCF_000935625.1. Taxonomy (NCBI): domain Eukaryota; kingdom Metazoa; phylum Chordata; class Amphibia; order Anura; family Dicroglossidae; genus Nanorana; species Nanorana parkeri. The sequence continues at coordinate 3,613,363 of NW_017306283.1, forward strand.
ATCCTGTTTTTGCTTTCATGTGCAATTTTCACTAACTCCTTTTTTTTTTAAAAACCCAGAATTTTTAACAGAGAATCAGGACATAAACATAATTTGGTATATGTTGGTCATAACACCACAGGAGCTGAAAGCCTATAAGGTTAAGCTAAATTCTGAGCAGGAATTGAAACAAATGTGTGCAATTTCTTCTTATTTCCATACATAGTCATGCAGGCAGTGAAAAATCTAGACTTCTCCAATTTATAAAAAGCCCTGTTGACTTAAAAACCAGTGGCCGCTATGCCCTCGATCCCCCAGCCATTGCCTTTGTAACCTCCCCACTGTAATTCTTTTTGAAGTCACTGATGCCATAGTGGGCGGATTTGGGAGACTCAGGCTCCAAGTCTGAACCACCCACTGTAACAGCGTCGTGTAAACAGTTGGGTGGAGCTAGCGTAGATATCACCGCAAGCTCCGCCCAATTGTTTATATTTTGCCAGCATCTGTCAGAATTTCATTCTGCAGTGGGAGTTCATTGCGAGTGGACAGGTCGGTGGGCTTCGTTTTTTTAAAATTATTTCTATTTATTTTTTCTTTTCTTCTTTTGTCGAGTCGTCATCTTCGTGGACAACACTGGACATCGTGATTGACCCTGGATTATGTTGGTGGATCCATTTATGGGTTTTTTTTTAGTAAAGGACTTGTCAAAAATCCTTTGTTTTGTTTTTTTTCTTCAAATAATGGATTTTTCAAAAGTATTTTTTTTAAATGTTACTTTAACCCTTTATAGAAAGGGAAGGGGTACAAGTACCCCTTCTTATTCACAAGGGGTGGGCCACATCTGGGTGCCACTTTGTTAAAGGGGTACCCTGATGTGAATAAACCCCCCCTGTCCACACCCCCACAACCAACACCCTAGGGCTTTGTGGGGAAGAGGCCCTTGTCCCCTTCGGCACGGGGACACAGTGTTTTTCCAGGCGCGACCCTGGAAAAGCACCCTCCCAGTGCTGAGGGCATGTGGCCTGGTATGGCAGGGGAGGGGGAGCTCGCTCGTAGGTCTGGTAGGAATGTTAGGTCCTCCTGCCATTCCTACCAGACCTAAAGGCTCTGGTATTGTTTGGGAGGGGGAACAGCATGCCTTTTTTTCTTTGTAAATGTCATTTTTGCTGCAGGAGGTTCTATACATCGTATAGATATGCACTTTAAAAGGCAGTTTAACTACCTGCCGGCCGTTGTGTATAAACGGCCAGCCGTGAGCTTCCTGGATGTAAACAGGCCGTGTGTACACGGCCTGTTAGTCCCGCCGACTTGTGCGCGATGTGCGCGAGCGAGAAAGGCAACATTTAAAAACCCGCAGCGATGCCTGTTAACATACATGCGATCTGCCGGCTATAGAGCCGGCGGATCGCTCGTATGAGGTCCCGGTATGTGCCCCCTCCCGCTGTTACGGTGGTCCCGGGCTCCGCCATGCCCAGTGCGAGCCCGGGACCAGCAGAGTGCCTCTCTGACAGGGGATTAGAGGGAGGTCGGTTCACGATCTCCCTGCGGTCCCCTCTCCGGTGTCAGAATGCGGAAGTGATGTATATTACATCTCTTCCGCATTCTCGTGTCACTCTCCAGCTTCATCAGCTTCTTCAGGGGGGTCCTAGGTGACTTTAGGGGACCCCTGATGTCTCCATAAAGAGGACCTGTCACATCTTTTGCTATCACATAGGGGGGTTTCTTAGCCCCCTCTGTGATAGCAATAAAGTTAAGTGGAAAAAAAAAGGAATAAAAATGAACGTTTCCCCCAAATTTTTTAAAGTTACACATAAGAAAGAATTTAAAAAAACAATTTGTTTTTAAAGTCCCCACCCCTACATACACGCATGTAAACATGTGTCAGGTGCGCATACCTGCGAAAACGACGATTGTGCCCATTACGCCGCACATGTTACATATCACCGCGAACGTTGCAGTGAGAGCAATAATTTTAGGGACATCAATCACTGATAACACGAAACTGATGAGCTTGGTCAATTTTGGGTATGTTTTTTTTTTTGCAATTTTGCGGGTGCGCGCAATTTTTGAGCTTGACATGTTTGGTGTCTATTTACCCGACGTGACCCCGTCTTTTATATTTTACCAAAAAAAAATTGGGGTAATAATAAATGTTTTATAACATAATGTAAAAGTAATTTTTTCTGAATATAGTAAAAATAAAACCCTGCAGTGGTGATTAAATACCACCAAAAGAAAGCTCTATCTGTCCCCAAAAAATTGTATAAAATTCATATCAGTACAGCGTTGCATGACAGAATAAATGTCAAAGTACTGCAGCGCTGAATACTGAAAAATGGCCTGGCCAGGAAAGGGGTCTAAACACCTGGCCAGCAAGTGGTTAAGGGGACCCCCCAGGCATGATATTTAAAGGAATTTTTCATTTTTATTGTTTCACTTTAAGCAATGTTAAAATCACTGCTCCTTTAAAAACAGTATTTTTGAAAAGCGTTTTTTGCATTGATACATGTGCCCCAGGGCAGTACCCGAATACCCATACCCTTTTTTTGCACAATGGTATAAAGCTAACCCTACCTCATGTACGCGTGCCTGTCTCGACAAAGTTAGAGTCTAATTTAATCAATGCCTCAGTGATATTGCCGAGAGACAACTACGCTGGGTGAAGCAGAAATTTGACATACATGGCAATAAACCGAGCTCCATGCTCTTGAAACATCTTCACTGTTTTGAATCTGCGAAGCATCCGATATGCTTACGAACTAGCAGTTCTGTCCTCACCAGTAATCCACAATTAGTATTGGAGAAATTGCACTGCCACCTTTCTCAACCTAATGCATCTCCTGCCCATCTTCCTTTGGGGAAGGCGGGAGCCTTTTTCAAAAAACGTAGCCTACCTGCTATTTTGTCCTCCCACATGAACATCGGCCGTGTGTTAGAATCGAACATTGGCCGTTCGAGCGTCATGATGACTCTGCCCAATCATGTCTTGCCTTTCAGATGCCGGCAAACTACACAATTAGGCGGAGCTAGCTAGCTCCGCCCAATTGTTTATGTTTTGCCGCCATCAGTCAAAATGCCATTATACGGCGGGAGTCGGGGGAGAGCGGACGGGACGGTGGACAGCGTTTTTTTATTTATTATTATTTCTATTTATTTTTTATTGTTTCATTTTTTCTTTTGTCGTCGTTAACCCCCCTTTCCGGCCCTGCCAGGTCTGTGCTCTGATCAAGGGTCTGGTATGGAATTTTAGAGGGGACCCCACCTTTACCCCCCCATTTTGGGGGGTGGGGTTCCTCCTTAAAACACTGGGGTGTTCGGCCCATCACTACTGAGGACGAAATTCGTCTATCAATTAAGTCACTCAAGTCCAACAAGAGATCTGGGCCCAACGGGTATTCCTCTTTATTTTATAAGAAAGTTTTGGACATTATCACACCTCATTTGACCTCTATGTTCAATTTCTTTAGGAAGTGTAACCCTCTCCCTCCTGAGGCTCTGAGGGTACATATTGTCATGTTGCCTAAACCATCTGCAGATCCACACTCGTGGTCTAATTTCCGCCCTATTTCATTGCTCAACACGGAAACTCCTGGCTAAGGTTTTGTCTTTAAGAATTAATACCTTTTTGAGTTGCCTTATTCACAAAGACAGGTTGGTTTTGTGCCTTGCAAGCAGGCCGGAGACAATGTTCGTCATCTTCCTATTCAGCTAGCTCGCTCGAAAGAAATGATGTTGCTTTCCTTAGACATTCGTAAGGCGTTTGACACTTTGTCATGGCAGTATATGTTTTTAACCTTGCGCAAGTGGGGTTTCAGCAAAAAAACTTTGGCTTGGATCTCGGCTCTATATGCCCATGACCTTGACCTAGCAGGCATCCATCATAAACTTTAGTTGTATGGGAACAACATTCTCTGAGCCTTAACTTCCCCTCATGACTCATTCTCTAATCTGTTTCGAGTATTGACAGACTAGGTAGTTAGGTTAATGAAACTAAGTCCAATGCCCTCAATATAATGCTACAATCCAGGCAACTACACCTGGTCCAATCAAACTGTAGCATCTCCTGGTCTTTACCCTACCTGGGCATTCAGGTCACTCTGTCACCTGACTCTTTGTTCAAGGCAAACTACCCCTCACTTTTTAAGGCCTTATTAGCTCTTCTTAACTCCTGGCAGACCATGCCTCTGTCATGGTTTGGTAGAATTCATGCCATCAAAATGTCTTACCTCTCCAAGCTCCTATATTTCTTTAGAATCTTGCCAGTCCATATCCCAGGCCATATTTTGCAAATTGAACAAAGGAAACTTCTTCTGTATATCTGCCAGTAGGAGGTAGTGTTTGTGGGAAATTGGCAACTTTCATCTTTCTAGCTAACCACCAAGACTATAGGTAAGGCATGAACATTTTGGAGGTCAAGCAAAGGGTCATGGGTATAATGGTGCATGAGATGCATACGGTTATTCTGAATTACTCTTACTGCAATTACCTGAAAATTTGGTCTGCTTGGCTGGACTATGTCTGCCGGATGGATTTAGACACCTGGCATAGCCCCCTCCCTTTCCCTCTCTCTTCCCCCCATTTTTCTTTTCTTTTTTCCTTACTATCCTACTATTATGCTTTTCACCACCTGCTCCAGGGGCTGCCTGTGCTGACCATCAAAACCACTCACAGATGATACGCTCTCCTGGGCCCTGTGGCTACTGCAGGCTGCAGGTAGCAGAGTTGGAACCACTATTATGCTTCCTCAAGGACTATACTTGCTTCTACGCTACCCCTGTTTAATGCTTCATGTATACCAGTACCTTTCAGACTGTAGCCTTAATGTGATACATATTCTTGATTTTGTATGTATCCATTACTGCTGGTGTTGGATATATGTTGTTACTGTTTGTATTCTCTTGTTTTGATCTTATAAAACTTTTTGTGAAAGAAATCCAAAATTGAACCAAAACAACCAATAGAACCAAAATTGATAGAACCAAAATAATAGTAAATATATAAAGTCTCAAGTAGCTGATTCAATTTAGTCATTCAAGATCACCTGGTCAAGTAATGCAATCACATGGCTTTTGTTTATCAACATAATGATCATAATGCCCTTGTGTGACCTAGTGATCATGCTCATGGTTTGATTGGCTTTTGTTTATCAACATAAGCCATTTATGATTACCATATCCTTGCTTGACCTGGTAATCATCAATGGCTTTGTTGATAAACAGTCTCCTCTGAATACTTGACAGTGATATGTAAGAAAAAAATAGAAAAATATTGCTCATCAATAGAAGACTCAATACAATAATTTGTGTTTTAAAGCACAGGTCAGATATGCATTAAATGTAAGTGGAGGCGCATGCGCGCAGTGGACGATGTCGGAAGTGCTCTGATCCCGCTCCGCATCGCTCATAAAGAAGCCCTTACCGTAAATACCGGAGACTCTCCTGCCTCGGACTGTGTTCGGCATACACCGGGATTGTAATGTACCGTCCCGGCAAGATACCGCCTCCTCACCGTCCCTCAATCAAAGAAGCCCTGGCTAAGGCAGCCTCCAAGATGGCGCCAGCTTCACACAGTCAGCACTTCACAATGACGCAGCAGATGACAGTGATGCTGGCTCCCTCTCTCCTACCCGTGAGTCACAGACAGATTTACTGAACAAAATAGATTGTATGTTGCAAAAAGCTCTGAAAACAACTTCTAAGCAAATTACTAGTCAGTTATCACGTGAAATTCGAGAATTAGGCCAACACACTGCTGGTTTATAAATCAGCATGGATGCGGTTGAACTCCAATCTCCCATTCTGATGATTTGGACAAAATCCGTGATGAAAACCTATTCCTAACTTCTAAAATTGAAGACCTGGAGAATTGCTTGTGCACTCAAATCTACGCTTCAGAGGAATCCCTGAACATATATTAGATCTACAATTGACCATTACTGCTTTGATCCAAGAGTTGACACCATCCATTCCGATAGAACGACTAGAGATGGAGAGAATCCACCGCGCTCTATCAAAACGCATGCAAGATGGTCCACCTAGAGATGTGGTAGCAAAGTTTCTATATTTCCGCACCAAATTTCCTGCAGGCAGCCCGAAAAAGACAATAGTTGACATTCCAAGGTGCGCCGTATCAGATCTTTGCTGACTTGGCCCCCTCGACAATTGTTAAACGTAGTGAGCTGAAGCCTCTTCTCCTAATTCTACAACAACACCAGATTACATATCGGGCCTTCCCATGCCACCTCCTCTTCACTTATAACAGACGCTCCTACCATGACTCAACCCTGGAAGGACTTTGACGCACTTTCTCTGATCTTCAACTCCTGCCGCAGTCAGAACCCTCAACACTGGCTCAATCCAAACGTCGCAGACAAAAGTCCCCACCGGAACCGTCTTCCACGCTGATGACCTCGCCTACGAAAGCTGTCCGTAAGAAGATGTCCCTGCCGCAAGTCGTCGACATGGACTCCCCTGGCTGACAATCTGAGATCCGCATTTCTTCAGAATTTACCCTACTTGACTCCTCCATGGTGTCGTTACTACTCCTATACGGTTTATTGTCCCGCTCTACAGTTGGATGAGTATTGCTCTTAAATGCTTGTTATGATGTTGAATTTTTGTGTTCCTATAATGTGGTCTCCCCTTCTCATTGCTAATATTTATTTGGGGCTGTTTTTCAATAGTGTTATGTTATATTACCTAATGCCTGTGTGCTGAGGTGACTGTCACTGTTGCCTCCTCTTAGACCTTCATAGGTGGGATTTCCCCCCTTGTGGGTCTAATCACAGCCTGGTAGAGAGACGCGGATGGACTGCCTCTCTCTACTTCAGTCTGTTTTCGGTTCTTCTTATTGTGTTCAAACCATAGTCTTTAGTGTTTTACTATATTACTTCATGATTTTTCTTCTTTCTCTCTCTCTTTATCTTCTTTCCCACTTTCCCCCCCTCATCTTGCCCACTTCCACAGGTTCACGAGAAGCTCTTCCATTCATCATCCCACTCAGCCCACATTTGTCATGTCTCAATCATATATTGAGCACTACCCTCGCCCCCCATGATGTCAACCATTAAATTGATTACACTCAACGTTAAGGGCCTTACTCCCCTCATAAAAGAAATCTGGCCTTTCGGCACTTTAACTCCATCCGTGCGGATGTTATCTGCCTTCAAGAAACTCACTTCTCCCATTCCACTACTCCTAAATGCTTTCACAAACATTTTTCACACATTTTTGTGGCCTCCACTGCCTCTAAGACGAGAGGAGTCCTGGTAGGTTTTCATCGTCTCCTAAATTTTGTATGCACCAGAGAGATTGCTGACCCTGATGGGCATTACCTACTCCTTCTCGGCCGCCTTAATGATCAGGACGTCACTATTGTGACCTATTATGACCCCAACTCTAAACCACTTCCTTTCTTTCATCATCTACTCTCTACCATTGCCCATCATTAGAAGGGCCTACTCCTTCTATGTGGAGATTCAAATTTATCTCTCTCCCCCATTTTAGATAAATCCCCTGCTACCTCAAATGGTTCTGTCTCCTCACCCTTCCACACTCTCTTAACCCAATATGCCTTGATAGACACCTGGAGAGAATTACACCCTACTACCCGAGATTACACATTCTACTCTTCCCCTCACAACTCCTTTTCCAGAATAGACCATATCTTCCTTGCACAAACTTCGCTTCCCTTGGTCAAATCCTCCTCTATCCTGCCCATCTCCTGGTCGGATCATTCTGCAGTGACCCCATCTATTTCTTCTATACTCACCTTTTCCCCCTCACCTTCTTGGTCTCTTAATGAATATCTTTTGTCAGATGACACCAATGTTTCTATCATTCGCGCAGCTATCGTGGAATATCTGGCCCATAACTCTACACCAAACATAGCTCCAGTGACGCTTTGGGAAGCTCACAAAGCGGTTATACTGGGGCAATGTATCAGACTCGCCTCTAAAATTAAGCAAGAACGATTACAAAAACAAAAAACTCTGGAAGATACTTTCCTAGTGGCCTCCGCAGATTTTTCCCTCTCCCCTTCATCCGCTCATCATCGCAGAGTAGAGACAGCGCGAAGAGACTTGAATTTACTGCTATCCTATAAAACTGATGCTATTTTACCAAAGACAAAACATACCTCGATGCTGGCGTCACGCCTCTGTGACCTGGATCCGACAAGGCGTCCCCTGACCATACGTACCACCCAAGGCTCTCTCACCAACAATCTGAATATAATTGTAGACGAATTTAGTAAGCACTTGTCACAGCTTTACACTCCAGATCGCACTTTTTCTAAAGATTCTGCTGATAGTTTGTTCGCCCCTCTGTCTCTTCCGCAGATTCCGGCAGACATCAAATTACTTTTAGAAGACCCGATTTCTGAGTCGGAAGTTCACCTAGCCATTAAATCTCTCAAAACCCGAAAACGAGCGTGACATGATGGCTTCCCTGCTCTTTACTATAAAAAATTCTCAGACCTATTAGCCCCGATTTTGGTTTCATCCTTCAATGCCCTCCGCTCCCAGGGCACTTTAGGCAAAGACACTCTTACAGCTTCAATCTGCATGATACCCAAGCCAAATTCAGATAATACGGACTGGATGAACTTCCGCCCCATATCCCTTCTAAACTTAGACATCAAAATACTAGCTAAAATACTGGCGGGCAGGCTGAACTTGGGGATAGGTCAGCTCATACACAAAGATCAGGTTGGCTTTATGCTACTTCGTCAGGCTACGGATGGCATTCGCAGAGCGACTCTCCTCTCTCATCTGGCACATTCAAGGAACATCCCCGCTATGTTCCTCTCTCTAGACATTAAAAAAGCTTTTGACTCCCTTTCCTGGCCTTATCTTTTTTAGATACTGGAACGATGAGGTTTTGGCCCCACGTTTTGTAAACTGTTATCTGCTCGTTACACCTTTCCTACAGTTAAGGTACATTATGCTGGGTTTAAATCTCCCCCTTCCCCATAAATAGAGGAACTAGACAGGGATGTCCTTTATCCCTGTTACCCTTTGCATTAGCCATAGAACCTCTCGCACAACTGATCCGTGAGCATCCTGATATATCGGGAATCCCCATAGCTGGCCACCATCACAAATTGAGTCTGTTTGCTGACGATATTCTCTTCACCATGTCACAACCTCTTGTCTCGCTCCCTAATCTCTTTGCAATCCTCTCTTCCTTCGGCTCCTTTTCGGGTCTCAGTGTGAACATCTCAAAATCTAAAGCCCTCAACATTTCGCTCCCAAACCAGATTGTTCAGCAACTCCAATTATCATTCTCGTTTCTGTGGGCTCCCACCGCTCTCTCCTACCTAGGTGTTCACTTGACCTCTTCTTATACTTCACTATATTCAGCTAACTACCCTCCATTGTTTCACCGTCTACGCTCCTTACTTTCTACTTGGTCCCATTTACCCCTTTCCTAATGGGTCGCATAGCAGCTGTGAAAATGACCTTCCTCCCGAAATTACTTTATTTCTTCAGAGTACTCCCTGTCCCTATACTACCTCACATCATCCGAATACTTCAAAGGCAAGTGATGCACTTCGCCTGGGTGGGTCGTAAGCCTCGTATTCCTAGATATTCTATGTTTCTCCCTAGACCGCTAGGTGGTCTGGGTGTCCGTAACATAATGCAATATTACCAAGCGGCACAAATCGCGCCTCTGGGTCTCGCTTGAAGCTGTAGACTGTGCCCCACTCGTAGTGCACAATCTACTCTGGTCTATCCCATGCACCCGTCTCAAGATTCATAACCCGATAACTCTCCACTCTCTGAGGGTATGGGATTCCGTGAAACAATTGGGAAACCTTGTTTCTCCCCAACTTCCCCTTCTCTCCTTTCTTCATAACCCAGCCTTCCCCCCTGGCTTGGAGAATCCAGCTGCTTTCTCCAGATGGTCTGCCAACAATATGACACTCATTCATTCTCTCCTCGACTCCAATGGTATTACAACCTTTTCAACGATAAGGGCTAAACATAATTTCACCACTGCTGATGTCTTCCGACATATACAAATCCGTCATTTCCTAACCTCCACGATAGGCCCTAATCTCACTCTCTCTCCTCTTACTTCTTTCGAGCGTATTTGTTTAGCCTCTCCACATACTAAAAGGAGTAATCTCCCTGATCTATTCCTCCCTACTCCACTCTTCTCCTGTACTTACTCACACCTATATGTCGCAATGGCAACGTGAACTGGGGTAAGTTTGGATAATGATCAATGGGAACAAATATGGGCCACAATCAGGACTTCTTCTCAATGCGCAGGGGCAGTGGAGACTAATTATAAAGTCTTAATAAGGTTGTATTATGTTCCCTCTAGACTTGCCCGCATCTTTCCTTCATCATCTCCACAGTGCTATTGCCACTGTGATTCCATAGGTACAATGTTTCACATGGGGTGGGCTTGTCCGATAGCACAGCGCTTTTGGAGCAAAGTATTTACCTTTATTCATTCCCTCACCGGTACTACTCCCCCCTTTCAACCGGCAGTGGCTCTCCTACGCTTGAGACCTAATAATATTCCTACCTCACATTTTAGCCTTATGACACATATTTTCACTGCAGCTAAGCAACCAATTGCAAAGGCCTGGCTGTCCCCTGTATTGAGGCTATCTGAGGTGAAAACCCGTCTACACACAGTGTCTGTCCATGAAAAATCCTCTGCGTAGCTCCAAGATACGATGAGCAAATTTAAAAGGATCTGGGATCCGTGGATCCGAAAATGTCTTCCAACCTGTTTTGATCCTGCTCTAATAATGACCTGAAAAACTGCCATCGCTCTCGACCTGGCTTCTTCACATTTTATTACAGATAACATTCCTATGAACCTGTCTACCTACCCCCCCCC
>NW_017306283.1:3624238-3685166 GCF_000935625.1 Nanorana parkeri
CTCCTCTTTCTCCTATTCCTCCTTTACCTTTTTCTTCATCTGACTATATTCTGGTCTTTCCTTATTCTTCCAATACGATCACGACAATTTACCTGTTGCATTGTTTGCGACTATATTTTGGTTATCGGCTATGTGTAAGACGATTAGTACTCCAATATACATGAATATATTCCCTGCCTCAGATATAACCTGTAGTTTGTTCTCTATCATCTTACTGTCTCTAGCATTTATTGGGTTAACAAAAAGTTGTACACTTGCATCTATATAACTATGACCTGTACTTGGCTTTAATACTGTCTTATTCTGATTTTTTATTCTGAAAACTATCAATAAAAATGAATTTGAAAAAAAAAATGTAACTGGAGGCATAAAAGGCTGTGGATATCCCACTGTGGATGCTTGATATTTCCATCCGATGTAAGATGAGCTTTTTCATGGCCAGGGCAGCTTCACCCAGCTGAGGGACTCATTGTGAAATTTTGTGACATTTGCTGCTTCTGACTTTTCCACTTTCTGCAATAAATGTTTGTGAGTATATCTTTTATATATTTTTATTAATAAATTTAACATCGATATCGTAGGGGTATAATAGGGGTATTTGCACCACTGTTTTGTCTCATTAGATTTTTCCTGAAGCCCTCCCCTGTTAGATCATAATTAGCTATACTTTATTTCACGTCCCGGACCATCTCCACCAGTTATTATTATTTTATTACTGTTATTATTGTATGTGAGCATAATTTATTATCTGGGCTAGTGTTTTATATACAGCATGTATTAGCATAAATTTACAACTGACTTTCTCCTTTATCTCGCCCCTTGCATGAGCGTCAATGTTTTTTTTTTTGCTTTTTACTTAATTAAAAATACTACTTGACTGGCTGTCTCTGGCTTCACTACGTTTCAAACCACTGCCACAGAATAAACAATCACAAGAAAGTCAGATTAAAAATGAGAGATTGTTAGGTTTCAGGACTGAGACTCGTACATGTATTGAGCGAATTATAAAGGCTGCGATAGATGATGTCCTTCTGAAAATGCTAGTTCCCTGGCTCTCTCTGGCTTTAGCCTTTTCTAAATTACTGATGCAGAGCAAACATATAGTCAGAGTGAAGTCAGAACTTCTGATCTCGGTGCATGTCCAATTTCAGTAAGTCACAAAGTATCAAAGCTATTGGATCAGTATTACAGTCAGTCAAATAGCATTTGCATAATGAGGGGTTTGAAATGACAGTCTTCATATTATCTCACTGCAGGTAGATATACCTGATCTATAGAGAATTATACAATTCAGAGATTGGGGCAATCAAGTTTCTTAAACTGTGATTCTCTACAGACAGGGCAAGTCAGCCAGCGTGCATTTAGAAAAATAAAAGCGTAATTGTACACATTTTGATCATCAACTTGAAGAAGAAAGGAGGCATATTTCTGTTACATAACATCAGTTACTACAATAAACTAAAAAGTTCTGAATTGTTTTCATCAAAGTAAACCTACAGCACGAGTGCACTTTAACCCCCCATTCTTAACCCAAATGATCCCGCTCTCCCCCTCTGTAGATTTGTACTTATCAAGCAAGATCAGACAGGCATGGTTTGACTATTGTTTACATCCAGTGACGCAATACTCCCTTTGCTATCTGTATCTGCACATCACAACCCTGCAGATTTCTATGGTGCCTTCTCTCATTCGGGAGAAGAAGGTGGCCAGGAGAGGGAGACTTTAAAGTGGTGGATGTCAACAAACAGTGGAGCAGCAGCCTCGGATCTTGGTAAGCATAGATCTGTGGAGGATGAGGGTGAGATCATTTAGGTCAGGGTAGGGGGCAAAAAAAGAATAAGTGCACTTTGTCTAGAAGTGTCTAAAATTCTTTAAACACAAAATATATTTTCATGAATGCTTTATTATTTACTACATAACGGAATCCCAAAACTAAACATAGTTTGTAAACTCTTTCTCATGTTAGTGTTTCTAAAAGTGTAGATTAATGGATTTAACATGGGGATAATGAAAGAATACAATACAGAGAGGCACTTGTTAAAATCAAAGGAGTCAATAGCCTGGGGTCGTGCATACATAAATATAGTTGTTCCAAAAAATAAAACAACTACTGTCAAGTGAGATGCACAAGTGGAGAAGGCCTTTTTCCATCTTCGATCAGAAGGTATTTTCTTCAATGCAAATATGATGCAGATATAAGATATTGTTATGAGTACTAGAGAAGTAATCAATACAAACAAAGCAGATATAAAGTTTACAAGTTCCACTGTAGAGATATCATTACAGGAAAGGTGAATGACTGGTGAAATATCGCATAAGTAGTGGTTGATAGTCCTGGAACCACAAAAGTCCAGCTGAGCTATTAAACCTATGGAGAATGAGCAAGCAAGGAAGCCTAAAAACGTGCTACCTCCTGTCAGGATCCAGCACACTGTAGAGGTCATTATACTATGATAGTGTAGTGGATTACAGATGGCAAGATATCGATCATAAGCCATTACTGCCAACAAAAAGCACTCGATACATCCTATGGACAGAAACAAGTAGAGCTGTAACAGGCAGCCCCACACAGATATCACATTGGTTTCTGTTGTAAGATCACTCAACATTTTTGGAACAGTAACAGAGACATACAGGGTTTCCAAGTATGATAGCTTGCTAAGGAAGAAGTACATGGGTGTGTGAAGTTTGGGATCCCACCACACAATGGCAATAATGGTTACATTTTCCAGTAATGTGAATATATAAGCAATAGAAAAGACTGCTGTAAGAACAGTCTTAATGAATGGAGAGGTCGGGAAGCCAAGCAAGACAAAATGTGTTTGGTCTGTAACATGGCTGCTTTCATTAGTGGCCATGGTTCACTTGGTACAACAGATAACAAAAAAGGCATTTCAGATTGAATCAATTATGTTAAACAGTATGATTGCCAGATATAAATACATATTACAGTAAATAAGGGAAAACAAAGAACTGTGAAATAGCTATACATCACCATTATTTACGAGAATATGAATTGAACCTAAACTGATTAAGCCAAATGAAAAATGGCTGGATGTTTCAAGTGAACATAGGATCACTTAAGCTCATTGGATGCAACCTCACTCTCTCTACAAACATATACGAGTAACTTAAAAAAGTCAAATTAGGACTTAATATAATGATATGGAACAGAAGTGTAAACAAAAGAAAAGATATTTTAAATATATTTGAAAATATTTGAAGTATATTCAGAATCAAAAGATAGAAGATGGATCTGTTTATTAAATCCACAAGACATAACCGCAAGTCACAAAGATAACATTATTTTAAGTAAACATAGAAACATAATAAACATTTGTCAGCTACTCATACATTTTACTTACTCTAATATATGCATTTTGCTAATCTTTAGTATCTCTGATTAATTATTCTTCCTTTTTCAATAATTATGTTGTTTGCTTAATATTACAACTTAGCTGCCTACAGCTTTTGTTTATTTGTAACCAATAACACAATCATGTACAGTGTATACTGCGTACTGGCAGTTGTATTGGTCTTGAGGCATTAAACAGTACTGATAAAACTGAAAACTGGTGAAGAGTTTTTATAGCTTTGTACCAATACTCACATTTGCATTTATGGAATTTTCTCCTGAGACTCTATACCCATATTGCTTTGAAATAATTATTTTGGAGCATACACTTTTTTTAATTATTTTGTTAACATTTTCAAAGCTAACCCCTAATGTCACCTGTGGACCCCAAAAGAAGCTTATGAAGCAGAGATCTGCTCCATCTGCTTCTTCTCTCTGGCTATGACTGACAGATGAATGCGAACGATCGGCGGGCTATGGAGCCGCCGATCGTCTATATGTGAAACACCCGATAACGGGTGTTTGCATTGGTCGGGTCTTTTCTGCCCGTGTGTGCCTGCTAGGGGGCGCGCGCAAGCAGAAAAAAAATGCCGTCAAACCCGCCAATGCAGCAGTGCCATCCGTCCGTTTTTTTACAACGGGCGGACGGCAAGAGGTTAATGTAGGAAAACATGTTAAGAATAATCCACTTTATAGTTCAACAGTAGAAAGGCATCATGGCACACTCACAAACCAGCATGTAAAACAACTTGTCTCACCACTAAGGATAATAACAGAGGTTTTTGCTTGACCACTTTATAGTTCGACATTTCTTTCTCTCTTTCTTCAAATTTCACATACCTGTTGAGTTGTATGACCTCATCATAAATAACAATGGTAATACAATAAAAACTGCTTTGTATCATAATATATATTTTATTTTTAGGTTTCTGTGCTTAAGTCCCCAAATTTGCACACTTGGTAATGGAGAAAGTTGGGTTGGTGCTTGCTGGAAATGTTCCTCAATGTGTCATAACCTTTTGGAGTCTGAGCAAAAATCATAAGCCAAGGATAGGAGTAGAGGTAAAGTTCTGGTTCACTGCTACCATGGGCTTATGGTTTGGCAAACTGCAAATTTTTGGCAGAAAACTTTGCAGGTTTGCCACCAGAAATAATGCAATGCATAGTGAAAATTCAATAATGTGAAGAAATGTATAACCCAACCCCCTTTCTATAAAAGGGTGAACTCACAGCAGCCATATTGCCAATGTGTGTTGGATCTGTTAGGGAGAGCTGACAATTCTATGTCAGTAGAGATACTGTAGTTTTTTTATTTATTTTGTAAATTTTGGCATTGGTATATATCTCCGATGGCAGTACCTGGCTTTTCATGCCCTTCATTTGACAATAGCCTGCTTATTAGCTCTACAAATAGGCTTTAAATGGCTTTTCTGCAAAGTTTGTAAATTTCAAGCAAGAATCACAAAACTGAACCACACCCAAGCAGATTTACTTGGACATGAGACACACACAGTTAGGGATCCCTTACTTGCAAGGCCACAGTGCTACTCACTTAACCATTATGAGATGAAGTACGACATGGCACTGCCAGTCTGTATGGTCTGTACGACAGAGATGGTCCACATTCAGCAGTCATGAGGTCTGGGAGAGGTGAACCACAAGGAGGAAGTGGATACGTATGTCTGTTTATAACTGAGCTCACTTTGAGCAATTAAGGATGGGTTACAAGATCTAAGGACTTCCTTCTTAATGTATTCTGGATAGTGCTTAATAATTTGCCGCGGGGGCGTGACATGACCTGGACATGGCGCCGTGAGGACGTTCCTTAGGGGAGCTCTGCAGTAACCGAGCCGGACCGACGCTTTAGTGGACTATACCTGTTGCTTTCCTCCATGCCCAAGGAGCAGAAAGCCCACGGCAGCTACGGTGACACCCGCCTCGCCCCCTCCCTCTACGATTTCTTCACCCGGCGATCCCCGCCTCCGGTTCCCCTGTCTCCCTCAAAGATGGTGCTCACCCGCTCCTCCGCAGCCGGTCTCCTAGCTGGTAAGAAGTCAGGTCGAGGCACAATCTCTCCTGCCAATGACATAGAGGACTCCACTGACTCTGATTGCCCGGAGCTTTCAGGCCGGACGCCGATCCGCCTGCGGTTGGACCCCGGCCCCTCATTGACTCCACACGTGCTGGGCCAGGATGCTCAAGATAACAGAGGCCTGCAAGGCCTGCTGCCGCATCTCCCAACAAAGCAGGACCTGGATAATATGGCATCATCCATTGTGGCGGCCCTGAAAAAGGAACTGCACGACCTTACCCACCGCATCACGGAGGTGGATGACCGGGTCACTTCGGTACAAACTGTCACCACTTCGCTATCAGCCAGAATGGAGGCTCTGGAGGTGGACGCACGGTTAACGAATTCCCGCCTGCTGTCTATGCACCTCCGACAGGATGACTCGGAAAACCGGAACCGCCGAAAATAACATACGACTGCGAGGCATACCAGAGGCCACGACCGGCATTCACCTCCGAGACACTGTGGCTGCCATCCTCAACACTCTCCTGGGTAAGCCTCATGACGCAGCCTTGGAGCTTGACCGGGTCCACAGAGTTAACAGTGCTCGACCCCCCACGCCATCGGCACCCAGAGATGTCCTATGCAGGGTGCACTTTTTTGCGGTGAAAGAGGAAATCATCAGGCAGGCATGGAGGCATGGCCCCTCTGACTTTGATGGTGCTACCATCCGCATCATGCCGGACCTCTCCCGTCATACTCTCCGCATGCGACGCCTAGTCCGCCCCGTGCTGGACTTGATCCGCTCTGCCTCTGCCACTTATCGTTGGGGACACCCTTTCCATGTGATCGTCCGGCGAGACGACGCTACTTTCAAACTGCACTCACCTGACCAGCTCCCAGCCATGTTTTTGCTTCCTGGATGTGGATCCGGTGGATGTCCCCAACTGGCTGGAGTTCCCTGATGAGCCCTTGGGGCCAGCTCTTCCTCCCCCGCGTACACCCCGCCGGGCCAGAAGCCAGCACCGAACGACTTGGAGGGACCCTCCTGTACAGTCCCCGGCGGGCCAGGAACCATGAACTCCCCGCGGTATCCTTCAATACTCATGAGAACTGGCCCCGCACCACCCCTATATTCCCCCACTGATGGGCTCCTGCCATCACACTACTGCTTTATGTGTCTAACCTCCTCTATTTTTACAGGTCGCAGTATTCGGCACATGTGCATGGGGGGAGGGGAGATGGTGGGGGGTAGCACCCCCGGTTCCCTACCTGCTCTTTGTTTATGTAGTCATATGTCATCGGGGGAGGGGTTTCTGTTTATGTTTATGTTTATTCTTATCTCAGTTTCATGGTTATGCCGTATAGAACTTATACCCTCACCGCTGTGATTGCCCTGCCTTTCCCCTCCACTTCACACCCCCCGAAAGTGCCTCGATCCTCATTTCCTATGGGGGGCCCGGGGCTGCGGGGCCGTGGGGTACGATGACACTCCAGGTGCAGGGGGATCCCTCCCCGTGTATGTGGCTGCTCCTTGGTCCTGTAGCTCTTATTACTCAGTTTCTAGATTTTACTTTGTTCTACCAATACATATGTTCTGTTTTAAAGTTATTTAATGTGTCCTGCACTGGTGACTGCATCTCCCCAAGCATTCCCTCACTTGCTCAAATCCGATCACATACCCCCAATAGGTAGTACCCTCCCGTCTTTGGATCGGAGGGTATACATCCTGGAGCCCTCAGTGGTGTGGGAGGCGCATAAATGCATTGTCAGAGGCGTCCTGATCAGGCATGGTGCCCGCAAGAAACGGGAGGGGGCAGTGAAGGTGGCTCAGTTGTTTGCCAGACTCCACGCCCTAGAAGCTACACACAAAAAATCCCTGGCGGCTACTAACTTTAAAGAACTGGTCTCGCTTAGAGCAGAACTCAACGATCTCCTACTCTTCTAATAACTTAATTTCCACACAATTCTGATTTTATGATGAGCAATAATGAAGGTATCACTGAAGTTTCGCTGGGCAAGCTGCTTCCTGGCACGTTAACAAATTCCAAGCCTTTCACAACCATTATCACTTTACAACTGTCACTGATTCTTGCAGGGTTATTCACAAAGGGGTGAAGGGTTTGAAGACAGGAGAAGTGAACACTCTAGGACAAAATAGCTGATTTGGAAAAATTCTCCAATTCAGCTCACTTTCCCGTTCAGCTATGTTGTCCTAGTTTGTTCACTTATCCTGCCTCCTCCAAACTCTTCACCCTTTTGTGAATAACCATGTTGGTTTCGTGTTTGTGGAATTAGTGTATGAGCAGTAATAAATGGATTTGATTCATTTCAGCTATATTGCAAGTTCAGAATAGCTAAATAAAAAATAGAAATACAGCTCATATATACAACCCTAATTCCAAAAAGGTTGGGGCGCTGTGTAAAATTCACATAAAAACAGAATTAGCAAATCTCATGAACCCATATGTTTTCACAATGGAAAATAGAAAACAAATCAAATGTTTAAACTGAGAAAATGTACCATTTCATGAAAAAATAAGGTACTTTTTACATTTGAAATGGCATTACACAGCGTCCCAATTTTTTGGGAATTGGGGTTGTGTTACATGGTTATATGGTAGTATAGGCAACACTGTCTTTCCAATCACAATGCGATTTCTACAATTAACAAAATATAATTCCAGAGAGAAACATGTACATACATCATGTATGATATCATATAAATTTACAAACTCAGTCTTAAAGTGAGATATAGGGATGGATTTTAAGGGCAAATAGACTTTTCACTTTGGAATTAAATTTTTACTTTGCAGTGGAATTTCCACTTAGCTTAGTGAATGTGGGGGAAATTAATTTTGCAAAGAATACCCAATCATGTGCAAGGAAAATTAAAAAAAAACAGTATTTTTGCTTGCACATGATTGGATAATTGAAGTCGTAGGGCTTCACCTCATTTACTAAGCAAAGTGAATATTTGCCAACAATGTAAAAATCCCCCTGCAAAGTGAACAGACTATTTACCTTTGGTGAATCAACACCATATAGTAATGCATATTCCTGTAATACTGTACTTGGACAGACAGGACAGTTTCAGGATAACCTTAACCTCACAAAGGGTAGTTCTCTAAAAATTAAATAGTCAAAATAAAACATTATAACAGAATACTACATTATTCAATTTCTTGCTTCCTAAAAGGTGGCCATACACTCTACAACCAATCGCTAGACTTTAGTCTTGCGATGGTTGTACAGGGATTAAAAAAACGTACGATCTGCCTATCTTGGACAGGCAGATCGCACTCTCGATCATTGCAAGCCCGCCCCCCAGGGGCGGGCTTCCGATGACCGCAATGCTGAACGGGCAGTGTGCGCGTGCGCACACCGGCCCGTTCGGCATTTGTCTTCCGAGCACCGTTCTAACCAGCCGAGAATCGTACGATTCCCGGCTGGTTTTCGAACATGCTGGTTCGACAGAAGACGTGCGACCGTACAGTAGAAACGGTCGCACATCTCCGTTCACACTGCTCAATTATCGTACGAAAAACCGATCGCATACGATTATCGTACGATAATCGTGCAGTGTATGGGCACCTTTATTGTGGTCTATATTGTATTCAAAAGTGTTTGTTGTTTATAGAACCTGTTGCCCTTTCACTGTACCAGTAGTGTTATTAAACCTGTATATGTAAACCCTAACTGAATAAAACTGACATTGCTATAGCTGTGTATCCAAAACAACTGCCTTTGTTTTAAGTGAAACACTTCTTTTTACCTTGTTTCATTCTTTGATGCACCTCAGGTATAATTTTAATGAAAGCGGCAGTTGCAAAAACATTGAAAATTACTTTTAAAATTATTTTAACATGGAAAAAACCTGTAGAGCAGTTGAAACCGACCAGCATCCACCTTTTCATTTTCAAACCTTAACTGAACAAACTGAAGAGAGAAGCGGATTGGCTACCATAGGCAACTGCTCCAGATTCTTCTGCTCCAGTTTTGATAAATTCCCCCTCAGGCCCCGTTCACATATAGCGAATTGTCGCGCGATTTCCGCCGCAATATCGCGCATTTTTGCTGCACGATATCGCCAGAAGTCGACGGCCAATGTTATTCAATGGAGCTGTCTTAACTCCATGTCGCTCGTCGCTCGTCGCGGTCGCAAGTCGCTTCTACCGCACCCTTTTTTCGGCGGATTTTGCGCGATTTTACTTTTTTTCTATGGAGCCCGACGGGGAAGGTCGCGCTACCGTCGCTGGATCGTCGCTGGAACGTCGCCCCGAAAGTCGCGCTATCCCGGCCGTGCGGATCCGCTGCAAAAGGTATGTCGCTATATGTGAACGGGGCCTTAGTGTTTCAGTTTACATATACTTTATGGGTAACTGAAATCTCTGATCACTGTCCTCGTCTGTTTAGCTTTTTCAATTCATGTAAAGATCTGAGTCTTAGCTTCCTTGTTAATACTGGGGGGCTGAAACAAACTCCAATATTTAAAAAAATAGTTAAAAGAAACTTTACTCATATCTTCAAAATAACAACAAACACACCTTTAGAAATGTTTAGTAATGACAATATACAAACACATACTTCTAGATAATTGCCGGCTTTGTATTCTTTGCATACCTAATTTTTCTTTTCCTTCCCATTTTTCTCAGTGACCATTTTAACTAAGGGCAGGTTACTGGATCTCCCTTTACTTCCCGGAACTCTGGCACATGTGACTAGAACATGTGACCATGCACATCATCTCAGGGGAGAGTAAAGGCCTTTCCCTAAGATCTCAGGAGATTACAGATGAGATTTCCCTTCAAAGCTCTGCTGATGTAACCTTTCCAAGATGCAACGCTTGGGCATGATTAAATCATTTGTGCCAAAGTTGACAAGGGAGTGTAACAAAAGAAATTGTAAGTAAAATAAAAATATGTTTGTTTAGCTAATGAATTCAAGATGATTTCATATCAACATGCAGAGCAGTATACTGATGTGATTTTTAGTCAAAGGGGGTAAAGGTCCACTTTATTTTCTAATATTTGCATGTAAGCGCAATTATACCTATAATGCGTCCACACCATTACAATCAACATGGTTATCTTTTATTCAGAAATGACTTCCGGCCATTGAGAGTTAGAATTACATGAAGAGCTCTTCTGATATCTTTGTTCCTAAAGCTATATATAATGGGATTTAAGAGAGGGGTAATACTGGTGTAGAAAATGGATAGGAGCCATTCCTTGTCTGCAAGCATGTTTGATTTTGGCCTCATGTACATGAAGCTACCACTTCCATAAAACAGCAGAACGACAACAAGGTGAGACACACATGTTGAAAATGCTTTCATTCGTCCGCCTCCTTTTGGTATACTCAAAACTGAAAATAAAATATGCGTGTAAGATCCACAAATTAAAATAAAACAACCAATCATTAGAAAACCACCAACAGCAAAGACAGTAACCTCATTCATATAAGTGTTTATGCAGGAAATCTTAAGCAGGGGTAGAATGTCACAGAAATAATGATTGAGCACTTTAGGCCCACAGAACGGCAACCTAAAGGTGTTAGCAGTATGAATTACCCCATATATGCTTCCAATTACCCAGATAACAACCACCATATGGTTACAAACATCCCGACTCATTATAGCTGAGTACCTCAAGGGATTACATATGGCCACATATCGGTCATAGGCCATTGTTGCCAGTAATGAGGATTCAGAAGCAGCCAAAGACAGAAAAAGAAATAACTGAATTATGCATGCTGGAAAGGATATGGCACAATGTTCTATCAAAAGAATTACTAGTATTTGTGGTAAGGTTGTAGAAGTGTAACAAATGTCCAGAAAGGAGAGATTCCTAAGAAAGAAATACATTGGGGTCTGAAGATGATAGTCTATATTTGTGAGAATGATTATAAACATATTCCCAATAACTGTTACAAGGTATATGATAAGAAACAAAACAAAAAGTAGACCTTTCAGTCTTGTGTTGTCTGCAAAGGCATTTAGGTAAAACACATTATTTACTGTCTGATTGTCCATGTTTACAGGATGTTGGAGGTTGCTGTTATTCTGGCAGAATGGGGTAAAGTCTTTTACTTTGAATGTGTCCATTACACATTGGAAATAAACATTTTGTAGAGGGAAATGTAAACAGGTTTATTTCATTTCTATAGAAACATTATATAAGGCATTGGCATAACAGTACAATGTCCCTTCAATGTTGCGTGGCATTCATATTTCTAGCTCCACATAGACTGCAATTTTGGTTTGTTTTGAAAGGAGTTGGTTGTTGAAATAATTTGCTTTTATAACTGGTTTGGTCAGTTTTATGCCTTGATCTCACCAAGTAGCATGATATTGATTATAGCGAAATTCTTTTACCTGTTCATCTGGTTCAAAAAGAAAAGAGTATAAAAGGTTTAGGACAATAAAGATTTGAGTTGAATAAAATTGCAGATGGAAAGCAATAGGACTGAAGAAAATTCATGTAAGCCATTGCACTGGTAAGTCCAAAAAACGGGGGAAACAACCAAAGTGTACACTCTCACAGCAGGCGTGGACAGATCATCTATGCATCCCATCCAAATGTATAGGGAGCTCAGAGATCCTGGGGTCCATTACAATTGGAAGTTGCCCCTGCATGTAATGGGTCCCAGAATCTCAGTGACGATATACTTTGAGAAAATAAATGTATCCCGGCCAGATTCTGAGCCTTTGGGTGGTACCAGACAGTTCCGGTGCAGAGGGTGCATGAATTAGCATGTCCAGAAAAGCTCCTGTTTCAGGAAAAGTAACCTCTTACCACCAGTGAGTGGGGGTCTATTTCCCACTCACACCACTGGACAAAGGCCCTTCACCAAATTACACTAATACAATGGGGCCTGCTCCCACTGAAAACCAATGATTTGGGGGCGTTTTGTTGAATGCCAAATTATCAGGGCCTTCTGCACCTGTACATTAATGTAATGAAGGCATTTACACCAATTGTCAATGTAACTGAGAAATTATATTGACCTCCAATGTAACAGGGAAACTTATATTCGCCAACAATGCAGCAAAGTAATTTATACTGAACCAACAATGTAACAAAATAATTTACAATAACCACCAATGTAACATAGGATTCCACTGACTATAAATGTAACAGATGCAATTACATTGTTGATTAAAGTAACAAGAATTTTCACTGACTACCATTTTAACAGGGGACCTTAGAGTGACCACCAATGTAAAGGGGAAATGTGCTTTTGTAGTCTGTATTCTTGCTGGGTGATATCTTGTGCAGTTACTGGCTTACAGTGAAATGTACATAATTTGCTATAATAACCTAATGCAGTATATTGTACCAGCACAATGTGGCAGGGTTATGTGGCAGTGACCTATCAGGGTCAACTAACGAAGCTGAACCAGTCATTTTAACTCTATTAGCTATTTTATTTTGCAATAATCCTCTTTTAAAAATGTTCAATTTACAAGCATACCTATCACTTTGTTGTGGAATTTAAAATAAAAATCCAGCACATTTGTAAAAGATCATTATATTAACCAGCAAATTCATTTCATGCATAGGTAGGTTATTTGCAATTATGATAGTAATACTTGAGACCCAAATATAATTTATGTTAGTGGCCCTTTGCTGACTTTTTCCATAATTTTGCATCAGTATTTGCTACACATATGCTATGCTCGCAGATATGCTTAGAACTCTTGACAGAAAAATAGAGAGGGTTAATTTCTCCAGCGGGGACACCGATAACAGTAAAAAATTCCTCACCAATCTATGCAAAATTGTACAAAATATATTTGGGTTTTACATACACCTTAAGTGTTTAAATGTTTTTCATGCATATTTCATGCAGGAACTAAAATAAAACAAAATTAAAAAACAAAAACAGTAAAAATAGCCATAGATCATGTTTTGCAGGAATAATACACATAATTGCAAACTATTGACCATAGGAAGCATACATGAACAATTGTATACACTGCAACTCCTGAATACTCATTCTAATGATAAATTCCAATACTCATGCTGTCTTATTTGCTGTAAGACCACAGCGCACAGTTTTTGTTTTTTTTAACTGCTCCTTAGTTTGGGGTATGCACCTTTAATACCTTAGTGTATAATTGAGGTGCTTGTTACACTATAGTCTTTTTAAATGCAGAATCTGAACACACACATAATTTATTTCACCTTATCACCATAGTAGCACAAAAAACAGCATTATTATGATGTTCACAAAGCATTGCTAATGGAGGTTGTAACATATGCATGGGACATGAGGGTATGTGCAACAAGTTAAGAAATCAATTTTAAAGTGACACTAAACTCAGGAGTTAAACCTTAAAAATGCAGTTAAGTACCTTAACTATTAACAAAAATGTATCTTATTTGTGTATCACTCGGCTGTAGATCCTCAAATCATCTCTGAATTGGTGCTGACACTGTTCTTCCTTCTGGAGGGTGACTAATTTTGTTCCCCATGGTCCATTTGTGTGTTGTAAAGTAGCCACCGCTCCAAGCTCGCTCCGATAATGGACTACAATCTTAATACAAATTAGTAAACTAAACATGAGATTGTAGTCCATCACAATGGAATGAGCTTGGAGCGGTGTCTACTATACAACACTTACAGGGACCATGGGGAACAAAAGTAGCCACCCTCCAGAAGGAAGGACAGTGTCAGCACCAATTTAAAGATGGTTTGAGGATCTACAGCCGAGTTATACACAAATAAGATACATTTGTGTTAATAGGTAATTTAATGCATTTTTTTAGTTTAACTCCAGAGTTTAGGAGGTGAACAAACATTTTAATAAAAACGGGAGACATGAACTTAACAATTATATTTCTATTGGCTTCTCCTTGCTCTTGTGTGTTTCTTGTTAGTAAATTAGGACCAATGAGTCGGTTATATATGCATGGTTGTGCACTGGGTGTCAGTTATAATAAATAAAATAATCAAATTCTGATTGATTGATTAGAAGTAGCAAAATGCAGCATTCTGGAATTGTTCTTTTCTTACTTGTGCTTTTATTAGTAATTATAATATTAAATCAATAATTAGAGAACAGTGACTAAGGGGGCAGCACTTCTTCCCTGCAGTGTTGGGGTCCTTGTTTTGAACCCTAGCCAACACACTATCTGCATGAAATTTGCATGTTCTTCTTGTGCTTGCAAAGGTTTCTTCCTGGTACTCCAGTTTTCTCCCATACTCCAAAGACATGCTGGTTGATGTTGTTTAGCTCCTGTCTAACTTGGCCCCTAGTGTGTGCATGTATGCCTGTGAGACAGTGACCTTAGATTTTAAGTTCCCTGAAAGGGGCTGATGTGAATGGACAGCATGTAAAAAGCTAAATAAATTGTTGGAGCTATATAAAAGCTATATAAATACTTATAATAAATAAATTCAGTGGAAAGTGCATTCCCTTCCTAAACAAAGTTGTTTACTCAGTCAGTTGTAAAGGCCAATATAGTCACTACTGCTAATGTTTAAAATAATGTATTAAGCAATAATATATAGAATTTAAACACATAGTAATATTCTCTGGAATGAGCTGGGATATCCTTTATATCATATAATTTATTAACATGAAAATACTTAACTACGGATGAGTGTTTATAAAAGCTTATCCTTCTCCAATAACTCCATACACAAATTACATTTATAGAGATTGAAATTTTGGACACAGTTGTATTTCTTGTTTGAAAACTGTTCTAATCTTACCTTGAAGAACAGGAATCATGCACATATTATATAATGTAATTACCATTTTACAAAATAGCAAAGTAAACTGCAGAACATAATAAAACTACTAAATAATATACTAAACAAATAAAAACTGCAACACCTTTTGTGTGTTGCAACAAACAGACGTGTCCTAATATATAAGCTATGGCTCTTATATTTTCAAATCATAATCCCTTATCGCTCATACAAATTTCTCAAGGGATTTCTCAATAGGGCAGGTAATTAATTCAATTCCCTTAAATGGTGTACATATGTTCTTCCTTTATTTATGATGGTCAAGCCGACTTAAAAAATAACATGTTTAACCACTGTGTGTCTGGAGGATTTTTTTCATTTTTCACACACATGTTAAAATTTGCAGTTACTAATCCCCCCAAACAATTATATATTTTCTGAAAGCAGAGGCCCTGTTGAATAAAATGGTGGCACTTGCAATTGTTTATGTGGCAGGATATATTTTCACATTTATCAAATCTATTTTCAGGAAAAACGTGTGGTGAAATTGCTGTTAACATGCGCTCCCTGCGCATTTGCATTTGTTTTGGGGGTTGCTTTTATTTATTTTTTTATTTTGTATTCACTTTATTATAATTTTAATTTTTTTGCTTTTTTTAAATTTAACTTTATTGCTATCACAAGTGGGCTAACAGCTGCCTGGATCACTTTTCCTGGATAGCCAGGAGCCAGCTGCTGCAGCCGTGAGCTTGTTTTATTGACTTGAAATGCATCATGTTTATAAACACCATAAGGACATCAAGTGTGTCATTTTTTGTTACAGTAAGTCGGTCTGAAATATTGCATATAATTTTTGCATTTTTTATCCGACAGGTAGAGCTTTAGGTTCCTTTTAGCATGTTGAAATGTTATACCTTTACAGTTTGTTGAAAAAAATTTGTAGTTTACAGACTTCAATAGTTCAAAATAGGATACTTCAAGTTCATTAAGGGACACAGAATTCAGAGACAATTGGGTTATATTGCAGCATACAGGATGAATTGGAATAAATACAGAGGGGTAGTACCTGTGTCCTTTAATGAACTCCAAAAAAATGGATTTTAAGATAAGTACAAAATTACTATTTCCTTTCTCATTCATTGAGAGATAGAGGATTCAACTGGTACTTCCAAAAGCAAACTAACTAAGTGGGCAACAGTAACAAAAACAATAAAGGTCCCACACAACCAGACTACATAACTGGGGGCAGCCCGCATCTCAAAGAGCTGTCTAAAGTTGGCACCAGATGAGGCTTGAACATCCACCTGGAATAACAGCTTCCAAAAAGTCTATGAGGTGCTTACTGATCTAGTAGTGTGCCTTGACTAGAAAGGGTAGAACCCAATCCTTAAGACCATAAGCTTAAACAATGGTTTATCCTAGCCACTGAGAAATGGTGGAATGAGAAGCAGGTTCTCCTTTATTGAATGACAAAAAGAGAGTAAAAGGGCTATTCTACACACAAGGGAATGGGGTGGCACAACGCATCAAAATAAGTATACTCAGCTCCTGGGTTTCCAAAACAGGGCTATTCACTACGGCTCAGTGCGGCTGATTTCAGCCGTACGTCGGCTGAAATCAACCGTATATAGGCTGCCTTCGGTCAGCCAAACATGCTCTGCATGTTCGGCTGAGCCGAAGTGCAGAGGGACTTCGACTCAACATCTGGATGAGCTGAGCCGAAGCTCCGGCAGCTCACTCGCTGCCGTTTGCCCCTATTCTCATAGGGGCTGAACGACAGTAAGTGATTAGCCAAATGCCGCCAAGCAGCATTCGGCTCGGCTATTCTGCTCGGTTATTCATTGAAAAGGTGGTTGAAAACATATTTAAAAAATGTAAACAAATAGTAAAATAAAAAAATATTTTTTATTCGGCAAAGCTGCCGAAGGATCTAGCTGTAGCTTCGGCTGATCCTTCGGCTAGCTTGGGCCCCAGGACCCCTTCGGCCTGCTGTACGGGCTATTCACTATAGCCCGTACAGCTCCTGAAGTTGGCCGAGTGGCTCAGTCGAGCCGAAGGCATATGCTGGCTCTGGCCACTTACTGCTGACATATGCTGGCTCTGGCCACTTACACAGTCAGATCAGCGTCCCTGGTTACCAGGTGAGGACAGCGATGCCAGCTCAATCTCACCCACACATGAATCTTCACAACAGGTACTTTTAAACAAAATTGACCGTATGCTACAGAAAGCTTTGGCTGCTACTTCTAAGCAGATTACTAACCAATTATCACGTGAAATACATGAACTGGGTCAACGCATTGCTGATTTAGAGATCCGTATGGATGATGCAGACCATTATCTTAATACCCATGCTGATGATCTTAATAATCGCTCACAATCTGCGTTTTAGAGGAATCCCTGAACACGTAATGGACTTACAATCCACTATCACTTTTCTCCAGGAACTAATTCCAGCAGTTCCGCTCGAACGCCTGGAAATGGAAAGGGTCCATAGTGCCCTAACGAGGAAGAAACCTGAAGCCCCACCTAGAGACGTGGCGATCCTTCTAGCTACTCGTGCTCAGCAATCACTCTCGTTTCAGGGCTCTCCATATCAGATATTTGCGGACATTGCTCCTTCCACAATTGCCAAGCGCAGGGAACTTAAACCCCTCCTCCAGATTCTCCAACAACATCAAATCGCTTATCGCTGGGGTTTCCCATTTTTCCTCTCCTTTACCTACAATGGTCGCCATTATCACTGATCCACCTCTGCAGAACTCCGCCACATTCTCGCTGATCTTCAGTTGCTACCACCGTCTGAACCCCAACAAGCTGCTCAACCCAAACGACGCCGACAAGCTTCCGTGTCTGAGCCATCTTCCAACCTGACTACATCACCATCAAAAGCAGTCCGGAAGAAGATGTCCCTGCCGAAATCGGTTGACATGGACTCCCCAGGCTGACTACCCAAGTTCGTTATCTCCTAAGGGACTACCCAGCCTAAATCCACCACAATTTTCTCACTGACCCTATGTGGTTTGATGCCCACTGCTGTGATTTGATGAGTATTACTGTTAATTATCGGCTTTGTTTTTTTTAACTACCAGCTGCTTTATTGCAATGTTGCCCCATATTTCTCTTAATCATTATTCACCGGGGCTGTTTACTAGTTAAATCGATTTTCTTGTTTTTCAGTGCCTGTGTGCTGAGGCGACTGCCACTGTTGCCTCCCCCTAGACCTTTATCGGTGGGATTTCCCCCCTTGTAGGCCTTGCCACAGCCTGATGGAGCGATGCATCAAGCGTGCATCTCTCTATTTCAGTCTGTTATTTGTTGTTTTTTGTTTTACCCATATAATCTGTTTTATAATCTGTTTTGCTGATCTAATGTTATACTCAATGATTCCCCTGCTCTCCCCCTGCTCTCTCTCTCCTTTCTATCCTGTCTCTTTCTTATCTCACTCAGATTCCCGAGACAACACACTGCTTTGCCCCCCTACCATGCCCCTCCTACTTACAACCTATCTTGAGCACCATACTCACCCCCCATGATGTCCTCCATTAAATTACTTACCCTGAATGTTAAGGGTTTAAACTCCCCACATAAAAGAGCCTCAGCATTCCGACACCTCAACTCTATCCATGCAGATATTATCTGCCTACAGGAAACCCATTTCTCCCATTCCTCTACCCCTAAATATTTTCATAAGAATTTCCAACAAGTGTATATGGCCTCCACTGCCACCAAGACGAGAGGAGTCCTGATAGGCTTCCACCGTAGAATTAATTTCAACTGCATTAAAGAAATTGCAGACCCTGCGGGTCGATATTTGATCCTTCTCGGTCGCCTCAACGACCAAGACGTTACCGTTGTGACCTATTATGCCCCAAACGCTAGCCCCCCTGCCTTTTTTCCCGCCATCTTCTATCCACTGTAGCGCACCACCAAAAGGGCCTCCTTCTCCTTTGTGGAGACTCTAATCTATCTCTATCTCCTATTCTTGGCAAATCTTCTACAACTCCTAGCTCCGCCTCCCCATTTTCTGCACTCTTAACCCAATACACTTTGGTAGATGCCTGGAGAGAAATGCATCCTACTACAAAAGATTACACTTTCTACTCCCCTCCTCATGGCTCTTTCTCTAGGATAGACCACATCTTCCTCACCCAAACCTCGCTCCCTTTGATCCAGTTCGCCTCCATTTTACCCATCTCTTGGTCGGACCACTCCGCAGTTACCCTATCACTCTGTTCCATACTTTCAACTTCCTCCTCCCCATCTTAGTCCCTCAATGAATATCTTTTATCGGATGAAATCAATGTCTCTTCCATAAGAGCAGCTATCCAGGATTATTTGGCCATTAACTCCACACCGGGCATATCTCCAGTCACTCTTTGGGAAGCCCATAAAGCGGTAATCAGAGGGAAGTGTATAGGACTTACCTCTACACTAAAGCGAGAATGCTTGCGAAAACAGAAGATCCTGGAGGCCGCTTTTTTTTTTACCGTCCTATATCCTTACTTAACCTAGACATCAAAATTTTAGCTAAAATTCTAGCGAACAGACTCAACTTGGGTATCAGCTCATACATAAAGATCAGGTGGGATTCATGCCCTCCCGCCAGGCAACTGACGGCATCCGTAGGGCAACCATCCTCTCCCACCTAGCACACTCACAGAAGATTGCTGCAATGTTCCTATCCTTAGACATCAAAAAAGCTTTTGATTCCCTTTCCTGGCCGTACCTCTTCTATGTATTTGAACGTTGGGGGTTTTTCCCTATGTTTTGTAAACTAATATCCGCTCTCTACACGTGCCCCACTGCTAGGGTACACTATGCAGGATTTAAGTCCAGCCCCTTTTCCATACATAGAGGTACCAGACAAGGATGTCCCTTATCCCCGCTGCTATTTGAATTAGCATCAAACCCTTAGCTCAACTGATCCGCGAACATCCTGATATATCAGGCATCCCCATAGCTGGCCATCACCACAAGTTGAGTCTGTTTGCAGACAACATCCTCCTATTCCTCTCTCGTCCCCTTGTCTCACTCCCAAATCTCTTTACCACTCTCAACTCCTTCAGCGCCCTGTCCGGCCTATCTGTAAACCTTTCCAAATCTAAAGCCCTTAATATTTCGCTCCCCATCCCAATTGTCAGCCTACTTCAATCATCATTCCCCTTCCCATGGGCTACCTCTGCTTAATCATACTTAGGAGTACATCTAACTACATCCTATACAGCATTATACTCGGCAAACTACCCTCCTTTATTTCGACAGTTACGCTCCTTCCTTAATACCTGGTCCCGCTTCCCCCTTTCTCTCATGGGCCGTATAGCGGCTATTAAAATGACCTATCTCCCCAAACTGCTATACTTCTTCAGAGTCCTCCCAATTCCTATACCCTCCCATGTCATTCACATACTGCAGAGACAGGTGATGCACTTCGTATGGGTGGGTCGTAATCCCCGTATCTCTAAACACTCAATGCTGCTCCCTAAACCCTTAGGGGGTTTAGGGGTCCCTAGCATAGCTTCCCTGACCAAATATCAAGCCGTATTAGACACACCCTTATGGGTGTCTCTTGAAGCAGTGGACTGTGACCCTCTTGGAGTGCACAACCTACGCTGGTCACATCCCAAACACCGCCCCAGATATATAACCCGATAACTCTCCACTCACTAAAAGTATGGGATTCTGTGAAATACTCGGGGCATCTCCTCTCCCCTTACCTACCACTTCTTTCTTTTCTCCACAATCCGGCCTTCCCCCCACCATAGAGCACCCCTTTGCTTTCTCCAGATGGTCTGCTGGTAACGTAACGCTATTCTGTTCTCTCCTTGACCAAAACGGTATTAAATCCTTCTCAACTTTACGATCTACACATGACCTGATTCATACAGATCTCTTCCGTTACATACAAATCCGCCATTTCTTGACCACCATGCTAGGGCCTAAACCCACCTGCTCTTACCTCTCCATATTTGAACACATTTTCTTAGATTCTCCACATGCTAAAGGAGTAATCTCCTCACTTTATTCTTCCCTCATACACCCTTTTACTGCCCCTTCCCACTCTTATGTGTCGCAATGGGAGCGTGATCTTGATTTAACTCTAGACACTGATCAATGGCATCAAATCTGGGCTACAGTCAGGACTTCCTCTAGATGCGAGGTGGCAGTGGAGACCAACTATAAAGGTTTTAATGCGATGGTACTATGTTCCGTCTAGACTAGCTTGCATCACTCCCTCATCATCCCCTCACTGTTATCGTCATTGCACTGCCCTGGACACTATGCTCCACATCTGGTGGGAGTGCCCGATAGCAGTAAAATTTTGGCGAAAGGTATTCACCTTTATACACTCCCTCACCCGCCACGCCCCACCTTTTCAACCTGCTATAGCGCTATTAAACTTAAGGCCCGACACTATGAACAACGTGCAGTTCACCTTAATGACACATGTTCTCACCGCTGCAAAACAAACAATCGCAAAGGACTGGCTGACCCCCTCTCTAAGTTTCTCTGAGACAAAAGCTTGCTTACACACGGTATTTGTTTACGAGAAACTGACAGCTAAACTCCACGATACAATGCAAAAATTCGAAAGAGTTTGGGACCCCTTGGACCCGGAAATGTCTCCCACCCCACACTGACCTAATAACAGCTTAAGCGAAGATGCTCCTTTAAACCACCCTTTCATGCAACCTTTTACGGTTGACACTCCTCTGAACCTTCTCCCCCCCCTCATCTTACCTATGCTCCTTTCTCTCCCCTTCTGGATCTCTTAATTCTCCCTATTCTTCTCTCTTCCTCCTCTTCTCCTTCCATTTTGCCTGTCCAAATCCGAACGTGGAAGCTCTTCCCGACAAGAATCGGGTCAAAACCAATATTTTATTATTTTAGGTCTTAGGTAATTTATGTGCACTTGAACACCCGTCTACTCCGGACCCGTTGCTTATGACCCCATGCCATGCATATCTAAACCAACACTCTGATTTATATGTGTATTTTTCCATATTTTTCTTTTATGACTATGTACCGAAGATTGTGATTTAAAATGCTTAATTTCCTTATTCTAGTAAATTTGTACTATTCGGATTCTGTACTTTTGAAAACCTTGCATAAAAAATTATATTTAAAAAGAGTGACATATTTGTGGCCTGTCATTGGGCACAGCTGCAAGTATGCAGATCAGTGGCGTAACAATCGCCATAGCGACCCAGGCGGCCGCTGTGGGGCCAGGCCAGGGCATCCCTCTAATGCCGTGTGGGCCGCCTGGGTCGCTATGTCATGTAAGGTTGCTGGCTGTCACTAACACAGCTCAGCATCGGCTGTAAAGATCACTGATTTCCCCTCACAGCCGCTGTGGAACTGTGACAGCCAGCAGGGCTCTGCAAGTGGCATACCTAGCAATCACAGTGCCCCATACAACATTTTGCTTTGGTGCCCTGTGATTTCTAGTTACGCCCCCGGTGCAGATATTGGTAACAGGATAGTGAATAACAGTAGCTTGGGGATATTATGTGAGCATAATGCGCCTAACAATGCCATAAGGTATGTTTTTGGTAGTCCTAGATAGCTTGCTACGACGGGAGCAGTTTTCTAAGTCTTCTACCCTGTCAGCAAGGATATGGAAATGTTTGGTTATATGCTCTGATTAGGAGCAAACTTTATTGGCATCTTCCTCTAGTGTGTTCATGAGGCATTGGTAATCCTCTGAGCTTGTGCCAGTAGCTCATGTCAAAGCAATGATATGCATTTAAAGACCGCTTAATTCATTGCTTCTTGAATTGTGGGCTTGAGCAATTTAGCAACCTTGGCCATGATTTTTGTATGATCCATGGTCTGACCTACATCCTCATCCAAGGATAGGGCTTCTGAGGTGTTTACACATGGCGGATCCATTTTAGATGTCTCCAGCCATTTCTGCCTTGTGCAGGTTTCCCTCTGGAATGAGAGCCACTGTGGTTTTTAAAGTGTATCTAACTCCAGGCCTGTTTTAAGTTTTGGATAGAGTGGTGAGTAGTTAGAACATCTGTTAGGTTTTTATCTGAAAGTGAGTGAAAGTCCACAATCTTAAGTTGTCACAGAAAGAGTAGAGGGGAAATCTTCTAATAGGGAAGCTTGTTCTGGTGAAAACTCTGAATAGCATCCTGTTTTCCACACAATGGAGAGGCTTCTTCTCACTTCATTTGTGCCCACAGGACAGTGAAAAGGGCAAGTAAAAGGATATTTCCCATATGGGACACAGATGACATAAAATCTGACAGGAGTTTTAAATATTCTAGCCTCCATCCAAAGCGAAAACATGGCTTTAGATTTACGTGAAACATGGTTGAGGTTACGAAATAGGAAGACAGATAAAAGTATATCGGATTAACATTGCAGACTGATGGTAAAGACAGGTACAGACAAAGTTCAATACAGTCCACTATTTAGAAGAAATCCAGAACACCACCAGGCAGATGGAAGTCAAATAGAACCTGTTGATCACACTAATCTTAATGCACTTTAGCAGCAGCATTTCCTCTGCTTTCCTTATAACAGCTAAAGAACATTGTCAGCTTTCTAATGCAACCTAACCTCAGCTGGCCTAAGGCTAGGCAGTGCATTATGGTTATTTTGGCGAGTTCCTTTATTAATTTGCCGGATCCGCAAACCTCGTCTATGAGAATTTGCTGCAAACCCATGTTAGCAGTGATCCCGAACCTCATCCCCATTACCAGTATATCTAATAAGAATAGTTTCTTCTAACTCACACTTTTGAATGCTAATATAGAAAACATCATCATGTGACTATGAGCAGTTGAAGAGTTTTCTAAAGGCTCCTCGGACTTCTTGATTCCTCAGACTGTATATGATAGGATTCAACAAAGGTGTAATGTTGCTGTAGAAGATAGAGAGAAGCCATTCCTTATCTGCTAGTAAATCAGACTTTGGACGAAAATACATAAAGCTTCCACTTCCATAAAAGAGCAGAACAACAATTAGATGTGCTAGACACGTGGAAAGGCCTTTCTTTCTCCCATGTGCCTTTTGAACACTCATAACAAAAAATAGAATGTGCATGTAGGACCCCAAGATCAACAAGAAACAGCCAACCATTAGTAAGCCACCAACAGCAAACACAGTAACCTCATTAGAAAATGTATTAATACAGGTGATTTTTAACAAAGCTGGAATGTCACAAAAGTAGTGTTGAAGAACTTTAGAGCCACAAAAGGGCAACCTAAATGTGTTGATAGTGTGAATTGCTCCATATATGCTTCCAACTACCCAAATCCCAGAAACCATATAGAGACAAACATCCTTATTCATAATAACTGAATATCTTAAAGGATTGCATATGGCAATATATCGGTCGTATGCCATTGCTGCTAATAAAGAAGACTCAGAGGCTGCCAAAGACAGGAAAAAGTATAACTGGATAATACAAGCAGGAAGGGTAATAGGCAAATGCTCAATAAGAAAGCTGACAAGCATATGTGGCAAAGTTGTAGTAGTATAACAAATATCTAAGAAAGCCAGATTCCTCAAAAAGTAATACATTGGTGTGTTAAGGTGTAAGTCTATATTTGTTAGGATGATGATGAGCAAATTTCCAATTACTGTTGCAAGGTATATGATTAGGAATATAAAGAAATACAGACCTTTTGGTCTAATGTTAGAAAATGCATTGAGGTAAAACACATTTAGAATATTTGTTTGGTTCTCCATATTTAGATTATAACTCTTGCTGTCACTCATGTTGTCACTGACTGTCAGGTCCACCTAATAAGACTTTATTAAATCAGAAGGCAGGGCTTTAAAAGACTTTTTTATTAACACTTCTGCTGAGATTTCTAAGTCTTCTTTTGTGATACTGGAGTCACTCTCTTCTCGTTCTAGCTATTTAAATCCTAAAATAATCCAAAATTGTTTACTCTAAAAAACGGAAAAAAAGTTAAAAGTTAGGTAGACCTAAATATATATTGGTTTATGCAAAAAGAGTCATAAATAAATACAGTATACAGGAATCTTTATAGATATAGGTATATAGGTATACTGATGACACCATTTTTAAACATACTGGTGACTTACTGCTGACTTTTTGCCAGTTCATCCAATGCAGCTAATTGCCAATTTTAAGGATTTTGTATTTAAAATATTTGACTTAATGACATTAGAGCACTGTTACATGATTGTCAAATGTCTGCATGCGTATAGGCAAAAAAACAAATGTATATTTCAATATTTGAAATGTAGGTTTATTGGCCCTTTGACCATAACCTGAATTTTGGAGCTACTTAGCAAACAGTCCCATGTTTGAAGGGCTCTTTTCATGTATATAAGATATATAGTATACTGTATATTGGATAATAATCTAGGAACTGTCTAGCCCCCTGGTGCCTAACTTATGGTCTGATTCAGCCCTTTGGTACTTGTTGTGCAGCCTTCAGACCCTAGCAGTCTGTAGTGGAAATTAGAACATTGATTTGAAATTTTGAATAGGAGTGATCTCTACAATTTTTTTGTACCATTCCCAGTCCCTCACTTTATTCTGTAGCTTGTCTCCAGCCTTTCCTGCAGAATGTTCACATTCTCTGACAATTTTCTCCTTTAGTATATCTGCAGACTCTGATAGTTTTCTCTATTTTTATATACACTTAAAGTGACATTAAAAGCTAAACCCCCCCCCCCCCCCTACAGTGCTAAAGTAAGGACTTACATTAAATGATGCCTCTTAATCCGATCTTCTTCTTCTTTCTTGTAGCTTTTAGCTGTCCCTCCAGCGTTGCTGCGGGTCTCAGATCCAGCACTGACTCCTCTGTCCTCCTCTTCTCTCATGTTCCACGGAGTCTGTGCGGGTGCACGCTGCTCCATATACTTACCTTGTGTCTCTCCTCCTCTCCCGGCCAAACATCTGAACTGTGCATGCGCCCGCCCCAAGATCCATTTCAAATGTTCGGACAGGAGCTCGCGGCGGAGACACAGGTAAGTTTTAACCCTTTGAAAAAGTTTTTTTTTTTTTTATGGTTTTGCATACTGTATATCTACTGCCTGCTAGCAGTAGATATATGCAAAAACCGCTGAGGGTTTAATAACCCTTTAAGATTATATGTGGTGCCTAGGTGGTGTCAGGGACTGAAGTTGAGGTCCCCTATATATTTTAAGTTGAGAACCACTGCTCTAGCTGATATGTCTCTGTATTTAACAAGGGAAATTGTATACAATTATTTGACTCACAAATCTGATTTGTTAAGGGTAACTATTGTTCCTCTACCCAAAAGACATAGTGCTTGGAAGCTTGAGAACACATTTTTTAGATTATTACCATAGTAAAAAAAAAATTTCTCTTCATGAACAACAGAAAATTACTAGCCAAGGTTGCAACATTATTAACAGAAGGAAATATATTTACTAAACATAGTAGGACCCCTCAAACATGCACTGTGAATACCAGTCATGGAACAATATTTCTTTAATGATTGTTATTTTGCAGACAGAAATACATTTTGTTAACTGTAAAATACTGTTATGGTATAACGCTTTAACTTTGTTGGGTGTAAAAAAAGTCCAAAACCTCTGAAACATAACTCTGTATGTCTTAGGTCATACCTTGAATGTACCCTTGAACAGAATATGCATGAGTATTCTTTTCCTTTCTCTTTACAAAATGGTGAAATGCGCTATGATTAGCTTGCATGTAGAATGTAAGATCTGGTATTTATCAGATACAAAAGACCACAATATGATATCTGTCTCATGTACAAATTAATTTAGTGTAACATACGATAGAGAAATTGCAGGACACAACTCTTAATAGCCTGTCCAACTAATGTACAAGGTGACTCAGGTATATATGATTTTATAAGCTAAGGCTAAGATGAAAACAGAACAGTTTTATGTTTTAGTCATCTTATCTCTAAAGACCTTCCCCTCTTGAGATTTATTCCAAATCTTCCCCATGGTAATGTTTTCAGTAATTTTATATAATACCATAATGTTTTTTTTAACTGAGATGTGGTGAATTTCATGTAACAAAAGAGAAAGTTGAACTTACAGATTTGTGAGAGAAAAATCAAACACAGACTACAGCTTGTTCAAAGAACATACAGGAGTCTATTCACGAAGCTGCGGCCAGATCCTTCGGCTAGCTTCGGCCCCAGGACCCCTTCTGCTCAGTAGAACCGAAGGGGTGCTGTACGGGCTATTCACAATAGCCCGTACAGCTCCCGATCAGGGCCAGCGGCTCAGCTGAGCCGAACGCATATGCATCGACTCGGCTGAGCCGTGCTGAAAGCCGAAGCTGGCTGAGCGGCCGGCCGACAGCCTGCTTCTGACAGCTGGGCAGCTGACAGGCTGGCTCCGGACACTTTCAAAGAGATCAGCGTCCCTGGTTACCTGCTAACCAGGGACACTGATCTCCAAACAGCTAACTCTCCCTGGCGCCCCGGGAGTCTCCTGCTCCCGGCCGCCAAGGAGAGAAACACTGCTGTGTCTTTTTTTCTTTATGCTGACACGAGTGATAAGTAGCCTGCCGGAGGTTTGGCTCAGCCGATCCAGATGTTGGATCGGCTGAGTCGAACTTCTTCTGCACTTCGGGTCGGCCGAACGTGCTGAGCATGTACGGCTGATTTCAGCCGATGTACGGCTGAAATCAGCCATTCCAACCTGAAGTGAATAGCCGAACAGTGTTCGGCTCACTTCACTTCAGATCGGTCATTCACTCGGCTGCCCTCGGCAGCTTAGTGAATAGACCCCACAGTATAAATTTGGTTGCCAGTGACTTTAACTTTGCTGTTAAAGTGTATGAGGGGGATTTATCAAAACTGGAGTAGACGAAAACTGGAGCGGTCACCCTTGGCAACCTATCAGCTTCTCTCTTCAGTTTGTTTAGTTAAGATATGAAAATGAAGGAGAGAAGCTGATTGGTTGCCATGAACAGCTGCTCCAGATTTTGTCTGCTCCAGTTTTGATAAATTATACTCTATGTCTTTTGAAAACTTTTTTCTAGTTTTGAATGAAGTATGGATGAAATAGAATCCCTTTTGAGTTTTTATTCAGGGCTCAGTAAAGGTGCCCACACACCTTATGATAATCGTACAATAATCGCGGGAAATCCCGCGATGGTACGATTATCGCAAGGTGTGTGGGAGTCGTGCGACCTCTGCTACTGTAGGGTGGCACGACTTTTATCTTAGGAACATGTTCGAAAACCAGCCGAACATAGTAAGATGTTCGGCTGGTTTGTGGCATGTTCGCAAGATAAAAGCCGCACGGGCCAGTGTGCGCAAGCGCACACTGCCCGTTCAGCATTGCGTTCATCGGAAGCCCGCCCCTCAGCGGGGCGGGCTTGCGATCATCGCAAGTACGATCGATCTGCCTGTCCAAAGATAGGCAGAACGTACGTTTTTTTAATTACCTTACAACCATCGCAAGACAAAAGTCTTGCGATGGTTGTAAGGTGCGTGCCCAGATTTCTCCTAATGTACTTTCCCAGTATACAGAGTTTATACAGGAAGTGAGGGAAAATCTTCAATGACAACTTTTATTACTCAAGAGGGAATGGGACAGATTTTTATTATCGAATCAAATGGTGCAGCCAAGTCTGACATAACTCAACATAACCACAGTTTTTCAAAGTATATTGAGCCACAGTGGCGTAACAACCGGGGGGGCGGGGGTGCACTTTCCCCGGGCGCAGGACTGAGGGGGGGCGACGTCACGACCCCCGCTAAACGAAGCCCCTGGCTCCCTCTCTCTGCCACATTCACCCGGCTGTCATCGGGCGGCCGCTCGCTCCTCCGAGGCCACTGCACTTGGACTTGTAGTTCCTTAGCTGATATATATGTGTGGGGGTGGGGGGTACAGTTCTAGTGGATGTTTATATAATATGGGGGGGGGGCGAAAAAAAATGTTCT
Source organism: Nanorana parkeri (assembly GCF_000935625.1). Classification (NCBI taxonomy): domain Eukaryota; kingdom Metazoa; phylum Chordata; class Amphibia; order Anura; family Dicroglossidae; genus Nanorana; species Nanorana parkeri. The sequence goes on from NW_017306283.1 coordinate 3,653,199, forward strand.
GCCCCGGGCACCCATAACTCTGGTTATGCCACTGTTGAGCCATGATAAAAGCGGTTCCTTAGAACCCCCAATGGCATTGGCTTGTTCTTTCAGATAAACTTTGAAGAAACTGAAATATTCAGAGGGTTATTCACATATTAGCCGAAGGACCCTCCTTATTATTTTCTATTAGTTGTGTATTTTCTTTTAAATATTTAAATATTTTTATTATTTTCTTAACATTTTTATTTTTGTATTTTTTAAAAATACTTATTAAAACATTTTTTCTTCATTTATTTAAATGTTTTTCTATTCTGCTTGTTACCTCGGAGGCATTCAGCTATTCACTCACTGCTGTTCGGCCCCTATGAGAATAGGGGCGAATGGCAGCGAGCGAGCTGCCGGAGCTTTGGCTCAGCCGATCCAGATGTTGGATTGGCTGAGTCTAAGTCCTTCTGCACTTTGGCTCAGCCAAACATGCAGAGCATCACTGAATCAAAGTTTTTCTGGGCACCTTTATAGTGATCATTCCCTATGCATTGTGGATTATTGAAAGATTAAGGCCAGAAAAGTGTGGAATGTGTCTATCTCGGTAATTTACTATGCAGAAGCCAGGCAGAGCATGTTCGGCTGACCAAAGACAGCCGATGTACGGCTGATTTTAGCCAATGTATGGCTGAAATTAGCCATACAAGGCTGAAGTGAATAGCCGAACAGCATTTGGCTCACTTCACTTCAGCTGGGTTATTCAGCCAGCTGCCTCGGGCAGCTAAGTGAATAACCCCCCCAGACTCTTAAGTAGACATGTACATTTAGTTTGTTCCGAATGCTTATTAAATATGGACATTCAGATGCATCCGAATGTACAAATTTGAACAAGTCTGAATGCCAATGAATCCGAATGGTCCTTTAACCACTTGAAGACCAGGTGTTTACACCCCCTTACTGGCGAGGCCATTTTTCATTATTCAGCGCTGCAGTACTTTGACTGACATTTATTCTGTCATGTAACGCTGTACTGAAATGAATTTTATACCATTTTGTGGAGACAGATAGAGCTTTCTTTTGGTGGTATTTAATCACCACTGGGGTTTTTATTTGATATATTATATTAAGGAAAAATTACTGAAATGTGTTTTGTAAAAATTTTTTTTTTTTACATTATGTTATAATAAATGTATTATTACCCAATTTTATGGTAAAATATAAAAGACGGGGTCACATCGGGTAAATAGACACCAAACATGTCAAGCCTTAAAATTGCGCGCACCCACAAAATCGCCATAAAATAACCATACCCAAAATTGACTATAGGCGACGCTTTAAAAGCTTTTACTGCTCATCAGTTTAGTGTTATCAGTGATTGATGGTCCTAGAATTTTTGATTTCACTGCGACGTTCGCGGTGATATGTAACATGTGCGCGCCACCTAGCACTACAAGGGGATCTATTAGTGGCACCACCACCGCCACCATCACTACCAGGAGGCAGGCCAAAGAACAACAGAGGGATGTTGTTGACATCTTGCATCCCATGCATTCCACCTGGGCCACTCTCAAACATTTTGGTGGCTTTCATAGCAGGGGATGTCTCTGCAGCAGTCCTGGAAAATTACCCACCTGATAGCTCAGCTAATTGCATTTGGAGGTGCCACTTTTAATGTGGTGGAAGGGGTGCCTTTCAGGCAACTGATGCACGCTCTTGTGTCCCAATACCATGTACCATCCCTCATGACCCTCGGCCAAAATTTCGCGGACACTTTCAAATGGTTCACCGCTCATCAGTTTAGTGTTAACAGTGATTGACGGCCCTAGAATTATTGCTCCCACTCCAACATTTGCGGCAATATGTAACATGTGTAGCACAATTTCGTTTTTGCATGTAGGCGCACCAACGTGTGTTTGCGTTTGTATGTGCGTGCACGTGGGGGGGTGGGGAACTTCAAAAAGTTTTTTTGCCTTTTAAAAAATGTTACTTTAATTTTTTAGAATGCTTTTTTTTACACTAACTTTATTGCTGTTACATAGGGGGCTTGCAAGCCCCCTATGTTCAAGGTCCAGTGATGCAGGGAGAGCCGCAGGGGGTGAGAGCACACTCTGCTGATCGGTACAAGCGATCCGGCAGCTGTATAGATGCCGGATCACTTGTATCTAAACAGCAATCGCCTGCTGTTTACACTGATACCAAGAACACGGCTGCAGCAGCAAATCTTAAAAATATTTACTCAAAATGAAAAAGGTATATATAATGCATAGAAAGCTGTAACTATTTATACTACAGTGCCAAATACAAATGAACTTTAATTCTGATCTTGCAGTACAATTAAAACTCTGCTTATAATCTTTGTACCCCATACCCATGTAAAAAACAAAATTGTTTTTTACATGGGTATGGGGTACAAAGATTATAAGCAGAAAAACAAAATTGTTTTTTGCATGGGTATGGGGTACAAAGATTATACTGTAAGCAGAGTTTTAATTGTACTGCAAGATCAGCATTAAAGTTAATTTGTATTTGACACTGTAGTATAAATAGTTACAGCTTTCTATGCATTATATATACCTTTTTCATTCTGAGTAAATATTTTTAAGATTTGAGAACTGCAATAGAAAGTTTTTAGTTATTACTATCTAGTTATACATACATCTGCTAAACTAACATTTTATAGCTATTCTAAATGTATTGATCACATTTGTTTAAAAATAGCTTAAAAGAGAACTATAGGGTAACCTTTTTATACCATAGTTCTCTTTAGGGTCAGGGGAGGGCATATACTAACCTCCTCCCATGACCCAAAACTCAGTATTAAGCAGGCTTTTGCCCACTATATACTGAGCGCCACAGCTGGGAGAGATCCCGACAATACTGTCGAGATACACCCAACTGGCTGATTGACAGCGGGATCTGCCTATCTAGAGGCAGAGCCAGCTGTGACCTCCACATCCGTTACTCCAGTCAGCACTGGAGGATCAGAGAGGGGAGGAGGGATTCTCTGCGGGGAGCGGTGATTGACAGTCACCGCTCTCTGTGGGGAGGTGATCGGGAAGTGAGCGAGCGACAATATGTGTTCGCTCACTTCCCGATCTATAGAGTCAACGTGCAACAGTTTCAACGTCATGGGTCGGCTCTAACTATGAGGATGAGTGGAAACCACTCACCTCATGGTTCTCCTTTAATAGAAGTTTGGATTTAGGTTGATACCATTTATTGGCTAACTAAATAGATTGTAGTATAAGCTTTCACGGCATGCTGGCATCTTCTTCTAGGGAATATAAACTGATAGAAAGAAATATGCATAAAGAAGAGACCAGCTTGAAAGCTTCCACTACAATCTATTTAGTTAGCCAATAAATGGTATCACCCTAAATCTAAACTTCTACTTTGTCAATTGCTACCGAAGGTACAACACTTTGCTGCTGCTAAATAGTTTAACTAAATATGGTCTCTTTTTTTCTGTGATAGCCCAAATATACATATTTGTGTTTGTTTATGTGTACATTGGTAAATAGGGTAAAGTTATTGTAATGTTAAGGCTTTATTTTGATGTTGAACATAGAACATTTGATTATAGAGCAGTAATAATGAAGCTACCTTTAGTTTCCTTTCATTAATTAGCTGACTGGTAAATTCATTAACTGGAACACTGATAATTGATCCCAGTAGAAATCAATGATTGCAAACATATTCAAGCTAATTGGTTTCTCATTAAAATAATTCCTCCCTCCTGATCTTGTTAGGTGCTTCAAGGGCCTTGAGAAATTAGATGCACAGGTGCACAGCTCAAATCATTGCCAATTAGCGGTATGAAAGAGAAAAGCCATAAAAAAAGAGCTGTATCTATTAACTATTGAAACGCATGGCTACTCCAGATTCTATTTCTATGCAATGTAATATCTATCTATCTATCTATCTATCTATCTATCTATCTATCATCTCTGTTCTGTCCTATGCATATGAGGTTGCCAGCCTTCATAGAAAAAAATGTCCAGGTTTAATTGTAAAAAATATTGTATGTGAATTCTGGTTGTATACAACTTTAAACAATATAAGTGCAAACAATAAAAAAAATATTAAACAATAACACAAGCAGCACCTACCTGTTAAGGCTAAACAGTGATACATTTTACCAAATAGTGCTTTGTCATAATATATCAAGTTACAAAAGAGTGCTACACCAGAAAGCTATGCAAACATATTATAGCTATCTACGGCCTTAGTAAATATTGAAGTGGCTGAGGGCTTGTTCACACCAGCCACCAGGGCCGGATTAGGCGGTACATTGAACTCAATGGCACCGCAGCCACGCCCTCCGGCCACAGTGCGATCGGTCTCACAAGAACGCGTGGCACATCAGTGCCTGCGTTCCGGTCCGGTCAGAAAAAATGCTGAAAGCACTATTTCTTCTGACTGGACCGGACCATAGGCACTGATGTGCCACGCGTTCCCTTGTGGCCTATCGCACTGAGGCCAGAGGAGGTGGCTGCGGTGCCATTGAGTACAATGCACTGCCACATTATACTAACCATTCAATTTTTGACACGCAATGGAAATAAACTCCTTTTGCGCACTTGCTGTGTTCTTGTAATTATTCTCGACAAATGAAAACCCCATTGATCGATTTAGTTTTGTCACAGAAAAATTTTCCAACCTGACCAATCAAAAAAATTTCAATCATAGTATAAAAAACAAAAATCAGTGATGGGTCATGAACTGTTTGATTATTGTTTACAAGACCGTTCATGTGCACTTTCCAAACAAAAATCGCACAGTGTATGGTCACCATTAGTGTGTGGGTCAAAAGCATCACACCCCTAGGATCAATTAACAAATAACCAAACTTCCCGGGGGGAAATTACCCAAATAGTATATAGATGGGGACTTTTAATTGATGCTCGTGCACTAGATATGAAAATCATATTGCTCATAAAATCACCATATTTATAGGTTCCAAACTGTTAAAAACACAAACCATAACAAAAAAAATGCATAAAAACTGGAGTAAAAATGGACAGAAGCACAGAGTTTATGCATAACCTGCCCAGGACCATGAACTGTATCAGATGTTAGTCCTTAATATTATCCAGTAGATTGTTTCTTCTCAAATGTGGATGTTCAAAAATATTGAAGACTGAGGCAGGAGGCAAAGGATTCTTCTGGCCCTGAGACACTGGGATCTCCTCGGCCTTCTCCTGCTGCTATGCCTCTTGTGCCTGTTCTATTAAAATATGAAGTGTGTGCCCCATGAGAAACACAAGAGAGTTCTGGTTGCTAATCCAGACCACATCACAGCTCACAATGGCATGCTGATTGTCTCTTCAAACAGTAAAAAGATTGCTGCATGTGTCCTGAGTGATAAGCCACTGACCTTGCACTATATTTACACAGATACTCATTGATGGCCCACTGTTGCTGGTGCAGCATGGTTGTGAAAATGGACTTCCTGGAAGACAGGGTACTTAACCAGAAACCGCTGTACCATCAGGTTGAGGACATGTGCCAGGCAAGGTACATGTGTGAACTTTCCCTGCTGAAGATAGTGTCCTTGTACAAGATGGCATGGGGCCAAGTACTTCTTGGTCTGCCCATGGAGAGTTTCCAGAATCTCTAGTCCAGTGTGTCTCTTGTACCCCAGGCATACCATCTGCAAAATAGCATGGTAGCATTTAGCATGTGCTGTTGAGCTTGGGGGGGCTGGTTGTTCTGAGAAGTCAGAATATAAGGGAAATGAGGAAGAGGGGTTACAGGTGACTGTTATCACAGACAACAAGAACAAGGAACAAGACCTGTGGTGCCACCATTAACTTCTACAGTGTACCCCATCCCGCATCTTTTCCAGCTGCCAAGAAATTGGCCCGGTGCATTGTGAGGGATATGTAACAACCCTGTCCATGCTTGCTAAACCACATGCCCATGGTCATGTAAAACCTGCCTTTGTGGTCAGTGGCACAGACATATCACCTTCCACGTACTGGTCGAGGGCAGAAATAAGCTTCTGGGCAAAATAATGGCAGCTGGGTAGCTGTCTGTGGTGTAGCACAGACCACAAACTCACAAAAGGAAGCACAAATTCATGTATCCTCATGCATGCGGAACCCATGTGACATCACACGCATGCACAATGATGTCATGCGGGTGCATGATGACATCCCAGTGGGTGACACCCGGCAGCGAGACAGGGTGACACCAAGCCCGGGGACACCCCTGCCTCTGGACGAAATCCTCCCTCATTGCTGTTCTGCCTCTCCCTCACTTTACTCTTCTCCAATTGCTGGTACACACATATGGCCTACTAACTCATCATGCCCCTCTCCTCATTGCTAACCCACTGGGTAGTACACTGCAGCTGCAGGTTCTTCACCGCCACTTGCTGCTTCTTGCCTCATGTCTCTTCAATCTATGGTTATGTCATGCTCTTCATCATCTTCGACATCTGAAATGAGGATTCCTTGCACATCACATAAAATCCTCTGCCTGCAGCAAGTGACTCAGCATGTGATGAAATAATTCCAGGACCATAGCCAGAGTAGCAGAAGATGAGGAGGAGGAAAAAAAAAGGGTGCATTAGCAACAGTTTCAGGAAGTAGTTAAGTTGTCAGCAACTCAACTACCTTCTCCACCTTTTTCTGCCTTTCCCTGAAACCTCTGCCTCTCGCTTCAAGTCTGCCAGACATTTTGAATAGAGGTTTTTGTCTAAATTTATGTGTAATTTGTATTTATCTATAGAGCCGGCGGATCGCTTATATAAAGTGCCGGTCTGTGTGCCCCCTCCCCTCCGCCGGTCCCGAGCTCCGCTGTGCCTTGTGCGAGCACGGTGGCTCTGTGACGGGATCAAAGGGAGATCAGTACACTATCTCCCTCCGATCCCGTCTCCGGGGAGGGGATCACTTCTGCATTCTGCTGTCACTCTCCGGCTTCAGAAGGTGGAGAGAAGCTGATGAAGCATATCTCTGCTTCATCAGCTTCTTTGAAGGCCCTAGGTGACATTAGGGGTCTTCGAGACCCCTGATGTCTCCATAACGAGGACCTGTCACATCCTCTTTGCTATCACATAGAGGGTCTCTTAGCCCCCTATGTGATAGCAATAAAGTTAAGTGAAAAAAAATTAAAGTTGCAAAAAAAATTAAAGTCACACATGAAAAAGAATTTTAAAAAACACAACAAAGTGTTAAAGTCCCCACCCATACATACACGCGTGGAAACATGCGTCGGGTGCGCATACGTATGCAAACAACGATTGAGCCTATTACGCCGCACATGTTACATATCACTGTGAACATCACAGTGAGAGCAATAATTCTAGGGCCATTAATAACTGATAACACTAAACTGATGAGCGGTAAAAGCTTTTCAACTGTCGCCTACGGTGAATTTTGGGTATGGTAGTTTTTTGCGATATTGCGGGTGTGCACAATTTTAAGGCTTGACATGTTTGGTGATTATTTACACCAACGTGACCCTGTGTTTTATATTTTACCTAAAAAATGGGTAATAAATGTATTATAACATAATGTTAAAAAAACTATATTTTTTTCAAAATTTTCAGTAATTTCTCCTTAATATAGTACAAAATAAAAGCCCTTGTGGTGGTTATATACCACCAAAAGAAAGCTCTATGCGTCCCCAAAAACTGGTATAAAATTCATTTCAGTACAGCGTTGCATGACGAAATAAATGTCAGTCAAAATACTGCAGCGCTGAACACTTGAAAATGGTCTGGGCAGGAAGGGGGCATAAACACCAGGTCAGCAAGTGGTTAAATTATGCAAAGAAGACAGCTCATAATATTTTTGTATAAACTAGGGCTGTGGAAATTGAAGATTAATTTCTCGATTAATCGTTAAACTTTTTGATCGATTAAAATTATTTTGATCGCTAATGAAAACACTCACCTCTCCGCTGGCTTCCGGGAGTCCCGTCGGCGATCCAGTGATGTCACCGGACTCCTCCCCCCTTCCCCAAGTGGCTCAGTTGGCTAACGGAGGGAAGGGGGAGGAGTCCGGTGACGTCGATATCCGTGACGGCTAACGAAGGGAAGTGGGAGGGGTCCGGTGACGTTGATGTCTGTGACGTCACCGGACTCCTCCCCCCTTCGTTAGCCGACGGAGCCATTTGGGCCGGTGAGTAAGCCCAAGAAACTTTCTGCATGAGCGCCAGCCAAGGCATTGCCTTATACACATACAGCACAGCAATCAAGTAATAAAATGAACTAGGATCACACTAATCCAGCACGTTATTATTCTTAGTTGCCCCACTCAAGCGGCAGCCATATTGAGTGGGGCACGTGAGATTAATAACGTGCTGGATTAGTGTGATCCTAGTTCATTTAATTACTTCATTGCTGTGCTGTATGTGTATAGGCCAATGTAGTTGGATCTGTATGTGCGTTATAATTAATTGAAATTAATCGATTTTAAAAAAAAATTAATCATTACCAGCCCTAGTATAAACAGATGTGCACAGTGACTAAGTCGGCAACAGGCTGAAGATTTAAAAATCTTTATAGTAATAGTGTTTTTGCTGTGTGCACAGTGAAATTTGAAAGTTTAATTTTTAATAACATCAAGGATTAAGCACTAATTTAGCAAAATGTACAGAGAAAGCAAAACAAATGATTTTGTTAATTTAATAGCATATAATATATGTATGCATATGTATGATAAATGTGATATCACAGATGGAAATCTGATGTATGGATGTAAGCCACACTATGATGTTGATTTACTAAAGGCAAATAGGGTGTTCACTTTGGAAGTGAATTTGCACTTTCTGTGGGAAGTTTTCCCTTAGTTTAGTGAGTGAGGTGAAGCTCCACTGACTTCCATCAGCCAATCATGGGCAAGCAAAAATACTGCCTTTTTTATTTTCTAGGTTCTAGAGTAGAAGAGCAACCTTCAAACTAGGAGAGAGCACTTATTATTGCAGTACACAGAGGTCTGGATAGTGCTATGATGCAGAGTTGAATGAGTGAAGGTCATAGTCCAGAGTAAGTTGCAAAATACCAGTCTAGTGTTGTGTAGGGCAGGGATCCCACAGCAAAGATGAGAAAATACCCATATGTTTCCGGCTGAAAGGCTTTTTTTACCAAGTGAGTTTTCAGGGATTGGGTTACACCATCGGTCAAGCCATTGTACTGGACACGGAGACAATGCTCTGCAGCTAACTGACACCGAACACAAGGTCTGGAAAGTGCCACAATCAGTGCCTGAAGATGACTTACCAAATTTATGTTTGCCATGACCATAGGCTCAAACACAGCGAGAGTCTTTGGAAACTGGGTGACATCAGAGGCTATGCCATGACTCTGGACCTGGAGAGTGCTAACAAATTACACTAAGGCCTTGAAAAGTGCCCCTGGCAGAGCCTAGTGCACCAGGGTCACATTCAAGGCTAGCCCCACAATCTCATGCACCTTATTTGAGGTCTTCATTTAAGTTACAGAGGAAAAAATATCCACAGTTTAACAAATATCTTGAGTGAAGAGATAAAATTGTGTAAAAATGAATTAGGGTTTTCCACAACAGAACAGAGCTGAGGAAAAGGAGTCCAACCTCCTAGGACACTAGAATAATCCTGAGGCATTATGGATGAAGGTGGTGTAATATGAGGGCTGGCTTTATGGGTTTTTTTGCCAGGGTCCAAACCTGCTGTAGACGGTTATATAACTCAAGCTTGACATGGAGGTGACACCATATGATCCCTACCGTTATCTAATTTCCTGAAGGGCATTTAGCGCTGTACACTTCATTACACCATATAACTCACATGTCCTATACTATTCTGCAATTCTGTATCCTCCAATGGACAATGCTATTTTCACCCTTTTTTTGCATCAAAGAGCTGCAGATCAAAAAAACTGTGTTTAAATGATTTGTTCAATTAACCCCTTCATGACAGCTTGTTTTTAGGTTCTGTTCATAAATGACTGACACACTTTTGACATTTTTGCTGTGTGATTCTTCCACGTCAGTAATATACTTTCTTACAAAGTGCACCCACACATATTATATATTGTTTTTTAGAGGACAGATAGGGCTACATATTTATATCACATATGTGTGTCTAATGCCTCACTTAGGACAAATAAAATATTTAAAAAAGAGGAAAAAAACTAAAAAAAACTATTTGTTCCCAGTTTTGATTTGTAGTATTTTTTTTACAAAACCAGCAAAAGCTAAAAAAATTGCAATAAATACATTCATTTATTTGTCCCTTATTTTTTATTTTTTTACACTTATTTTTTTTATTTTTTTTTACACTTTTAACTATTTTTTTTAAACTTAAAAATGTTATTTTATTTATTTAATTATATCAAGCAGTCATTGTGAATTAATCTCACTATTACTGCTTGATAAATTAATACATTTTTGGTTATTATCAGGCTGCTTCAAACTTCAGAACAGCCGATAATAAGTTAGTGACACTGATCCTGCAGCAGTTCAGGATTCAGCTGTCACTAATTAAAGGTTTTCTTGAACGTTCCAACAACGTTTAGAAAACTGAAACATTCTTGTAACATTATGTATCTATTCCTGAAAGTGAAAGAAAAAAAAAAGCCAGTATAGCTTGAGAGAGATATCTCTCGATCTATACGGGTTGTCAGAATGCTGACAAAAGCCGGCATGTGTGCCCGCTCTGCTTTGACTCTCAGACACCTGATATTAAGGTACCGGGTGTCTGAAAAAGGTTAACCCTTTCATTAATGGATGCCTCGAAACTGAGGCATACATTAACCTCTTGCCGTCCGCCCGTAGTAAAAAAACGGACGGACGGCACTGCTGCATTTGCGGGTTGCCATCTCCAGACGGCAATTTTTTCTGCTCACGCGCGCCCCCTAGCGGGCACGCACGGGCAGAAAAGACCCGACCGTTGCACACACCCGTTACCGGGTGTTTCACATATAGGCGATCAGCGGGTCCATAGCCCGGCGATCGCCTATATGTGCTCGTTTGCGGCACAAAGCCCCCTCCCCTCCCCCCTGCGCGCGGTCGGCGCTGCCGTTTTTTTTCCCCCCCCTGACCCCTCACCTTGAATCCCGGGATTCGCTGCCCCATCTTGAGTACCGCAGCGCTGAATACTGAAAAATGGCCTGGATGGGAAGGGGGTTTAACACAGCGGATGTCAACTGGTTAATGAATGGTAACCGCTGATTCTGAGCGGTTACCAGCCTTCTAGTGCAGCAAATAGACATGTGCACTGCCAAAAAATTTGTTTCGTTTCGTTTTAAATTCGGATATGTGTTATTTCGTTTTTCAGGATTCGGGTGTGAAAGTCAATTCGAATTCGGATTCAGACGAAATTCGGTAGCGTTAGTTCGTTTCGTTTTCTGTTCTTATTCGTTTCTTATTCGTTTCGTTCGTTTGCAGCAAAAGTGACATTTGAGGGGGGGGAAATATTTTTCTCCTTCTCTAATGTCACTTTGCTCCAACGAACGAAACGAAATAACAGAAAACGAAACGAACGTTCGTACTAACGCTACCGAATTTCGGAAATGGAAATTTGGATTCGTTTGCATTCGTTATGTCTGTAATTCGGAATTCGGATACATCCGAATGTCCGAATTTCCGAAAATTCGTCCGAATTTTGATTCGGAACGAAACGAATCGCACATGTCTAGCAGCAAATAACTCGTCACGTACAGTGTACGTGACGAGTCATTTGGTCCCTTTGTGGCTGGACATACAGTGTACGTCTCCCGTCACGAACGGGTTAAAGGATTTTTTCAAAGGTGTGGTGTGTTTATTTACTAGTTACATTCCTCTTTGGTGAATGAGTAGGGATGACAACAACTACCCCTTGCTTATTCACAAGGGGAGCGTCATCTGGGAGCCCTCTTTATGAAAGGAGGTCCCCAGATGCAAATAATCCACCCTGTCCACAGATCCCCATAACCACCGGGCCAGGGTTGTGGGGAAGAGGCCTTTGTCCTCATCAGTCCCCCCCTGGCAAAGCAGCCTCCCCGTCGAGGGCATGTGGCCTGGTATTGTGCAGAAGGGGTGCTCGCTTGTCCCCCCACCTTGCTGCTCTGCCAGGCCACTGCTCAGATTAAGGATCTGGTAGGAATTGTTTTTTATTTCTGTCATTGGGATCCATCTTAAAATTCCTACCCGACCTAAAGGGTCTTGTATGACTTTTGAGGGGAACTCCATGCTTTTTTACATTAGGGGTCGCCCCCTAACATTCCTACTAGACCTAATGGGTCCACGCTTTTTTTTTGTTTAGGTTGACGTTTAACAACAAAAGTTCATTTGGGAATGAAATTCCGAAAGAAATTAGGATTCGTTATATTTTCGTAATTCATCCGAATTTCAATTTGTTATCGGAAGTTCGGTTATCTTTGGATTCATTATATTTTCATTCTGAAATTCAGATGCATCCAAGTGTCAGAATTTCAATTCGGAACGAAACGAATCGCACATGTCTACTGGGAATAGGGGTATCAAAGAACAACTCCAGGAATTTTAAAAATGCACCCTTGCAATAGGGGTACCCCAGCACTGCAAGGTGTAAGTGCCTGCTTTGTCTAGGGGGATCAAATAATCATAATAATTTGATCATTGGCCCCGCAGCATTCAGTGCTCACCAAGCCAATGAACCTGCATTACACATGATGACATTATTATTATTTAGGATTTATATAGCGCCACCAGTGTGCGCAGCACTTTACAATATAAGGAATACATTACAATCACAATACAATTCAAGACTAGATGGTAAGGAGGGCCCGGCCCCTGAGGGCTTACAATCTAAAAGGGAGGGAGAAGTGATACATGAGGAGGTAGCTGTGTGGTGATGATATGTTTGAGAACGTGATGGTGCCTAGACCACTGGAGCCCAGGGGAGAAGAGATTGGGGGGACCGGTCTAGCAGCTCAGATGAACCGAGGATCAGGTGAGTATAACAGATTTATTTGAGCCCCCTAGACAAAACAATCACTTAACCCTTGCAGTATAGGGGTATTCCCACTACAAGGGTATGTTTTTCAATTTCCTATAGTTTTCCTTTAAAGTAAACCCATTGCTTTACCCTGTATGAGCAAAACACACTTTTTACATCTAACACCAGACAGTGGTACTGTGCTTCCAAACTTCCCCCTCCCCGGTCACTTGTGTCAACACCAGCCCCAGCCCACCCCCACCGGTAATGTGCCCCACCAACACCAGATACCCCCCCCAACCCTCCTGGTAATGAGCACTCCTCCATCAACCAAAACCCCCCAGCACCCACCCCCTGTCCTCAAGCAGCAAAAAAAAATGTAGGGACAGCCCAGCCAGTATGTATCTGAATTGTGAGAGAAAACTGATGAACTAAAAATAAACCTAATCAAACAAGGAGAAATGCACACATTTCCTTAATAATTAAATCAGGTACCCCAGGCTGAACCAGTGATGTTTACAAATATCTACAATTTCCCCCTTTCAAGCTTGTAATTGAAGTACGTTTATTAAGTGTATAATTCATTCCCACCAGAAATTTAAAATATGCCTTGCTTACATACATCCATTAAGTGAGGTTTTTTTGATTGTTGTTTCCTTAATAAGCTCCTGTTGAGCATTTTGGCAAACATGCTATTCAAAGTTCTAAATAATAGATGGCTGACCATACTAAATAAGTTGAAATCCTTACCTATTTTATTTTACTGAACAGAGAAAAGCAATCTATATATAGGTTTGCCCTATTCTTTAATTTTTTAAGAGCTGACTGGACCTCTTTGTTTCTTAAGGAATAAATAAAAGGATTAAGCAATGGAGTTAAGATTGTGTAAAGAACGGCCAGAATCTTGTTGAAACCAGAAAATCCACTAGTAGTTGGCCTTACATAGACAAAGATCATTGTGCTGTAGTAAACTGTGACCACAGTAAGATGTGATGTAAATGTTGAACTAGCTTTTTTCCTTGCCTTTCCTGAAGATATTGCCAGTACAGTGGTCAGTATTCTGAAGTACGATAGCAAGGTGATTATACAGGATCCCACCAGTATAAGAGAAGCCAGGAGAAAGATAAGCAACTCTGTGTGATGCACATTAGTGCACGAAAGTCTGAGAAGTGGTGTGATGTCACAGAAGAAATGTTGTATATGGTCAGGGCCGCAAAACTGCAATGCAGAGATGAAGAGAATAGAAGACATGGTGGATATGAAACCTGATGACCAACAGCAACTCACCAAGCAGTTGCAGATCCAGGAGGTCATGAGGGAGTGATAATGTAAAGGTTTGCAGACTGCTAAAAACCTATCATAAGCCATTATAGCAAGTAGAAAACATTCGGTTGATCCAAGTGATCCAAAAAAGTACAGCTGGGTAAGGCAAGCTACAAATGAAATAGAACTATTGCCAGTTACTGAACTGTGAAGCATTTTGGGAACAGTGACAGAAATGTAGCACATTTCCAAAGCAGCAAGATGACTGAGGAAAAAATACATTGGTGTGTGGAGGTTCTTCTCAAACCTGCAGATAATGATGATGATGAGGTTTCCAGACAATGTTAGGACATAAATAATAGTGAATAGCATAATGAAAGCAATACGCCCAGCAGGGGAGTCCCAGAGTTGAAGAAGGAGGAAAAATGTGACCTGGGTACTGTTCATACCTTGCATCTTCATATAACTTAGAGGCAAAAAGTAAAACAATTACTCTTATTGAGCTACATTTAATAAAGTATTAAAATACATAAAGATAATATACATTTTGTTTAAAATAAGTATAATAAATGCACAGTCCATAGACCCATATATAGCTTTCCAATTAATGTAACTTACATTTTAGAGCTCAAGTACAGAAGATACATTGGCTCACTTGTATGGAGCAGCATATATCAAATCAACACCAATTTGCAAATATCAAAACATATTGCTTTTAAAAATATATTACAAAAAAAATATTAAAATATGTACATGTAAAACATTAAAGCTCAGGACTAATTGTGTATGTAAAAATGTTCCCCAGTAGATATGTTCATTCTCCTAGGGTTAATGATGCCCAGAATGTTTTAATCCAGAAGACCGAGGGCATGCTGTCAATGCAGAGCATCATGGGCACTGCATTGATGCACAAGGTGGAGCTGACATAATAACGTTAGCATTGCTCTCTGCACCATCAAGGACCACTCACAGTTGGAGAAGCATGTCACATGACTAGTCAAAAAACATATGCAAAAATAAGCATAAAATATTGCCCACAGGGAAAGAGGAGGACCTCATGGGAGGACATCTTGCAGCTAAGCTTTAAATAACATTGAAATTATTGAAAAAGGTGCGGAATGATAAAGTTAAATGGAGCATGTAATGTTTTTCACTGATTTTCTTAGCTATACTCACAAATTAATGTGTTCAGCTTAATGTAAAAAATTGCATCAATGTGTTAAAACATGTTTCTAGACATGTAATTAAAACCACAAGAACTGAAAAATAGGGTTAGGGATAATAAAAACCATAATATACTGTATAATACAGATAGGTGCAATTCTGAAAATCACCATCATTTAACTGACTTCAGAACAATCGATCATTTTTGCAGTATGACAATAAACTACAAAAGGTGAGGCATTTCACATTTGCATATATGTATACAGTGGTGTATTTAGGTTTCGTGCTGCCCTAGGCAAAACGAAACTCGGCACCCCCCTTCCCCCCATGTAACAAGACATTTTGTGTATTCTTTCAAGTCGCTGGATATCCAGCGTCTGACAGATTGCGCTATTAGGCCTCATTCACACTGCTAAGAGTCGGCCCGTACAGATCCGTGAGACGTGCACGGCCGTATCGGGCCGTTCCCGGGAAGGACAGGTGCTGCATGTGATTTGTACGCAGCAACCTGTTCTTCTCTATGGGAGGACGCAGCTGTACGTTCACCTGAACTGCACGTCCGTGTGGATGTCCGTACTCGTACACAATCGATCATTTTTGCAGTATGACAATAAACTACAAAAGGTGAGGCATTTCACATTTGCATATATGTATACAGTGGTGTATTTAGGTTTCGTGCTGCCCTAGGCAAAACGAAACTCGGCACCCCCCTTCCCCCCATGTAACAAGACATTTTGTGTATTCTTTCAAGTCGCTGGATATCCAGCGTCTGACAGATTGCGCTATTAGGCCTCATTCACACTGCTAAGAGTCGGCCCGTACAGATCCGTGAGACGTGCACGGCCGTATCGGGCCGTTCCCGGGAAGGACAGGTGCTGCATGTGATTTGTACGCAGCAACCTGTTCTTCTCTATGGGAGGACGCAGCTGTACGTTCACCTGAACTGCACGTCCGTGTGGATGTCCGTACTCGTACACAGACAGGATGGATCCTATCTGCGTCCGAGCATGGACACCAGCACCAGCACGGATGTTTATGGGCCAACTCTGAAGGCCGTGACACACTGCCCGCAAAGCCGTGCAGAGCGAAGCAAAGCTGTCCGGCACGGAGCTTTGCGTGCTGTGTGTGAGCTGAGTGCAGGCACATGATTGACTGCACCTTCAGCCAATCGGCTCCTGCATAACAACCAGCATCGCAACACGTCGGTTTATACATGCGAGCCGATTGGCTGAAGATGAAATCTCATCTCGGCACGCTCAGCTACACGAGCTCTCGCAAGCTGAGGTGCCGAGGAGATGCCTCACTTTTTTATATAATATATCTATATAGGTATATGGTACTTTTTAGTGTTGGCAGCAATTTAGGGTGTAAGTATTAATTAGGGTTGGCGTAGAGGTATTTTTATTTAATTGATGATCTCAAAGGTATCAATGTAATAAATCACAAGAGATGACATAAGTTAAACTAGTGACGGCGAGAAATAGAAACCAAGGCATTGGGCTTGATTTACTAAATGCAAATAGGCTGTTCACGATGCAAAAGAATGTTTGCATTAGTTTAGTGAATGAGTTAAAGCTCTTCTGACTTCCATCATTTAATCATGTGCAAGCAAAAATGCTGTCTTTTCCTATTTTCCTTGTATGTGATTGGGTATTTTCACCACATTCACTAAGCTAAGGGAAAATTATTTTGCAAAGTTAAAATTCCTTTTCAAAGTGAACAGCCTTATTGAGAAACACAAGAAAGAAACACACATAATTAATACATTTGCAATCCTACTAATAGTGTGGAGAAACAAGTTACTAGAGATGTTATTGTGTAACTGAAAAGCGGAGATAAAAAAAAGATGGAAGGCGATAGAGCTGGTATGTAGAAGAGTAAATAATATGGTGAATAGAAATAGACACAGAATAGAGAAATCTAAGAGGGGGGGGAATGATATGACTATAGCTCATGGAGTTTGTCGTTGTGTGGTAAAGAAGAGTGAGACAGGAGATCTGGTGTCTGGGGAATAGAGATCAACAATGTATTGACAGGGTGAAAGCTGTGTATGGGAGGGGACAAGAGATGAGAATGGATGCGTGTGCAGGAATCGTGGAGTCAATCACAGAAGACATAATAGACAGGCACTTTGAGTAAACATACAACTGAGGGAATAATTAATTTGGTGCTAAAACAGGCTGAGGGTCTAAGAAGAATAAATAGCCAGATGGCTGAATACTTACTTTGGTTCTGTGAGATGCTGAGACCCCTTCCAAGGTTAAGGCTCTCTATTTGGAGCTAAAGCCCACAACAAATAAATATGTATAGCCATCTAATACCAGTTAGAATCCCTTCTTTCCTTCTTAATATGCTTGCTGTCTGAAGTCTCATGACATAATTTGAACTAGAAATGTTCCACCAAGATTTTGAGCCATGCTGGCTTAATAGTGGAGTTCCTGCAGATGAGTCGTCCATACATTAATGGTGCAAAATTGCCATTCTATCTAATTCCAAAGATTAATGCTGGGTATGCCAAATTCTATCCCTTCCATTAACATCGTGCAGAAGACTTTGGAATTCGTCAGACCAGCCAACATTTTGTCAATCCTACATAATGAAGTCTTACTGATTTATTTCCCACTGTAGTCTAAGTAAACCTTTTTTTAGTCACGGCCCCCTTTAAAAAATGCTAAATCTCGAGGCACTGCAATCTAAAAGGTCTTAGTTTCTAAGAGGGACCCCCATGCAAAAACACCCAAAAAAGTGGGTTTCCCTCTCTACTTTCATATCAGAGTCCCCCCTTTTACATCAGAGTTCCCTTTTTATATCAAGAGCCCCCTTCACATCAGTCTTCATTCCTCCCTTTACATCACAATTCCACTACTGCATAATTTTGAGGCACCCCTGGGGATGACAGGAGGCACACCAGTGTGCTATGGCACCCTGGTTGAGAAAGCCTGGTCTACGTTTCTGTTTTCAGCTGGCAGGAGTGAAACTATACCTGCTCAGCTCCTCAGCTGCTATAACCTATTGGTCAACATATTATTTGTTCATAATGTGTAAGAATATTGACTACAATATTATGCCCCTTTTTAAGATTTTTGTCTTGACAAAGTTCAGAAATACTTTGACAGTTTGCACAATTTAGCTAATGTGTCTTACTTTTCTAGCTACATTCATTTCATCATAAATTACATGTTCTTGATCAGTTTCCATTTTCTATTATAAATAAGTAAATGAAACACTTACAATAAAAGACATAAGGCATAGACATAAAGTAGAGCACATTGTGTTGTGGTGTTTTTGTGCTGGCACATGATATTTCTCTGATGTTTTTGTGGCTTGTATTTATAAAATGCTGTGCTTCTAGAACAGTGCACCAATATTTTGAAGAGTTATACCCAAGGGCCTAGTCTATACAATGTCTTCTTAACTAATTAGAAAAACAGCATATTCCCTGAAGAAATTATAGCATAGAATATAATGCCTCTATATATGTTAGACGTTAAACCCATTAACAAAAAGTATATTTGGATGATAACAAGGTTCTGCTTACTATGATTATGTTTTTGTTTAACCACAATAACAACACAATAAGAATATATTATCAGACAGTTTGAAATAAATTGTACATGCTTTGAGAGCACAATTTTATCTGAATCCTATATGTCAGACTTTGGTAGATTTAGGAACATTCTCCTGGATTTGGTCCAGTTTAGACAATATTTATTTTAAATCCATAAAATATTTTTCTAGTGAATATTAAGTAACTGACCACAAATTTGCAGACTGAAGAATGGGTCTACAGTGTATGGTTCCTAATTCACTAATTTGGAAAATAGTTTTTATTTTGCTCTGAGTTTTTATTTTGCACTGACATAAGCCTGTTTAAAATAGGGCCTGGCAAGTTGGAGTTGGTAAGCTCAAATGAGAAAAATCCCTTTGAATGGGAGTGATAGTCGAATTTTATATATAACAAGAACCTGGAGGATGAATAAGAAAGTAACAGCTGAAAGTGTGCAAATGCCATCATTTGCGTCTTCATATGACCATGATTGTTAAACAGGAAAATCCAGTACATTTTGCTATCATTAAACCCAATCTCTGAGAAAAAAAAACCTTTATATCTGATTGAAGATTTAGGGCATTTAGGGTGATTGTCCTCCAAAATATACACAATACAAAGATTTATTTATTTATTTTACAAAAGCCAAAATTAGTTTTCTAGTTTTATCAATTATATTGCAAAGAACATTACAGGAAAAATGGGAGTGTAACATATAAAAGCAAATCCTTTCTGACCTTTCTAGAGATCATAGTCCTAATCATAAGTCACAAAAATGTTTTAGATGCAGAATACTTGCCACAGTTTTTTTGTAACAAAAATGTACAAGAATAAGGTATTCATATAAATGTGATTATAAAGAAAATAAAATTGAGATGGCAAAAATTAGATTTTGCTGTCTTTTCCGCCCCCTTCTAGGGGCATGAATACAGGTGTATGGTAATAACCCGTACACCTTAAAGTGGAACCTCAGGAATTTGAAAAGTTAACCCTTGCAGTGTTGCTACCCTCATACTGCAAGGGTTAACTGCTTGTTTTTGAGTATAAAGAAGATATATTTGCCTGAACTTTCTAGACCTGGCTTTTAGACTATTTCCCACAGCCTCTTCTTCCCTAGGCTCCGGAAGTCTAAGGATCTGTGATGTCATCACATCTAATACAGTGTGTTAGATGTAAAGACGCCAAGGGACAAACCACAGCTGTAGTGGAGGGGGAGAGAGGTGATCTCCTCCACTATTGAAACAATCTCTTGGTCTGATCATGCTCCAATAACGCTCAGTGTCGAGGTCCATCTCAACCCCAGCTCTACTTTTGCTTGGAGACTCAATACCTTCCTCCTATCCCATCCGGAAGTCTCCCAACAGATTTTAGATGCATAAAAAGATTTTTCGCTCCTAAATGATCTTCCCGACACTGACCGTTACACACTATGGAATACTCATAAAGCATATATTAGAGTGGTTATGATCAAACTAAGTTCCTAGTAAAAAAAACAACGCTCTTCCCAAATCGCACAACTGCTGCTTTCAATTTTTCAATTTCCTTAAAATGCATTGAAGCGGACTCCTATGCCCTTGACAACAAAAGCAGGTTCTTTTCTAGCTAAGAGGCTCAAAGCCTGATCGCAGTCTCTCTCACCTCACTGATCCGGTCACAGGGACCAAAACCACCCACCCTCAATAGATGACTGATATCTTTAAACAATACTACCAATCTCTGTATAACCTCAGGGATGACCCCACTACTCATCAACCCACTGCCACACATATTAACACATTCCTTAGCTCTATCAACATCATCTTACGACGGAGCAAGTGTCCAATCTATCCGCTCCCGTTACCACTCATGAAATCATCCTAGCCATTGATTCTCTACCCTTCAGTCTCCCCTGGAAAAGCATCTCATCCCATGCTGATGGGAACAAGGGCCTCTTCCCCACAACCCTGACCCGGTGGTTGTGGGAGTCTGCTGGCAGGGGGGCTTATTCGCATCAGTGTACCTCCTTGTAAATTGTCATTCAATGATAGAGTCATTGTCATTTGAGGACAGTGGCCTGTCATTGAATGACAACAAGTGGGCGCAGCCAGCCATGCCGCCATGGCTGACTCTGCCCATTTGTTTACATTTGGTCGGCATCTGTCAAACTGTAATTCTGCGTCGGGAGTTCGGCGGTTGTGGTCGGCAGGCGTCGGGTTTTATTTTCATTTTGACGAATCAGCATCATCGTGGACATCACTGGACGACGTGATTGACCCTAAAATACCTCTTTGGATTTTTTTTATTGTTTTGGCGTTTTTCCAAAGCAGTTAAAAACTGTTGCTGGGGTTTTTTTTTTTCTTTCATTTAAAGGATTTTTTCTAACAGTCTGGGCTCTTTATTTACATTTTGATTTAACCCTTTAATGAATGGAGTAGGGGTACAAGTACCCCTACTCATTCACAAGGGGAGTCAATAAAAAAGGGTACCCTGATACAAATAAGCCCCCCTGCTAGCAGACTCCCACAACCACCAGGTCAGGGTTGTGAGGAAGAGGCCCTTGTCCCCATCGGCATGGAGACAAGGTGCTTTTCCAAAGGGGACCCCTGGAAAAGCACCCACCCAATGTCGAGGGCATGTAACCTGGCATGGCACAGCAGGGGGGGGCGCTCATTTGTTCCCCCTATTTCTTGCCCTGCCAGTGCTCAGATTAAGGGTCTGGTTGGGGGTTTTAGAGGGGAACCCATGTTTATTTCCAATTTTTTTGGGAGTGAGTTCCCCCTTAAAATTCCTACCAGACTTAAAGGGCTGGGGGGACTTTTGGGGGAACCCCACACTTTTTTATTCTTTTGTTTCCTTTTTTTCTTATTCTGCTCGCTACCTCCTGAGTATAAGGACAAACAGCAGCAAGTGAACGGCCGAAAATTTTTGGCACTTCGGCTCATTCGAACACGATGAGCATGTTCGGCTGAACCGAAGAGAGCGGATGTACGGCTAAAACAAGGCGTACACTTTTCAAGATGCTTATATAGTCTTATACCGAAAAAAGGTAAAGATCCGCTTCAAGCGGGCTCCTACCGCCCCATATCTCTCCTTAACTTAGACGCCAAAATGCTCTCCAAAATACTGGCTAATAGACTGGCGGCCGTGCTACCAAAGCTTATCTCTCCAGACCAAGTAGGTTTTGTCGCAGGCAGATCTGCGGTCACTAATGTTCGAAAGATTATTTTGGCCTTGGAGGGCCATCGCCTCTCTAAGCCTCCCTCGCATCCATTGGCTCTCTTAACGCTGGATGCGGAGAAGGCTTTTGACAATGTTAATTGGCGATGGCTCTCCATGGTGATGCAACGCATGGGTTTTGCTGGAGTTTTTTTGCAATTCATTTCCATGATGTATGCTTCTCCTAGGGCTTGCATTTTTACTTCGGCCGCAATATCTCAGCCATTCTTTCTAATAAAGGTACGAGACAAGGCTGCCCCTTATCCCCCCTGCTGTTCAATCTAGCCTTAGAACCCATATCTAGGTCACTTGCTGCATCCCCGATTTCCGCACCGGCCCCCATGACTTAAAACTAGCTTTATTTGCAGACGACATAGTCCTTCTACTCTCAGACCCCTCCACCCAGGTGCCCAAGGTGCTGGCCCATATTGACCACTTTGGATCTTTCTCGGGACTAAAGATAAATTTCCACAAAAGTGAACTCCTCTTGACTTTCCCCCACTCTCTTAGACACGTCCACTTGGCCCCCACACTTCTCGGTTAAAATACAACAATGCACAGTAACATATTTGGGTATCCATATTTCCAATAAAGGCACGGACCTCTACCACTTAAATTACCACCCGCTAATTACTAAGATCACGCAGGAACTTCACTCCTGGCGTGAGATCCCCCTTTCGGTACTGGGTAGGTGTCATTTGATCAGGATGATCAGCTTCGCACGGCTTTTGTACCCGATGCAAACCATTCCTGTCCTTCTTAAACATAAAGATATCCGCACCATGCACACTGCCTTTTCCAATTTTATTTGGAGGGGAAAACGGCCCCGTATAGCCCTACGGAGACTCCAACTCCCCTCGACATCACTGGGTGCAAATATACCAGATATCAGGTTGTATAACTTGGCAAGCCTGTTCAGACACATCAGAGATTGGATCCATGATACTTCATTCTTCACTAATTCCGATCTAGAAAAAAGCCTGGTTTATCCCTGGTCCCTGTCGGGCATTTTGCACATGCCAATCAGATCCCTACCTCCGGTCATAAAAATAACATTCTTCTTCGTGATACTATTGTTACCTGGAGAGAGACCCGGAAGCTGTTTAAGATTCCCGGGGTGGTCTCCCCCTTATGCCAATTACATCTTCACCGACCTTCCCTAAGGGCAGAGAGTCCCTAGTTTTTAAGGATTGGCGCACCAAGGGTATTGCCCACATCCAAGACATATTAGATGCCCAAGGTTGCTGCAAACAGTTCCTTGAACTACAAACTGAATATCACATATCTCCCAATCATTTCCTACAATATGCCCAAATCTCTTGGTTCATCAAAACAAACCTTCCTTTACCCAGGGCAATACTTACCCCTCCTCTGCAGAGCCTCATATCCTCTCCCTCCCAAAAAATGCCGCTCTCTCACATTGTTAAAACCCTACAAACTTGCTCGCCCCTCCTACACTCCCGACCCTGCTCTCCACAGATAGCTAAATGGGCTACCCTTCTTCAGGTCTCGCAAGAAGATGTGGATCAGTTGCTGCTCCAGGGATGGCTGAACCTTAGGAGAGCCATTGCCAGCGAGTCTTGGAGGGAAACCCAGTTCAAACTAATCCACAGAGCATACTACGCCTTTAATATTCACTATAAGAACCCTCCCCCAGACTGGCTGACGTCTTGTCCCAAATGCCAAGTTGCCTCACCGGATTTGGACCACCTCATCTGGCTATGCTCCCTCATTCACGCTTTTTGGAGCACAGTCCTCGCCTACATGCAATCTATTTCTGGCACTCACAGGCCCCTACACCCGGCATTATGCCTATTTCACATGACCACCCCGACCGCCACCGCCGCGCCTCGAGATCCTTCTAGGTGGGAACACTTAATGATGCTTGCGGCAAAAAAAGCGATCCTGACAAACTGGCTGACGCCGGCTCCTCCCTCACTGAAATTAACGAAAGACCTCTTACATAAACTGATGTCTCTGGACCTACTAGACGCACAACTCAATCAACCCCTCACTGCGGGCTTTTTCACCACCTGGTCCTCCTTCATAATAGCCGAACTCTCCTTAACCCGACTGAAAGAGATTATGGCAATGTTTCAATACACTAACTGGTACCTCACCTCTAAGCTGGATGGCTCTTTGGGTGCATTGGATGTCCTTTAAAGTCCTTTAATGTTCCACCACCTGACACTTTATATATGTCCTACGCTATTCAGTTATGCATTTTGTGGTCCATGCT
The DNA here is from genome assembly GCF_000935625.1 of Nanorana parkeri. Lineage (NCBI taxonomy): Eukaryota > Metazoa > Chordata > Amphibia > Anura > Dicroglossidae > Nanorana > Nanorana parkeri. The sequence goes on from NW_017306283.1 coordinate 3,677,459, forward strand.
CAAGTTTGTGTACATACCCAGGTGCCCCATTTGTTCGTCTTTTACCCATTGTATGTACTGCACGTGATCATTATTGTCCTACTTCATTTCTCCTGTGCCCCCACCCCCCCAGAATTCTGTGGATTGATTGAGGCGCTGTTATGTGACGGAGTGTACCTTCCTGTACGCTATCACTCCGAAGCTAATGTTTTTCTTTTTTCCTTCATAACTTAATTGTTTTATGTGTATGTATGGAAAATTTTCGATAATAAAAAGGACATGCTTAAAAAAAAAAAAACAAGGCGTACTCGACTCAAGTGAATAGCCGAACGGGGTTCGGCTCACTTCACTTCGGCTTAGTTATTCACTAGGCTGCCTTCGCAGCTGAGTGAATAACCCCCTTAGACTTTTTATTTGCCAGAAATGCTGGTAAAATTCTTAAGATCTTGGTAAAATGCAGTAGTCGAAGGAGATAAAATAATGGTGCTTTTTGATGTTTCTAAGGGTGCAATGGGCTTTAAATGGCTCCTGAGGGTTTTGGAAGTTCCTTTCAACTAGGCCTGTCCTTGTATCAATAATAACCTCTTTATAATCTTATTTTAGATTTTATCCACGGTAAGAAAAAAAAACAGACAATGAAAAAAGTAGCATAAAAAATGAAAAACAGTACACATTCACACATTCAAAAAAAAGATACACAAACACACAGAACGTTAAATGTAAAAATGAAACTACTCTAAATAGAATAAAAAAACAAACCCACACACTCTAAATAACAAAAAATTTTGGGAGGAGGACAAGCCTATTGTCACTGCTGATAAACTATGCTGTCGCTGGTCAATGTTAGACCACCATTTCTGAGGAATGAAGCTCTAATTTAAGTAGAAAAAACTGCCTATGCCTTTTGTCTCCATATTTATCATTGTTGTTGCTTCTGCCAATTTAGGCAGCAGTATTGTTGTTGCTTCTGCCTATGGCCAATTTATGCTTTTACTGAGTCTGTCACTTAAAACTGTGCTGGTTTCATAGCTCCATGCACAGCTTTATACCATCTCCTAAATCTTTAATTCAAATGATTTTTGTATTTTCCACATCTTTCTCAAAGGCCCCCTCTGAAAAGGCCCCTCATTCCACTGCACTTTATTTTCATTGCAAAAGGCCCCCTACAGCAGTGATTGGCTTCTCCCAGGGGGTCACAAGCGTTCATCAAACTTTAGCTCCAATTGACTTCAATGAAATTTAACTTGATATTTGCCTTTCAGCTATATTTTTTATCAACTCAGGGAGAATCAACTTTCAGCCACTGCACTCTCCACTACCAATGACATGCAACTTTATACATAATATAGGATACTTACACTATCAATCTGAAACACAAAAAATAGCAATTCAATGTGTCACCAGTAATGCCAAGTAATGAACACAAAATATATGTCATGAAACTAAATGGCTGTTTCTTTCATAGTTGTCTACATATTATATGGAAAATATTATTAACTAAAGCAATGATATCATCATAAAACGTTACTATTCACTAGGGTAAAGCAGTTCCCTAGTGGAGAGCTGACAGTCTTATAAAAGTCCCAGCTGTACTGCAATGTAGTACTTCTCATGCTGCACAGAAATACATGGAACAGTATAGCAGGTAAGAATCCAAAGATCTAGTAAACTGATCAATATGGTATGCTACATGACAATAAATGTAACATGTTTTACTTACTAGATATGATTAATGTTATAAATTTCACTGACCTGGAAACGTGATATTGGAAAGATATTTGTGAATGATATGTGAAGCCTACAACAAACTGCCATACAAATCCCTGTCCATTTTTTTGCCCATTTCTTTCTTGGATAGGTGTGGACACAACAGTAATAGCGTGTTTTCCTGTGCAATGTGCCAGAAGAACAAGAAGAAAAAGGCATTGATTATTTTTGTATCTCAACAGAGTTAATGTATTGCTTTTCCTTTCAGGAGGTACTACGCAGATACATGGCAAACAAAACAACAAGGCCTAATGAATTCACATTGCTAGGACTGACTGATAATCCTAAGAGTCAGGTTATCCTATTTGTGTTCTTCTTGATAGTTTATATTCTCACAATTCTAGGAAATTCTCTGTTGGTCATCACAATTACATTGTCTACATCTCTTCATACTCCAATGTACTTCTTCCTGCGAAATCTTTCAGTTGTAGATATTTCCTTCTCCACGTCCACAGTCCCAAAGCTGTTGTCAGACTTTTTATCAGACATAAAAAAAATTTCCTTCTTTGGCTGTGTGGCCCAACTCTACTCTTTTATATCCTTTGGGGGAGTTGAATGCATTCTACTTGTTGCTATGGCAGGCGACCGCTATGTGGCTATATGCATGCCCCTACTTTATTCTAAAGTAATGAGCTGGAAGATATGTACAATCATGACTACAACATGTTGGATACTTGCTCTATTAAATTCTCTTGCCCATACTGTCTTCACATTCCGGCTACCGTTCTGCAAATCTAGAGTTCTAAACCACTTCTTTTGTGATATCCCACCACTCCTGGCCTTGTCCTGTGCTGATACAACCATTAATGAAATTGTGGTGTATACTGCTGGAGGGTCTGTAATCATGGGGTCCTGTTTGTTAACGCTTACATCATATATTTTTATTGTTAGAGCAATTTTAAAAATCCGGACAGCTTCAGGAAGACTGAAAGCATTTTCAACTTGTGCCTCTCATTTGGCAGTAGTGACACTTTATTTCGGAACAATTGTCTTCACATACATACGTCCTACATCTACCTATTCTCTTGACCAAGACAGGGTTGTTCCAGTTCTGTATGGTATTATTACTCCTATGCTAAACCCAATCATATATAGCTTTAGAAATAAAGATGTGCATAGAGCAATAACAAAAGTCATTTTAAGACGTCACCAATCAACTGCACAATAAAGAATAAAAAACGTACAATTATTAAACATAGAAATAGTATAGGTGAAGAAATGACAATGCTTAAAATGAATATGATGCTCTGATATAATGTTTATATTTCACATTAAAGCTAAACTTCGGGCACAACAACTTTTATTCAAATATATTCCTCAATAGCCAGAGAGGATTTAAATCCCCCTTGTGTGCACCAAATACCTTTCAAGATTCCAGTAAGAATACACAAGACTCTTAAATTTAGACAACATTTAGGGGTCTATTCACAAAGCTGCCGAAGGATCTAGCCGTAGCTTCGGCTGATCCTTCGGTTAGCTTCGGCCCCAGGACCCCTTCGGTTCAGTAGAACCGAAGGGGTGCTGTACGGGCTATTCACTATAGCCCGTACAGCTCCCGAACGTGGCCGAGCGGCTCAGTCGAGACGACCGCATATGCCTCGGCTCAGCTGAGCCGTGCTGAAACTCGAAGCTGGCCGGCCGACAGCCTGCTTCTGACAGCTGGTTGGAGCCAGCCGTGATCTTACGGCTGGCTCCGGCCACTTGCAGAGAGATCAGCGTCCCTGGTTACCTGCTAACCAGGGACACTGATCTCCAAACAGCAAATTTTACCCGCCCTCAGGTCCATCAGCAGAGGGCGGGTACAATGCTAGTTTACTATTGGCTATAGCAAATTGAAATAGCCAATAGGAATCTAGCAATGCATTCCAATGGGCAAAACATTTTTTTTTTTCTATTCTGACACGGCTCCGTGTCAGAATAAAGAAAAAAAAAGAAAAAGCAGTGTTTCTCTCCTGGGCGGCCGGGGGCAGGAGGCTCCCAGAGCGCCCGGGAGAGTTTTTTATTTTTGACGGCAGCAGAACCGCAAGACAATAGAAAACTGTTGGGCGGAGCTAGCTGTCATTGCTAGCTCCGCTCAATCGTTTTCTATTTACTTTTTTAACTATTTTTCTGTTCTGCTCGGTCCCTTTGAGGGACCAAGCAGAACAGCCGAGCCGAATGCCGCTCAGCGGCATTCGGCTATTCACTCACTGCTGTTTGGCATCTATAAGAATAGGCCGAACAGCAGTGAGTAGCCTGCCGAAGGTTCGGCTCGGCCGATCCAGATGAGTCGAACTCCTTCTGCACTTCGGGTCAGCCGAACATGCTGAGCATGTTCGGCCGACCCGAATAGACCCCTTAGTTTCTCATCCTGGAGTTCAGCTTTAGGCCCCATTCACACTTAAGCATGAGCATAGCTACGCAATTTAGAGGCTTTTATATGCATTTATACAAACGTTTTTCACATATTTGTATGTGAAAATTGTAGTGCAGAAGCAGTATCATGCATTTTTGGCCCCATAGACTTTTAAATGGAAGTGTCTGAAAAAAAGTGTGCAAACTCATGTTTTAATGCATATTTCTGCCCCAAAGAAGCTTCTGTACTTTTTCAAGCTTCACATGACAGGTGACCAAAGCAACAGACCCATTGAGAACAATGTGATTCTTTTCTTGATCATTGTTGCACTTCAGAAATCATGCAACAAAAATCTCAAGTGTGAATGGTGCCCCTAAGTATACAAATTCTTGAGGCAAACAATAACATATTAAGAAGAGGTGTATTTTATAGAACTTTTTATGTAAAGAGGCGATATTACATCTAAATATTTTATTATTTATTATGCAAATTATGCATTAGCTGTCAAGGGAAGAAAGTTAAAAGTGCAGTAACCCATGGAAGCCAAGAACACTATACATTACTGTGGCCAGAGAAGTACAAGAAGAGTTGCCTGGTTGTCATGGGTATTACAGTTTTCTATTTTATTAAGTAATCCCATAAGGGTCAGGGTTTTATTCATGCCATTTCAATAAAAAGCTTCACTGAGATAAATATTTAATCTGTTATTGATGACTTTCTTCTTAAAGTGCAGGTATCTTGGCTGCCTTTAGTTTGATTATTTTCTCAGTCAATGTCCCAGTAAAGCCAAAATTCAACATCTGCATACCCTTTAAAGGCCAGTTTAATGTATTTCAGACAGAGTCCGTATGAAAGGCAGATAGAAACTATCATTTTCAGAAGTGGAAAACACACTATATATTTCGAATAGCACAGGTGTATTTTACCATTTTGATGCAAGGAATACTATGATAAAATACTACGATTGCTATTTTTTTTACAAAATTGGCTAAAAGATAAAAAGAAAAACATGCTTTGATGAAAAAACATAGATCCGTTTTGCTGGACCTGATCTTGTCTAATTGAGGGTCATCTGATGTAAAGGGACACATGTCCGTTTTACATCCGATTCCCCATAGACAGACAAGGGGTCCGGTAATTGCATTTTTTTCTTCTAACACAAGATAAAGAAAAAACTGTACGGACACGGATGTCACAGTAGGGACATCCACTCTGTACTGCTGTGATCAGGATAGGATCCGTGCACGTCCACACACCTGGATTCTTCAACCAGTACAAACTGGTTACTAAAAGGCTCTTCTCAATAAGCAATCATAGCATTCTGGTAAGTTATCTACAGACTTCTATCACAACTTGAAATGTGGACAGGTAGAATTGCTAGCTTCTTGCTGGATCTTCTTGCAATTGCTGGATCTTCTTCTTTTAACTGTCTCAGAAGGACACAATCAACAAGTGTCCTTCTTTTGATTACAGGAAGTTTCCTTTCAATTATAAAAAGAGAACCTTAGTTACAGACTAGAGTGATAGGAAATTATCAAAAATGTTGTAATCCCCCCTGTACAAAAACATAGATTTACATGCACTGTTTTATAGTTAAAGTGAAATCTAATCTTCTCTGGGGTTCCTCTTAAAAAATAGCAGTGCACTTCCTGGTGTGTGAGGGTACCTAGGCACTCCTTTGCCTGTGGCCTCATAGCTGTTTGTGTGCTCTGTCAGATCAAAGGCACCGGTGCCTCCGACTGCTAATAGTGGAGATTTGGAGTGAGATTTGGTGATGTCACTACTGTGCTGCTGCCTGTTCTCCTTGAACAGCTCTGATCAAGTGACAACCTCCACAGAGAGACATGCTGCAGAACAAGGCAAGTTATATCAGTAATGGGGAAAAGATCATCTGCAGGGAGATCACAGGCAATTCTGGTAGCTTTATGCTCTGTCTGTATTTTTTGCCACTGCCTCCATAGTCAAATTCCTCTTGAATACCTTTGCTTAAAACTCCATTCAACCTCCTTCATGTTTGCAAGTAAATCATGAAATTTAAATCCACAGTTACATCTATCATTTTCATTCCCTCAGAAAAATGGTTTACTTATGAGTAGCACAACACTGTGGGGTCTATTCACGAAGCTGCCGAAGGATCTGGCCGTAGCTTCGGCCGATCCTTCGGCTAGCTTCGGCCCCAGGACCCCTTCGGTTCAGTAGAACCGAAGGGGGGCTGTACAGGCTATTCACAATAGCCCGTACAGCTCCTGAACATGGCCGAGCGGCTCAGTCGAGCCGAACGCATATGCATCGGCTCGGCTGAGCTGTGCTGAAAGCCGGCTTACGGCTTTCTCCGGCCACTTGTAGAGAGATCAGCGTCCCTGGTTACCTGCTAACCAGGGACACTGATCTCCAAACAGCTAACTCTCCCTGGCGCCCCGGGAATCTCCTGCTCCCGGCCGCCAAGAAGAGAAACACCGCCGTTTCTTTTTTTTCTTTATTCTGACACGAGCGATGTCAGAATAGAAAAAAAATAAATAATAATTTTCCATTTAAAAGCATTGGTACTTTACTATTGGCTATTTCAATTTGCAATAGCCAATAATAAACTAGCATTGTACCCACCCTCTGCTGCAGTTCTCCATCAGGTCCATCAGCAGAGGGCGGGTACAATGCTAGTTTACTATTGGCTATTGCAAATTGAAATAGCCAATAGTAATGTACCGATGCTTTTCAATGGGAAATTGTCTTTTTTTTTTTCTATTCTGACATCGCTCGTGTCAGAATAAAGAAAAAAAAGACACAGCAGTGTTTCTCTCCTGGGCGGCCGGGAGAGTTTGTTTTTTCTTTTTTTTTTTTGACGGCAGAAGAGCCGCCGGACAATAGGAAACTATTGGGCGGAGCTAGCTGTCACTGCTAGCTCCCCACAATCGTTTTCTATTTACTCAGCGGCATTCGGCTATTCACTCAAAGCTGTTCGGTATCTTTAAGAATAGCCCGAACAGCAGTGAGTAGCCTGCCGGAGGTTCGGCTCGGCCGATCCAGATGTTGGATCGGCTGAGTCGAACGCACGCTGAGCATGTTCGGCCGACCCGAAGCAAGCTGATGTACGGCTGATTTCAGCCGATGTACGGCCATACCAGCCTGAAGTGAATAGCCGAACAGTGTTCGGCTCACTTCACTTCAGGTCGGTCATCCACTCGGTTGCCTACGGCAGCTTAGTGAATAGACCCCTATGTATACATTTTATCTAGTATAGGGAAAAAAAGTCGTGGACATCTTTTTACTTCACTTATTGGTCCCAGCAATAATCTGGAAATTTAAAAAAATTAAAAAAATACTTTAACTTGATCCACCCCAGTTAAGCATTCGTGCATTTAGAACTGTACAACATCATCGGTAAACCACTTCTAGCACATTATCTTGCGTTTTAAGGTTTTCTTCAGTACCCAGCTCATTTAAAATTTGTTTGCAAATTAGTATGAAAATGATTTTTTGTGATCAGATTAACAGTTCTTGATCTACTATAGAATGTTTTATAATAGTGCATGATGCATACTGTGACACTGCTCTGAATTGTCGCCCCAAGTTCAATTCACCAAGTGTTCAGCAAATCTTGTTTAAAATTGGGTGAAGCCAAAACTTAGA
>NW_017306283.1:3685296-3753607 GCF_000935625.1 Nanorana parkeri
GGGGGGGGGAACCTTGGTAAATTCTGGCAATTCTAAAAGTTTTTTAAAAATACAGTGGTCTTTTAATGGGGCTTCTATGACAACCTTGAAAATACACAAATCCTTTAAATAACATGCTTGGAGGATGCCTTAACCCCTTTGTGATGGGAGACGTACAGTGTATGTCCCGTCACAAAGTGCCTATATGACTGGCCACATACACTGTACGTGACTCACCTCTCTGCTATTCCTTCTGACAGCTCAATAGCCCGATGTTTATAATACATTTCAGGCAAAGAGATACCAATGTATCTCTGTACTTGAAATGTATCACTTCTGAACATGGGCACGATCAAGAACCTTAGTGAGATCTGATTCTGACAAGCTGTCAGGATCAGTCTCTAAGGTTATTATTAGCTGTTCCTAAGTTTGGAGCAGCCAAATAAGAACTAAAAATTAAAAAAAGTTAATTTATCAAGCAGTCATAGTGACTGCTTGATGTAAACTGACAAAAAAAGTTGGGTTTTTTACACTTTTTTTTTTACAAAGTGTAAAAAAATTAGGAAAATAACAATTATATATAAATACATTTTTATACTATAATTATTATACAAAACATTCAAATAATAATAATAATCAAAACTTGCTGATGTGGAAGAATCACACAGCAAAAAATGTAAAAAAAGTGTGCCAGTCATTTATGAACAGAAACTGAAAACTAGCTCAGTCATGAAGGGGTTAAAGCTGTATGTTAGACATGTACATCCGCAAAAAAATTTGTTTAATTTTGTTTCTTTTCTGGTTTTTCATTATTTAGCAGAACATTTCAATGAGGAAGAATTGGCCAAAATGTACTAGAGAAAAAGGCTAGACCTAAACTTACTAAAGACAGAGCATAGGTTGGTCGGTTTTACTGTAAGAATTAAGATACTGCATTGAATACAGCAGAGTAAAATTGCCCAGTAGCAGGACATTTTTTTCTGGGGTAACAAAATGTACTAGAAACAAATAGTACAGACAGGTTTTATTCACTACAGTAAATGAGAGACTGCAATTGACACTGCAGTGTAAATGTGGCCAGCAGCAGGACACTTTTAAATTGCAAGACTAGATCTTAATTTACTAGAGACAGAGAACAGGTTAATGTTTTTACTACAAGAATTAACATACTCAAGAGGATACAGCAAAGTAAAATTGGTCAACAGCAGAATAGCTTTAATCATGAATAATAGGTCTAACTGGTGTACATTACGCCTAAGGTTTATTTTATTTATGGGGATAGGGAGGTGCGTTAAATTTAATATAATGTGAGGGGGTTTAGGTGCACACAGTTTTTGTTCTTAGTTTTTCCTTTCATATAATACAGCAGTCTACTGTGAATAAAAGGCTGCTTAAAGAATAGATGGTCAATGACAAGTGAATGCTGTGCTTTAAGCACCCCAAACCTAAAAAAGGCTCTATCAACATAAAATAAAAAAACACAAAATAAATGAAAACCCCAAAATACAATCCCCTAAATCCCCTATGCTTTCCTTACGGCAGCTTCCAATTCACTGACACAATGGCTGCTCTGCCCCCTTTTTATAGTGAGGGGCTGGCTTATTCAAAAGCCCCCTTATTGGACCTATTAAGCCTGCTGACCATAATTCAAAGGGCATGCAGTACATTATGGTAACACATGGTAATGGGTGAACCTGAACCTCATCCCTAGTAAAAAAAAATAGCACATAAATGTCACAATTTTCACTACAGGCTCAATAACTTTAGGGTGGATTATCCAGTTGATGACCCATGATGGGTTAATTCTGTCATGGGTCCTCAAGAAGTTAAACAGACTCCCAGCGGCTTTTTGCAGAGCCGGCGGTTGGCTTTACCTTTGAAGCAATTCTGGTGACTCAGCTGTCGCCAGATCGCTTCCACGAGCCGGTAAAGTGGCTGCTCCCCCACCCCGACAACCCTGCCGTGTTCTTCTGTTCACCAATCTCTTCCTCGTACTATGGGACCAGGAGCAACGCTGATTACATCACTTCCTGTCCCATAGCTGTCATTGTTTGACTCCTGAAACCAAGCAATAAGCTATTCATGTGCGATCTGCACTTGAGTAGCTTATTTAAAGTAGAAAGGTGATCTTTTGGACCTGCAGTATCACCTTAAAGAGGACCTGTCACTGCCAAAAATCTATCATATGGGGGGCTTGTAAGCGCCCCTATGGGATAGCAATTAAAGTAATGTAAAAAAACAGTTTTAAAAATAACATTAAGGGGTCTATTCACTAAGCTGCTGAAGGATGTAGCTGTAGCTTTGGCTGATCCTTCAGCTAGCTTCGACCCCAGGACCCCTTCAGTTAGTAGAACCGAAGGGCTGCTGTACGGGCTATTCACTATAGCCCGTACAGCTCCCGAAGGTGGCCGAGCGGCTCGGTCGAGCCGAAGGCATATGCCTCGGCTCGACTGAGCCGAAACGCTATGATATCACAGCAGCCTCTCCGTGTTCTCAGTGTGTATGACAGATGGTGTTCCTGGTTACCTGCTAACCAGGGACGCCATATGTCATTACTCTCCTGGACGCTCTGGGAGTCTAATACGGCTTTTTTTCTTCTGACATCGGAGCCTTTGGCTGCCGCAAGAATTAAAAAAAAATCACCATAGGAATGCATAGCTAGATTCCTATTGGCTATTTCAATTTGCAATAGCCAATAGCAAACCAGCTATTGCACCCGCCCACTGCTGCTGTTAATTAGCAGAGGGGGACCTGCAGTTCTCCATCAGGTCCCCCTCTGGTGATTGATAGCAGCAGAGGGCGGTTGCAATAGCTAGTTTGCTATTGGCTATTGCAAAGTGAAATAGCCAATAGGAATCTAGCTATGCATTCCTATAGTGTTTAAAAAAAAAATTTGGTCTCTGGTCCAGCAGCAGAGGTGGAGGAGGCTGGGGTCCAACAGCGGCGGCTTGGGGCTTACAGGTAAGCTCCATGTACAGGGAAAGGGACCCCGACCAGCCCATCTGAAACCCTGCAGAGCCCATCATAGAGAGTCTCAGGTGGGCTGTACGGGGTCTCAGGTGGGCTATGCAGGGTCACGCTCAGGTGGGCTGTGTGGGATCTCGGGTATGTGCAGGGTCTCAGGTGGGCTCTGCAGGATCTCGGATGGGCTGTGTGGCGTCTCAGGTGGGTCCAGAGTCCAGTGAGTTACTAAGTCTAGTGCGTTACTAAGTCCAGAGTACAGTGCGTTACTGAGTCCTGAGTCCAGTGCATTATTGAGTCCAGAGTCCAGTGTGTTACCAAGTCCAGAGTCTAGTGCGTTACCAAGTCCAGAGCATTGAAAAGTCCTAATACAATTCATCATACTGTTCTGCATTGCTGAATAATGTATTGCTGGGATTTGTAGTCCCCCTACAGTCGGTGCCATTCTGCATTAGAATGTAAGCTCCTCTGTAGAAAAACGAATGTGACTGGCTCAGTATTCTCGGATCAGCACTGCAGTATATGCCAGAGCTATATAAATGTATAATAGTGTGAGACTGCGGGGGAGCATTAGAGTGTAAGCTCCTTTGGTGCAGAGACTGGTGCAGAGCCAGTGAAATCCACTCCCACCTCCCTCTTGGAAGCAGGAAGGGGGGCCAAATTAAAATCTTGCACCAGGGCCCTTTGTTCCTTAGGTCCACCACTGGCTGGACATACAGCAGTCTGACAGAACCAATTGTGCACGCATGTATGTGGTTTCATGCAACTCTGAGCTAAAAAGACACGACTATAGCTCCTCACCTAATGTTAACTACTTGAAGTCCTTTACATTTGTGTTGTGTCACTAGGATGTATTGTTAGGGGTCAGCTTGAATAGATTGCCACTAACAATAGATCGCATTCACTTTCTAACTACATGACTCTGCTTTCAGAATACTGTAGAAAGCACATTGACAGCAACTACAACAAAAAACAATCATGTTGTAATAGCCAACACAAATCCTGTTAACTAAGCTAATGTACACTTGCCCTAAGGTGGCCATACACTTTTGCAACCATCGCAAGACCCTACAGGGTACCTTAGTACCCTGTAGAGGACTGAGGAACTTCTCTGATGGCAAACATCAGGTATGGAAGCAAATAGTCCAATTTTTTCCCATCCTTGTCAACAACCTTTTTCAGCATGCTCTTTAAGGTTTTATTAAATCGCTCTACTAAGCCGTCAGTCTGAGGATGATATACAGAGGTTCACAAATGCGTCACCTTAAACAACTTGCACAATTCTTTTGTCACCCATGACATAAATGTGGTGCCTTGTTCTGTCAGAAGGTCCTTAGGGACCCCGACCCGGCTAAACACCTGTAGCAATTCTTTCGCTATATTCTTGGCTGATGTCTGGCGTAGGGGAATTGCTTCAGGGTAATGGGTAGCGTAATCCATAATGACCAGGATATACTGAGGCCCTCGGGCAGACTTCGGAAGTGGGCCCACAAGGTCCATAGCAATTCTCTCAAAAGGCACTTCGATTATTGGCAAGGGTACTAAGGGAATCGGAAAATGAGGTGGGGTGCAGACATTTGACAAACCGGACAAGATTTGCAATAGTTTTCAATGTCTTTTTGTACCCCAGCAAAGTAAAACCTCTGTAAAACCCTTTCAGTCGTTTTCTTGGTACCCAAATGACCCCCCAATAAGTGTCCATGGGCAAGCTCCAATGCCACCTTTTTGTACGGCTTGGGGACCACTAATTGCTCAATAATTTAATCGTTCTTTTTATACACACGATATAGCATGTCATCAGTACTAATTAAATAAGGAAAAGAGAGCCTACTCCCAGGTTCAACAGGTTCCCCATTAATCATAACATTTTCCCAGGCCCTCACAAGAGTAGGGTCTTTCCGCTGCTCAATAATTTCATCGTTCTTTTTATACACACGATATAGCATGTCATCAGTACTAATTAAATAAGGAAAAGAGAGATTATTCCCTGGTTCAACAGGTTCCCCATTAATCATCATAACATTTTCCCAGGCCCTCACAAGAGTAGGGTCTTTCCTCTGCTCACTACCAAAGTTCTCTCTATGAGTGTTAAGATCTGCAAACTCTAGAGAAGACTCAGCTTCAGCAGAGGGCGGTCTATCCTCATTGGCTATAAGGCCTTCATCAGACAATTCTCCTGCCAAAACAGAGAAGGGAAAGTCTGGGGACCCCCAAGAGGAATCCTTTAAATAAAACTTCTCCGCAGCACTCATTTCGTCTGATTCAGTCACTGGTTTAGAAACTGTGGCACAGTCTGGGTGTCCCCAGAGTCCCCAAAATTTAGGGAAGTCTCTCCCAATAATTACATCATGCACCAAATGAGGCACAACCCCAACCAAGTGCCTCAGATTACCCCGTGCGGTTCCAAACTTCACAGTTGCTATAGGATACTCCCGAGTATCACCATGTACACACACTACAGCAACCTTTTTAGCCTGGAAGTTCACAGGGCCTATCAATTCAGCCTTAATCAGAGTTACTAAACTTCCGGAGTCCAGCAAAGCAGTAACTGTTAGGATCCAGAGCGCCTCCAGGTGGCACTGGAGCTAGCACTGCAGTTCCAGTGCTCACCTGCGGGTGTCTCCCAGCACTTAGCCATCACCTGGGGCTTCCTGGGAGGGTATTTAAACTCTCCCTGCAGTCAGGACGATGGCTCAGTATTGTTTCCTGTGAGTCCTGATCCCAGTCCTGAAACTTGAACCCTGATTGTTTCCTGTGAATCCTGAGTCCCCAGTTCTGTCGCCATTTCCGGTGAACCCTGCTTTCCGTCCAGAGTCCTGTTACCAGTCCTGAACCCTGTTTGTGTGTCCCGAGGCTGGTTACCCATTTGCAGCTCTAGATACCTCCTGTTGCCATTACCTGCCTTTCCTCCTGTTGCCATTACCTGCTTGTCCTCCTGTTGCCATTACCTGCTTGTAGTCTTGTTGATGTTACTTATTTGTATTTGCTTTTGGTTGTTGTTTAGTGTTGCTGTTTTTTTTTTCTCAAATAGTTTTTATTCAGATTTACAGTACCAACAGTCAAAGACAAGTTACAATATCAACCGATGCCTGTTACAACCAGGTCATATATATACAACATAACACATATTGCATAGGAAGTATCACATCAGTGGAGAAGCCCACGGTCGTTTCTTGGGTATCGCCCTTGTGCAAGACCCAACTGCTATACTACAATTTCAACCAATATGCCATATAAGAAGAGCCTTAAAGGGTACTGCCGTGCAAGGATCACAGATGGTATTGTGACAGTTGGCTTAAATGCAGTGCACCGTTTCGGAGAGCATAGGCAGTCAAATAAATCAGGATGTTCGTGCGGCAGATATGTGGAACGAGCAATCACAAGACATACATGACACGGGGAGACACAGGACAACAATTCAACATTTAAGGAACACAGGGAGAAAGAAAGAAAAAGGAGGAAGAGGAATAGGATTCTGGACCGTAACACTAAGTGGAAGAAGCACTCATGGTAAGGCTATAACCATAACATCACACGTGGCATAGTCGACGGGAGACAGGTGAGTCAAAAAATTTGTCGATCCATGGGGACCAAATAGAATCAAATTTGCGCATATTGTTCTCTAGTTGTGCTGTACGTTTTTCTTGGGCCATGATCCAATGAATATGTGTGATAACATGCGAGACATGAAGATATTTTGTGAGCCAATTAAGTGCAATCTCTCTCTTGGCGGATGAGAGGATGTGGAGGAAGAGCTTAAAGCTCTTGTGGGGGAGATTTTCTGGTTTACAATTAAGTAGGGCAAAAATTGGATCTTTAGTCATTGTCTCTGAGACCAGCGAGTTCATAAGGGCGAAAACTTCATCCCAGAAGCCGGAGACTATTGGGCATCTCCACCATATGTGTATAAACGTACCCGACTCCGGGCATCCTCGGAAACAGTTTGGTGAGCATTGGGAATTGTACGTGGCCACTCTGGCTGGCACCAAGTACCAACGCATGAGGACCTTGTACATTATCTCTAACATACTTGCACACCGCGAGCTGGATTTGGTGTTCTGCCACGCCTGGTGCCAGGAATCTTCATCCATGACATCCCCTAGGTCGATATTCCATTTAGACACGTAGGATGGGGGAGGGTCCTCCAGTAGAGACAGGAGAGATGTATAAAGAAGGGAGATAGATGGGGATTGTCCCTACAAACTCTTTCGAAAGGCGAAGGTGTGGTGGCCTGTCCTGATTGTTGGTGTGTCCTGCAATAAAGCGTTTGATCTGGAGGTAGCGAAACAGTTCCTTGTTGGGTAACTGGTAGTGTTCCTGCAAGTACGGGAATGCTTTAATTCCTGAGGAGGATTGCAACTGGCAAAAATAGGTGAGATTACGTAAGGACCATTCCTTGAAGCTAACGGGACTGTGTAGAGCTGGAGGGAAGGAAGGGTTGTTCAGTATGGACATGAGGGGTTTATGTGGTGACATTAGTCCATATGCCTTTTTTACTGAGTCCCATATTTTAATAGAATTAGAAGTGACAGGATTAGAGATAGGGGGTCGATGTCTGGGGGGAAGCCAAACAAGGTTGGCAACCGTCGATGGGTGCGTCAACGCATTCTCTAGGGCCACCCAAGCCGGGGTTTCATAGTTTGCATGACATTTAGAGAGTTGGCCTATTTGTGCCGCTTGGTAGTATTTGAGTAAGTTCGGGACTGCCAGTCCCCCTTGGGATTTTGGAAGGTAAAGCGTACGACGGGGAATTCTTGGTCTCTTGTCTCCCCATATAAAGGCAAAAATGCGTGACTGCAGTCTATGCAGTGTGGGGGCTGGAACTCCCACCGGTAAGACTCTAAACAAGTAGAGCATTTTAGGCAGGAGGGTCATCTTGACGGCCGCAATCCTTCCCAACCAGGAAAGGCGATAATTAGCCCAGGTTCTTAACAATTGAAACAATTTAGTCACCATTTGTGGGTAGTTCGCCTTATAAAATAATTGGTAGGATGGGGTTAGTTTAATACCCAGATATGGGAGGTGGGAGGTGCACCAGGTGTAGTTATATGAATGTTGCAAGGACGTCACTTGGGTGGTGGGTAGGGATATGTTTAGGACTAAAGATTTGGTATCATTGATGTGCAGTCCCGAAATAGAGGAAAATTCTGTAATAAGTTTCGTAAGATTGGGTAGAGACACTAGGGGGTTTGTTAAAGATTAGCGCGTCATCTGCAAACATACAAATTTTATGTGACGCACCCTCGTGAGTGATTCCAGAAATGTTAGTGTTGCTGTTTATTAAACCGTATATAATACATTCTGCCCTGTCCGGTTTGGTCTGCCTGTGTGGGTACCTGCACAGGTGTGGGGTCACCTATGCCGGTATCCCTGACAGTAACATGCTTATCATTCACAGTTATTGCATACATGGGATTTCCCTTCACTGGCACTGCGGTGCATGAAATAGTGGCAAACAAAGACTGCCGTCTTTCCTTGAAAGACAAGTCACACTGCATAGGCTCATCAGTCAATGGACAGTTCACAGCTACATGTCCAAGTTCCTGGCAACGAAAACATCTAACATCCCTCAGGTTAGGTCTGCTGACTGGCACTAGTTTTCCTGCTTTGGAATGCCAACCTCCCAACTTTAAATCATCAGTTTTTCCCCTGCTTCCTTGCCACGCTCACCACCCACTTCCCCTGGAACAGTCTTACCGGTTGCCAAGGAAGACCGTGGTTTTAGGCGGAAAGTCCATGGGCTCACAGGGGAGGCATTCAAGTCCTCAGCTGCAAAATACCTCTCAACAATCTTCACAAGCTGATCGACCGACTTTTGCAATATGACAGGTAAGGATCTTAAGAAGCGATCCATGACTACACGCTCAACGATCTGTGGCCCCGATAGGGACTCTGGTTGCAGCCATTTTCGGACGAGGTGAAACATCTGTGACCATGGAGCCTTTCCAGTTTGGTAGGACCAGTTGTTAACACGCTGTGCTCGCACCACCAAAGTAACACCTCGCCATGCTAGTATCTCCAGCTTGACCTTGTCATAATCCATGGCATCTGCAGACTCCAAATCATAATATGCTTTCTGTGATTCGCCAGTTAGCAAGGGCGCCACCAGTCCTGCCCAACGTGTCTTAGGCCAAGCTTCCCTCTCAGCAGTTCTTTCAAATGTTAACAGGAAGGCCTCTGGATCATCATCTGCTGTCATCTTGGAAAGGAAGCGACTAACATGGATGGGTGAGGAGTTGTCAGAAGAATCTGCAGCTTGTACGGGAGACCTCTGTGCCAGCTTCTGCACTAGCTCTGTCAGCGTCTTCCGATCTCCTTCAGCAGCAACTGCTAGCTTTTCACAAAACATTTGTGTCTGTTCCTGTACAGCACTGATCTGCTGCTGCATCTGTGTGTGCAGCACCTGAGTCTTCTGCTGCAGAGCATCTAACAAGTCCTGCTGTGTAGCATTAGCCTGTTGCTGTGCTGCATTAGCCTACACCAACTGTTTTATAACTTCATCCATTTTCTGTCACTTCAGGTACTGGCCCTTTAAATACCAGGTTCTTGCTATTACTTGCCCGTAATCTCCACCATATGTGAGCTGGGGAATAGGTAGCGGGTGCAATTGCTCCCTGGGGTGAGCACTCCTGAAAGGTTTAGAGACCAGACCAGTTACCTGTCTTCAAACAGTGGTACATTTTGTTGGTGCAACACACAGGCTATATAGAGTGCTGTACAGTGCTCAAATAAAGTAAACACTTCAAAAACAAAATCCTAGCCGTGTCCCAGCACTAACTAAACATACGATAGTCCTGACTACCAACCTGTACAAACCTGTTGTTTGTCAGGCTTCAGCAAAACACCATGACCAACCTTGTGCTCCAGCAGATAGAAACTGTCTGCTCCCCAGGCTCCAGAGCTCTGTCTGTTTGCCTCACCTGCACTAAATTGCCACTGAGGCAAAGTGTAAAACCTGGGGCTTACTATAGGTTCCGGAAGGTGTAAGAGAGGAATCTGGGTGACACATAAACCCCGGACAGGACCTCTCCTTGCTCTCTACATAATGGCCTGCTAAAATACTCAAAGAACATTTTAGAATTCCCCAGAGGAACCAAATAGATTGTAAAACATTTGAATCGTGGTTTCTAATAGCCACCTTAGTAGTAAATAAGTCTCAGTCTGTAACCATATAACATATAATTAAGGAAGATACTTGTGCATGAATAGTACACAAGCTAAATAAGTTACTTCTGACCAGAGATACTTATAAAATAAAAAACAATTTATTGACAATATTGTTTCACATGTATTGCACCACTACCCAAAATACAGTTAAAAAAGATTTGACAATGTTGTCACTTATACACACACACACATGCTCACAGGCCCCCAATCAGAAAAATAACAGTACATGTATATATATTAAAAGAAAAGATACACAAGCACACAGAGCATTAAATGTAAAAATTAAACTACCCTAAATACACTGTAGACCCAAAAAACAAACCCACATACTTTAAATAACAAAAAAAACTTAGGAGGAAGACTAGCCTGATGTCACTGCTGATAAACTATGCTGTCGCTGGCCAATCTTAGACCACCATTTCTGAGGGATGAAGCTCTAATTTATGTAGAAAAAAACTGCCTATGCCTTGTGTCTCCATGTTTATCATTGTTGTTGCTTCTGCCAAACTATCTTGCCTCTGGAAAATGTATACTTTCACTAAATCTGTCTCTTAAAACTGTGCTGGTTCCATAGCTCCATGCACAGCTTTATACCATCTCCTAAATCTTTAATTGAAATGATTTTTGCATTTTCCATGTCTTTCTCAAAGACCCCCTCTGAAAAGAGCCCCATTCCACTGTACTTTATTTTCATTGCAAAAGGTCCCATACAGCAGTGACTGGCTTCCCCCAGGGGGTCACAAGCGTTCATCAAACTTCAGCTCCCATTGACGTCAACGTTATTTACCTTGATTTTTTGCCTTTCAGCTATATTTTTAGCAACTTTATACATAATATAGGATAAACATTAAGAATTCTAAATAAAACATACTCACACTATCAATCTGAAACACAAAAAAATAGCAATTAAATGTGTAACCAGTAATGTCAAGTAATGAACACAAAATATATGTCATAAAACAAAATGGCTGTTGTCAACATATCATAAAAAAATATGATCAACTAAAGCAATGATATCATCATAAAACTTTACTATTCACTAGGGTAAAGCAGTTCCCTAATTGAGGGCTGACAATTTTATAAAAGTCCCAGCTGTACTGCAATGTAGTACTTCTACATTGTATGCTGCACATAAATACATGGAACAGCACAGCAGGTAAGAATCCAAAGATCTAGTACACTGATTAATATGGTATGCTTCATGACAATAAATGTAACATGTTTTACTTACTAGATATGATTAAATTTATTACACAGATTTCACTGACCTGAAAACATGATGTTGGAAAGATATTTGTGTATGATATGTAAAGCCTACAACAAACTGCCATACAAATCCCTGTCTCCATAACATGTTCCATTAGTCGTGACATTTTTTTGCCCATTTCTTTCTTGGATAGGTGTGGACACAACAGTAATAGCGTGTTTTCCTGTACAAGGTGCCAGAAGAACAAGAAGAAAAAAGCATTGATTATTTTTGTATTTCAACAGAGTTAATGTATTGCTTTTCCTTTCAGCAGGTACTACGCAGATACATGGCAAACAGGACAACAAGGCCTAATGAATTCACATTGCTAGGACTGACTGATAATCCTAAGAGTCAGGTTATCCTATTTGTGTTCTTCTTGATAGTTTATATTCTCACAATTCTAGGAAATTCTCTGTTGGTCATCACAATTACATTGTCTACATCTCTTCATACTCCAATGTACTTCTTCCTGCGAAATCTTTCAGTTGTAGATATTTGCTTCTCCACCTCCACAGTCCCAAAGCTGTTGTCAGACTTTTTATCGGACGTAAAACAAATTTCCTTTTTTGGCTGTGTGGCCCAACTCTACTCTTTTATATCCTTTGGGGGAGTTGAATGCATTCTACTTGTTGCTATGGCAGGCGACCGCTATGTGGCTATATGCATGCCCCTACTTTATTCTAAAGTAATGAGCTGGAAGATATGTACAATCATGACTACAACATGTTGGATACTTGCTCTATTAAATTCTCTTGCCCATACTGTCTTCACATTCCGGCTACCGTTCTGCAAATCTAGAGTTTTAAACCACTTCTTCTGTGATATCCCACCACTCCTGGCCTTGTCCTGTGCTGATACAACCATTAATGAAATTGTGGTGTATACTGCTGGAGGGTCTGTAATCATGGGGTCCTGTTTGTTAACGCTTACATCATATATTTTTATTGTTAGAGAAATTTTAAAAATCCAGACAGCCTCAGGAAGACTGAAAGCATTTTCAACTTGTGCCTCTCATTTGGCAGTTGTGACACTTTATTTCGGAACAAGTGTCTTCACATACATACGCCCTACATCTACCTATTCTCTTGACCAAGACAGGGTTGTTCCAGTTCTGTATGGTATTATTACTCCTATGCTAAACCCAATCATATATAGCTTTAGAAATAAAGATGTGCATGGAGCATTAACAAAAATAATTTTAAGATGTCACCAATCAACTGCACAATAAAGAATAAAAAACGTACAATTATTAAACATAGAAATAGTATAGGTGAAGAAATGACAATGCTTAAAATGAATATGATGCTCTGATATAATGTTTATATTTCACATTAAAGGAGAACTATGAGGTGAGTGCTTTTCACTCACCTCATAGTTCTAGCCGACCTGTGACAATGAGAATGTCACAGATCGGCTCAGTAGATCGGGAGGTGAGCGAACACATACCGGCGTTCGCTCACCTCTCGATCCTGTCACAGCCCTCTGCCATGCTGACTGGCGGATCGAACGGGGGAGGGGGCGGGTACAGCTGGCTCTGCCTCTAGATAGGCAGAGCCAGCTGTCACTCACACAGCTGGGCGGATCCAGACATAATTGTCGGGATCCGCTTCAGCTGCGGCATCTCAGTATATCATGAGCAGCAGCTCGCGGTATACTGTGGCGTCTCAGTATACCGCGAGCTGTAGCTCGCGGTATACTGAGCTTGGGGTGACGGGAGGACGCTAGTTTGTGTCCTCCCGTTACTCTAAGGAGAACTATGTGGAAAAGCCTTAACCCCATAGTTCTCCTTTAAAGCTGAACTTTGGGCACAACAACTTTTATTCAAATATATTCCTCAACAGCCAGAGGGGATTTAAATCCACTATGTGTGCACCAAATACCATTAAGATTCCAGTAAGAATACACAAGACTCTTAAATTTAGACATTTCTTTCTCATCCTGGAGTTTCAACTTTAGGCCCCATTCACACCTAAGCATGAGCATAGCTATGCAATTTAGAGGCTTTTATATGCATTTATACACACATTTGTTAACACATTTTTATGTGAAACTTGTAGTGCAGGAGCAGTATCATGCATTTTTGGCCCCATAGACTTTTAAATGAAAGTGTCTAAAAAAAGTGTGCAAACTTGTGTTTTTCAGGCATTTTTGTTTGCTCCAGTTAAAAGTCTATGGGGCCAAAAATGCATATTTCTGCCCCCAAAAAAGCTTCTGTACTTTTTCAAGCTTCACATGACAGGTGACCCAAGCAACAGACCCATTGAGAATAATGTGATTCTTCTCATAATCATTGTTGCACTTCAGAAATCGTGCAACAAAAAGTGTGAATGGGGCTCCTAAGTATACAAATTCTTGAGGCAAACAATAACATATTAAGAAGAGGTGTATTTTATAGAACTTTTTATGTAAAGAGGCGATATTACATCTAAATATTTTATTATTTATTATGCAAATTATGCATTTGCTGTCAAGGGAAGAAAGTTAAAGGTGCAGTAACCCATGGAAGCCAAGAACACTATACCTTACTGAGGCCATAGAAGTACAAGAAGAGTTGCCTGGTTGTCATGGGTACTACAGTTTTCTCTTTTATTAAATAAGCCCATAAGGGTCAGGGTTTTATTCATACCATTTCAATAAAAAGCTTCACTGAGATAAATATATAATCTGTAATTGATGACTTTCTTCTTAAAGTTCAGGTTTCTTGGCTGCCTTCAATTTGATTATTTTCTCAGTCAATGTCCCAGTAAAGCCAAAATTCAGCATGAAAAAACATGATGAAAAAACAACAGTCGGAACAGTCTTTTGCTGGACCTGATTTTGCCTAATTGAGGGTCATCTGATGTAAAGGGGCACATGTCCGTTTGACATCCGATTCCCCATAGACAGACAAGGGGTCCGGTAATTGCATTTTTTTCTTCTAACACAATATAAAGAAAAAACTGTACGGACACGGATGTCACTGTAGTGACATCCACTCCGTACTGCTGTGAACAGTATAAACTGTTTACTAAAAGGCTCTTCTCAATAGGCTAACATAGCATTCTGTTAGTTATCTACAGACTTTTATCACAACTTGAAATGTGGACAGATACAATTGCTAGCTTCTCTTCACAACATGAGGTAACAACAGGTGTGTTTTCTCTTTACCTTTCTTCCATATTCTTTCATCTCCTTCTCTTATCTCTCAGATACCCCATGGAAGGAGATTTATGTCTTAGAACTATGGGTGAGATCTAGTTATCTAACAGCTCAGCGAGAATGGAACTTCTTTTTGTTAACTGTCTCAGAAGGACGCATTCAACAAGTGTCCTTCTTTTGATTACAGGAAGTTTCCTTTCAATTATAAAAGGCCCTTAGTTACAGACTAGAGCAGGGATGTACAAACTGCGGCCCTCCAGCTGTGGTGGAACTACGAATCCCATGAGGCTTTGCAAGATTCTCACAGCCACAGACATGACTCCCGGAGAGGTTCAAATGGGATAAAACATTACAAAGTGGCACTTAGGAGAATCACACTCTGTACAATCTATTTGTACATTCTGTGTTAGATCTACAACATTGTATTGCAAAGCACACAGAAAACATAATAAAACAGAGCTCCTCAGGTCTGATGAAGGGGGCTGTCAGAGACTCACCCGGCGCGTCCGTCATCTCCAGCGGCGCGCCGTCTCAGCGGTGACGTCACGCCGGGCTCCGCCCCCTGACCTCGGCTTCCCTACTTAGCCACAGCTGAAACACTCACTCGGCGTTCTGTCAATGCGGAACGTCGAGAGAGAGCTGCCCGCACTCAAAACGAACCAGGCTACTTGCTGGATCATCTGTCACCCGTGGCCACACTCTGGGACACTACACCTCTCCCACAACGCAACTCTCCACCATTGCAGCACCAAACGGACTCCCCAACAGTTACTCACCATCTCCTAACCGCAAGTACTAGGGGCTCTCCCCCAACCTCCTGTTCTCAGTTGCAGCGATAGCTGGCTGCTAATAACCTTGCTGTGATTCTGCTTGAACTGTTGATAGTCGCTATCACTTGCGATAGGAGTAACTAGTCTGACTGTCATAGTGGTGTATGCAATTCTGCCTCCATTACATATGTATGCCATATTGCCTCCAGTAAATATCTATGCAAATCTATCTCCATAAGATATCACTACCATCTTGTTAACCACACTAGCCATACTACTTGTAGGAACTATCCAGATACTCCCCTTACCTCTAAATTAACTAAAAGTGCTAATCACTGCACTGTGTGTCTCAGGGGACTACAGTCCCATCACTCCCCCTCAGCTGAGAGACATCAATCTACAATTACTATAATAGTCGTGGGTTAAGCACCCACTCGGCCGCGATACATGATGTGGAACGGTTCCCCATCGCACTTGGTGTATTAGGGAACCGTCTGTCTGATCCCATAGGCCATGGTTAAAGAGCTCCGCAGCTGTGATCCAAACCCTCCACTCAATTGAGGAACGTGACAGGGGCGTCGCCCCAGAAACCCGTTACCTTGTTTGCCATGCCAGTAGTAGGATATTTGCTCCAGGCTGCATGTTCCTGCTGTGACTGGCATTGGACACTTTCACATCGCAGATATTCCTCTGTTGCTACAGGCTTGTTTACATTGGCTGTTTGTGAGTACATTCTTGCTTTTAATCTCCACTTAATAAAGCTATTTACACTAGAGAGGCGCACTGTTTTTTATGTTTTCTGTGTGCTAGAGCTTCAGACACCCTGACTGACTGTCTAAAGTGCTGCCCTCCAGTGAAGAGTCGCAGTGTATCTACCCATTGAAAATGAACTTTGGCGCCAATGACTTTGTTTGAACTTTGAGATTGTATTACAAAGGCCTACCTTACTGCATGCAAACTGAATTAAGTTTTAAGGCTTGTCTTCACATTACATTTTGGTAAGTGCATACCGGTGATCATATTTAACATGAAGCTCTCTTTGCATATTCAAGGTTTTCACATAGTTTTCAAAATGTACATTGATCTGCACAACTCATTTCATGCAATTTAAGGTTATTTAAAGTGGACCTTTAACCCCTTTGAGTAAAAAGTGAAATCTAATTTTCTCTGGGATTCCTCTTGAAAAATAGCAGTGCACTTCCTGGTGTGTGAGGGTACCTAGGCACTCCTGGCAATTCTAAAAAGTTTTTAAAAAATGCAGTGGTTTTCATGTGGTTACTATGACAACCTTAAAAATACACAAATCCTTTGGATAACATGCTTAAAGGATGCCTTAAAGCTGTATGTTAGACTTGTGTGCCCGCAAAAAAATTGTTTCATTTTGTTTCTTTTCTGGGGGCTGTTATGCCCCTTTGAATAGTGAGGGGGCTGGCTTATTCAAAAGCCCCCTTATTGGACTTATTAAGCCTGCTGAGCATAATTCAAAGGACATGCAGTACATTATGGTAACGCATGGTAATGGGTGAACCTGAACCTCATCCCTAGTAAAAAAATAAATAGCTAAAAAAAAAACACTACCAGCTCAATCAATTACTTTAGGGTGGATTAATCCGTGTACGACCCGTAGTGGGTTAATTCCATCAACGGTCCTCAAGAAGTTAAACAGCCGCCGGGACTCTGTTCATATTTTTAAAGTGACCGCTCCCCCACCAGACACCCCCGCCATGGTCTTCTGTTCACCGACCTCTTCCCCGCACTATGGGAACAGGAGCAACGCTGATCACTTCCTGTCCCATCGTTGTCCCATCGAGCCGGTAAAGTGGCTGCTCCCCCCTTCCCGACAACCCTGCCGTGTTCTTCTGTTCACCAATCTCTTCCTCGTACTATGGGACCAGGAGCAACGCTGATTACATCACTTCCTGTCCCATAGCTGTCATTGTTTGACTCCGGAAACCAAGCAATAAGCTATTAATGTGCGATCTGCACTTCAATCGCTTATTTAAAGTGGAAAGGTGACACTAGGGGTCTTTTGGACCCCCAGTATCACCTTAAAGAGGACCTGTCAGTGCCAAAATGCTCTCATATGGGATTGGGATAGCAATTAAAGTAATGTTTAAAAAAAAAGTTTTAAAAATAACATTAAATAAATGTAAAATTAATAGAAACTTTTTTTAAAGTCCCCCGCGAGCATGTGCATCTTCCGATTAACACGTGTCGGGTGCGCCCACATACGAAAATGACAATTGTGCTACACATGTTGGGAATCGCCGCACATGTCAGAGTGAGAGCAATAATTCTAAGGCCAATATTTACATGCATCTCTAAACTGATGACCTGCAAGTGCTTTTAAAGCATCATCTATGGACTTTTTAAGGTTACTGAATTTTGGCGCAGTTTCATGGATGCACACGATTTTTAACCTGGGCATGTTGGATATCTTTTATATTGTGTTTTGGGGCACTAAATTTAACTTAAGTGCATTTTTCACTAAATTGTGGGGTTTGATAATAAGTTGCGCTAATCTCGTGCAACATAAAAATTGTACTCTACATGGTCTTGGCATTCAGAAAATATATAATATTTGGGGGGTTTTAAGTAATTTTCTGGCCTAAAATGTGGATTATAATACGTTAGCAAAAAAAAAAGGCCTTTGTCCTTAGAGGTTATTACCCTTGCATGGCGATTAGGGGTCATGTCAATGTATGGCAATACATAACCACATGCATCAACCTGTGTTCATGTGTGTTAGGACACATGTTAACATTTAATACAAAGTGCATTGCAACATGTATTAATAATGTACAGCAATAAAAGATAAAGCCCATCAACATGCCTTGATGTGTGTTTTGCTGCATTTCCATTCATTTAAATGTAAAAATGTATCTGGGGAAAATGTATAGGTGTGAATAAGCTCTGAGTGTTTCTGTACACAAAATCACAAAACTCCAGTTATATATTACACATTGTTACAGTGTATATAAGCATCCTAGATGGTGGTGAATTGCTGTTATAACATTTATTGTTTACAAAACACAGGTTTGCAGCACATAGAATTAATTATATAGTATAATTTTTAGCACATACTGTATTGCTGTTTTAACAGCTAGCTAATTAATTTGTTCTGTGGATCCTTTCAGTCTGTTACAAGCATTTCACTGACACATCTCAAGGAAATTCTAATAAATGGCAAGCACATAAATGAGAAAGAAAGCAAATGGTAGATGTGACACCCATATTAAACGACATTCTAGTGACTCTAGCACCCCAATGATAAAAGGGAAGATGGCGGGAGCAGCACTAGGACATACTCCAAGGTTCAAATCGTTTCTGGAAATAGCAGTAAGCTTAACAGAAGAGAAATGGCAACTTTAGTTCTTGGGATAAAACATTACAAAGTGGCACTTTGTAATGATAATCACACTCTGTGCAATCTTTTTGTACATTCTGCGTTAGATCTACAACATTGTATTGCAAAGCACCCAGAAAACATAAAAAACAGTGCTCCTCAGGCCTGATGAAGGGGGCGTCGCCCCAGAAACGCGTTACCTTGTTTGGCTTGCCAGTAGTAGGATGTTTGCTCCAGGCTGCATGTTCCTGCTGTGACTGGCATTGGACTTCTTTCACATCGCAGATATTCCTCTGTTGCTACAGGCATGTTTACATTGGCTGTTTGTGAGTACGTTCTTGCTTTTAATCTCCACTTAATAATGCTTTTTACACTAGAGAGGTGCACTGTTTTTTATGTTTTCTATGTGCTAGAGCTTCAGACACCCTGACTGTCTAAAGTGCTGCCCTCCTGTGAAGAGTCGCAGTGTATCTACCCTTTAAAAATGAACTTTGGCGCCAGTGACTTTGTTTGAACTCTAGGAGCGGGGGGTTGCCGCGAACGAGCACATATAGGCGATCGGCGGGCTATGGGCCCGCTGATTGCCTATATGTGTAACACCCGGTAACGGGTATGTGCACTGGTCGGGTCTTTTCTGCCCGTGCGTGCCCGCTAGTGGGCGCGCGCGAGCAGAAAAAAATTGCCGTCTGGAGACGGCAACCCGCAGATGCAGCATTGCCGTCCGTCCGTTTTTTTACTACGGGCGGACGGCAAGAGGTTAACATGAAGCTCCCTTTGCAAATTCAAGGTTTTCACAAAGTGTTATCAAAGTGTGCATTGATCTGCACAACTCACTTCATGCAATTTAAGGTTACTTAAATTGGACCTTTACCCCCTTTGAGTAAAAATCACATCCGCATACAGCTCTGCATGTTGATATGAAATCATCTTACATGCATTAGCTAAACAAACATATTTCTATTTTACTTACAATTTTTTTTCCCACTCCCTGGACCACTTTGGCACAAATGATGTAATGTGCCCAAGCATTGCATCCTGGGAAGGTTACATCAGCAGAGCATTGCTGGGAAATCACACCTGTGATCTCATGGGATCTCAGGGAAAGGCATTTTCCTCCCCTAAGATGGTGCATGGTTACATGTCCTAATCACGTGTGCCAGAAATCCAGGAAGTAATTAGAGATCTAATAACCTGCCCTTAGTTAAAATGATCACAGTCAGAAGACTGGGAAAGAAAATAGAAATAAGGTATGCAAAGAACAAAAAGCTGGCAATTATCTTGAAGTATCTGTTTGTAGACTTTTTTGTTCTGTTTGTAGACTGTCATTACTAAACATTTCTAAAGGTGTCTTTGTTATTTAAAAAATATGGGTAAAGGTCCTCTTTAACCACCTCCCGTCCACCGAACGTTGAAAGACTGC
The DNA here is from genome assembly GCF_000935625.1 of Nanorana parkeri. NCBI lineage: Eukaryota > Metazoa > Chordata > Amphibia > Anura > Dicroglossidae > Nanorana > Nanorana parkeri. Next base: position 3,705,327 of record NW_017306283.1, read on the forward strand.
CGGACGGGAGTCTCCTGGATGCGGGTGGGCATGCACACAAGTGAGAAACCGCCTGGATTTTTAATGGCCAACGATGGCCGTTTACATACAAGCGGTCCGGCGTCTGTAAAGTCGCCCGATTGCTTGTATGATGCATTGTATGATGAGGGTGTGCCCCCTCCTTACCTCTGCTCGCTGTCCCTGCCGCCGTCCCCGCGATCCCGGGCGTCCATCCATCCCGGGCGATGTGGCTCTGTGCACTGAGAACAGAGGGAGTTCAGTACCTGATCTCCCTCTGCTCTCCTCCCAGTCTCTGAATGCAGGAAGTGATGTATATTACATCACTTCCGCATTCCTCTGTCACTCTCCGGCACAGAAACCGGAGAGAAGCTGATGAAGCAGATCTGTGCTTCATCAGCTTATCTGGGGGTCCCTAGGTGACATTAGGGGTCTTAGAGACCCCTGATGTCTCCATAAAGGGGACCTGTAACTGTAATTTGTTATTACATAGGGTACTTCTTACACACACAAAAAAAAAAAAACCCACAAATTTTTTTTAAAGTCCCCCCACCCCCACATAGATGCGCAAAAATGCGCTAGATGCGCCTACACGCAAAAACGACGATTGCTCCAATTATGCAGCACGTATTACATATCGCCGTGAACGTCGCAGAGCAATAATTTTAGGGCCATTAATCAATGATAACACTAAACTGATGAGCGGTAAAATCATTTAAAGCGTCACCTGTGGTCAATTCTGCCTATGGTGGATTTTTGCGATTTCGCGGGTGTGCGCAATTTTATGGCTTGGCATGTTTGGTGTCTGTTTAGCCGACGTGACCCCACCTTTTATATTTTACCAAAAAATTGGGTAAAAATAAATGTTTCCTAAAATAATAAAGGGAAAACCATTTTTTTTTTATATTCTGTACTTTTTTTGTGATATAGTAAAAAATTAAAACCCCTATGGTGATTAAATACAACCAAAAGAAAGCTCTATCTGTCCCCAAAAAATGGTATTAAATTCATTTCAGTACAGCATTGCATGACAGAATAAACATCAGTGAAAGTACCACAGCGCTGAATGCTGAAAAATGGCCTGAACAGGAAGGGGGTGTAAACACCCCGGTCAGCAAGCCCCTGGCTAGAAGTTCTGAGCCCGCTAACTTTACTAAAAGAAGTAATATCACCCATAGATACCACTATACACGAAGGTAAAGGGAGAGATGGTGGTCACATGACCACTACAAAAAGCATCTTAAAAAGGTATTTATAGTGAATTATTAAGAACTGCAGGAAAACAGTTATGGTTCTATTCCCATACTACATCTTCTTACAGAACTCTTCAAGCCTTACAATAGCTCCCCAGACCTGAACACATGTGTGCTTCCACAGAAAGTCAAAAGTATCCAAAAGTGAGCATTACAGACATTGCTTAAAGTTAGAATTGTCACAGCATTTGCTGGGAACACTATGTGTTTCTGTTAAAACACATGGAGGCAGCTTTTATTTGTGCGTGTAAATGGTTAACAGTGGAGAAAAACAACCGCAATAATGATTGCTCTCAGTCTGCTGGCCTTAGATTGTGATCCCCGAGGTGGAAAATCTCTGTGCAGGGTGAGGCTGAGAGTGGTGTCTTCACCTGTTGGTGACAGCAAGGTGGGATCTGACCTGTCGTTTGTCACATATGTGGGGCAGCACGGTGGGATCTGACCTGCCATTTGTCACATATTGGTGGCAGTGGTGGGACTGAACCTTTGAAAACTCTCTACTAGGCGTAAAGATAAATTGACACCAACTACTTCATATAACCAATGCTCTCCTATATATATATATTTTTTTTTAAATATTGTTTTCTTAATATGGGCTTGTCACCCAAACCAATGTAATGTATCACCTCTCATACAGGCCTATACAGAGTAAAACATAATAATACATATAATTTAACACTTGGACATGTATGCAAGAATGCAACTCCAAATAGCCATAACTGTGCGATCCATATCTTACAACCAACTGCACAAAAAGGTCCTTTGGTGCTTTAGTAGTCTCCAATACACAATATATCCAAGGAAAAAATGATAATGCAACATATGCTTGAATACAAATATTGTACTCATCATTAGTTGTTTAGGACCTTAGTATATATGAATTGTGATAGATTCAAAGTCAAATTGATCACCATTCAGCTGAAAATTGGTGACACAAACTCCATGTCCCCTCTAAATATCGAGACCAGTATTTGCCACTTTCTTTATAATTTGACTTCAGTTTCCTATGTTAATACTGTAGTATCCCATTATAACAATGTGGATCATAAAAAATATTACTGCGGTTGTCAATGTTCAAGAGACCTTTATCCTAGCTGTATATTTTAGGACTGCAATTTACTTTAAGAAGTACTCCAGAGTTAAATGAGTTGGAGTCCACCTTTTATTTCTAATACAATATATTTTCATCTATAAAATAATTTCATTTCTATTAGATAATGATTAGAGTTGATTTCTTGCATAAAATTTTTGCTTGGAATTGTATTACAATATACAGTAGGTGTTTATGCACATACTGGGCATGGCTATATTGCGCCAAATCCCCCCAAAAACATTACTGTCGCTAAAGTAACTGTATCGAGGAGCTACAGTCCTCCTTCTGTTTCCTTATTTGCCATTGGAAGAGGAGGCCTAGCTGTGTGTAAACACAGCCAGTTTTTTACACTTGTGATTGCTGTAATTGGTTCATAGTGATCATAATGTACAGAGCCACTCTGACTGGTTCCTTTCATTTTCCTGTGATCTGCCCTGTGGTATCTTCATTCTTGTAGTAAAGCCCTAGTCTGTGCTCTTTGTCACTTGTAAATTGGGCCTAGCCTTGCTATTTAAAATTGTGCTGCTTCTGGCAAACTTTTAGGAGGCCGGGGCTCAGCAGCGGAGGTGGAAGAGGCCCGGGCCCAGCAGCGCCGATCCAGCAGCGGAGGAGGCCGAGGCCCAGCAGCGCTGATCGAGCAGCGGAGAAGGCCAAGGCCCAGAAGTGCCAGTCTGATGGTGCAGGAGGCCGGGGTCCAGCAGTGCCCGTCCGGAGGTGGAGGAGGCCAGGGCGGCGGGGCTGGAGGAGGCCAGGGCCTACCAGCGGTGGTGGTGGAGGAGGCCGGGCCCAGCAGCACTGGTCCAGCAGCAGAGGTGGAGGAGGCTGGTGCCCAACAGTGGCAGCTTGGGGCTCACAGGTAAGCTCCATGTACAGGGAAAGGGACCCCGACCAGCCCATCTGAAACCCTGCAGAGCCCATCACATGGGGTCTCAGGTGGGCTATGCAGGGTCACTCTCAGGTGGGCTGTGTGGGGTCTCTGGTATGTGCGGGGTCTCAGGGGGGCTCTGCAGGATCTCAGGCGGGCTGTGTGGGGTCTCAGGTGGGTCTAGATTCCAGTTGGTTATTAAGCCTGGTGGGTTACTAAGTCCGGTGTGTTGCTAAGTCCTGAGTCCAGTGCGTTACTATGTCCAGAGTACAGTGCGTTACTAAGTCTTGAGTCTGGTGCGTTACTAAGTCCAGAGTCCAGTGCATTATTAAGTCCAGAGTTCACTGTGTTAACAAGTCCAGAGTCCAGTGCGTTAGCAAGTCCAGAGTCCAGTGCATTGAAAAGTCCTAAGTCCGATTCATATACTGTTCTGCATTGCTGTATAATGTATTGCTGGGATTTGTAGTCCCCCTATAGTGTGTGCCATTCTGCATTAGAATGTAAGCTCCTCTGTACAAAAACGAATGTGACTGGCTCAGTATTCTCAGTACAGCACTGCAGTATACAGTATGTCAGAGCTATATAAATGTATAATAGTGTGCGACTGTGGGGGGACATTAGAGTGTAAGCTCCTCTGGTGCAGAGACTGGTGCAGAGCCAGTGAAATCCGCTCCCGCCTCCACCTTGGAAGCAGGAAGGGGGGCCAAAATAAAATCACCAGGGCTCTTTGTTCCTTAGGTCCGCCGCTGGCTGGACGTCAGTCTGACAGAACCAATTGTGCATGCATGTATGTTGTTTCACGCAACTCTGAGCTAAAAAGACACTACTATAGCTCTTTACCTAATTTTAACTACTTGAAGTCCAGGGTGTTAAACCTACTTCCTGTCCAGCCCCGTATTAAGTGCTGCTTGATATTTATTCAGTCATGCACCAAAATAAATTTTATATCATTCTTTTGGGACAAATAGAGCTTCCTTTTGGTGGTATTTAATCACCACTGAGGTTTTTATTTTTACTATATAAAGAAAGAAGTACCGAAAATTTTGAAACAAAAAAGTTTTCACTACATTATGTTATGAAACATTTATGATTACCCAATTATTTGCTAAAATATAAAAGATGGGGTCATGTCCGGTAAATAGACACCTAACATGTCAAGCCTTAAAATGCGTGTGCCCGCAAAATCGCAAAAAACTACCATACCCAAAACTAGCCATAAGTGACGCTTTAAAAGGTTTTACCACTCATCAACTTAGTGTTAACAGTGATTCATGGCCCTAGAAATATTGCTTGCACTCTGATGTTCGCGTTGATATGTAGCATGTGTGGTGTAACCCTTGTTTTCGCATGTAGGCGCACCCGACGCGTATTCACGTTTGTATGTGCATGTACGTGGGGGGCGGGCGACTTAAACATTTTTTTTGTGTTTTTTACACTTCTTTTTATGTGACTAATTTTTTTAAACTTTTTTTTACTCTTAACTTGCTATCACACAGGGGGCTAACAAGCAAATATACAGTGACAGGTGCTCTTTATGGAGAAAGCAGGGGATCGATAAGACCCCTAATGTCACCTAGGGACCCCCAAAGAAGCTGATGATGCAGAGATCTGCTTCTTCAGCTTTTTTCTCTGGCTATAGCAGCTTGAGAGATGACAGGCTGAAGGCGGAAGTGATGTAATTCACATCACTTCCACATTCAGAGTTTGGAGGGGAGATTAGCAGGTGAAATGTGCTGAACTCCCTCCAATTCCAGTTCAGAGAGCTTCTGTGCTGGTCCTGGGGCCCACACCGGGGGACAGCGGGGCCCAGGATAGCTGGCAGCAGCAGTGGAGGGCTGCACACCATACAAGCGACCTCTACATCTGCCCAAATGCTTGTATGTAACAGCCATCACCGGCTGTTTAAAACTTTTACTGTCCAGCTCACGTGCACACTAGGGGGCACTCATGAGCAGAACAAAATGCATTACCAGTCTTACCGCCGCTGCAAGATCAGCAATGGAGGCTTGTGGACACCGCTCTTCCGTCGGCTCAATAGGAAAATTTAAAGTTAAAAGACTCATATGGCGCTTTTGTCCGGAGTTAAAAGGCCTCTTTTAGGTGGCAACTATCGGGATGGACTGTCAACGAGACGTTGGTGAATATGCTTATTGATAAGTTGGATTTTATGATGTAACGCTAACAAAGCGAATTAGGCGGGTATGTGTGCTGGGCCTGATAGCTATGGTGGCAATAAGGGGCTCTGGCCTCCATAGCTACCCCGGTCTGACCGCCCGCACCATAGATGATTCTGCTTCGCACCCCGCAAGTGGTATGTTTGGTTCCAAGAGAACCCGTATTTGTAAAGTTTTACCTCAGTGTTTGTTCTTTCGGATTTATGACACTGAAGACCAAGAAGGGGGATCCTTTTTTCGATCCTCTTTATTTTGCATAATTATTTATTTCTTTAGTTTGTATTACTTTTCTATTTTTGTGTATTTGCTTCCCCTCGCCGACCCTTATTCACTTTTTAGTCGTGCAGAGAACACCAGAAGTTGTCATGGGCGAGGGGTGGATGTGGCGCTACTTAAATGGCGGACATTAAATTAATTAGCTATAACGTCCATGGGTTGAATACCCCGTCTAAACGACATGCCCTACTTAGGGAACTGAAAACGTTAGATGGAGATATAGTGTTCCTCCAAGAAACACATATAGCCCACACTTCGCACGTTAAATTATACTCTCGACAATATCCTATATGGTAGATAAGCACAAAGAGGGGCGCCTTTCCTGGTGCAGATCACTTTTATTTCAATAAACATAAATAGAAAACCGAATCATACTCACAAACATGAGTGTCACAAAGTCATGAGGTGAGGACTGACAAGCAGTGAGATGTCCACTAGGTGATACCAGTGTAGTGGTGACGTTAACGCGTTTCCGGGGCACGCCCCCTTCATCAGAACATGTTGTTCTGATGAAGGGGGCGTGCCCCGGAAACGCGTTAACGTCACCACTACACATGTTGTTCTGATGAAGGGGGCGTGCCCCGGAAACGCGTTAACGTCACCACTACACTGGTATCACCTAGTGGACATCTCACTGCTTGTCAGTCCTCACCTCATGACTTTGTGACACTCATGTTTGTGAGTATGATTCGGTTTTCTATTTATGTTTATTGAAATAAAAGTGATCTGCACCAGGAAAGGCGCCCCTCTTTGTGCTTATCTCCTAGATTTCCAGCTTTCCCGGCTTCTTTGGGGCAGCATCCTGCAGCATGCCTAAAAGCAAGTTCTATTAAGAACTGACAGTCCGTGGCGCTTCACTATTTTTACTTTAATATCCTATATGGTACTATAGTACGTCACCTTCTAGTAAACACAGTGGGGTAGAAATTGGATTCCATAGACGTTTGCCAGTCAACTTACTTGAAATGAAAACAGATTCTGAGATTTATATTTTTGCGGGGAGAGATTGGACAGCAGATATATACCCTGGCAAACGTATATGGACCAAACCAAACACAGGTCCCGTACCTAAGTCAAATATTAAATTCCTTGATGGATTTTCAGGCAGGTATAACGATTCTTGCAGAAGATCTTAATGTCCATATGGACCCGTCTTTAGACTCTTCTTCTGGCCGATCGCACATAACATATAGACAAATTTCTAACCTTAAAGCACATTTTCAAAATCTTCAACTTATGGACACTTGGCGCATATTACACCCACACGAAAAAAACTACACGATATATTCTCCCGTACACAACATGTATGCCCGTATTGATTATGTGTTCATGGAACATAGATATATGGACTTACTCCGGGGTGCCAATATCTACACAGCTACGATATCGGATCATGCCCCTATTTCTATTTGCCTAGAGAAAACTGGAGAGATTAGATCTCCTTATAGGTGGAGACTCAATGAACAACTATTGGCCGACCCTAAAGTTGAGTCTGTTATAAAAGAAGATCTCACACATTATTTTAGGGAAAATGACATAGAGTATATCTCCCTAGGGGTACTCTGGGAGGCCCATAAGGCAACGATACGGGGGACGTTTATAGCACAAGGAGCACGTAAAAAAACAGGAACGCACCTATAAAATCACGGAATTGACCCACAAGATAACCACTTTAGAGCGGGCCCATAAACACTCCCTGGCAGAAGCACTTCTCCAGGAACTATCTGAAGCCCGTGAAGAATTACGTAAGGTTTTGCAAGTTAATTACATTAGAACGGTGAACTACATGACTCAACAGACCTATGAATTTGGAAATAAGCCAGGTAGGCGATTGGCTCGTCTTTTACGCACCCGCCAAAATGCTGGCTTTATTCCTAAAATTAAGACTGCTACTAATTTGGTTACGCACTCCACGAAGGCAATAGCTCAATCTTTTAAGGAATTTTATGCCAAACTATATAATGTTAGACCTAATCCCTCTAAACAATCCAAAAAACGACATAATGATTTAATTCGAGCGTATTTGGCTAATCTCTCCCTCCCTCAAATTGATGAGACTACAAGGATGTCTTTAGAAGACCCAATATCTGAACAAGAACTAGCCGAGGCCATAACGACCTCACCGCCCGGGAAAAGTCCCGGTCCGGGTGGGTTTTCGTTAAAATACTACAAAACCTTCCAAACAACACTTTTACCCTATTTATGCACATACTTAAATACTTTTTCCACTGGTAGACCTCCTGACCCTGCTTCACTACACGCCCACATCTCGGTCTTCCCTAAAACCGGTAAGGACCCATCTGTCTGTAGTAGCTATAGGCCCATCTCTTTATTAAATGCTGATATTAAACTGTACGCAAAAATTTTAGCTAAACGGTTGGCCCCTTTACTACCTCAGCTTATCTCAGCAGACCAGTCTGGGTTCATACCGGGTAGGGAGGCCAGAGATAACACGCAACGGGAAGTGACACTGGTCAATCACGCTTCTGTATCTACCCTATCGACCCTGATTCTCTCTACCGACGCCGAAAAAGCGTTTGATCGGGTCGACTGGGATTATCTAAACGCTATGCTTGAACACTTTGGGCTAGGCCCAAGAATGCTACACTTAATTAAGACACTTTACCACAAACCCACGGCACAAATTAAGATTAATGGTAGTTTATCTCAAGTATTTGAACTTCACAACGGCACTCGCCAGGGATGCCCCTTATCACCCCTTTTATTCACATTGTCCCTTGAGCGCTTGCTCATTTCCATTAGGGATAACGTAAATATTAAGGGTATTGAGGTCCAGGGATATGAACACAAGATTGCGGCTAATGCCGATGATATTCTCTTTTTTTGTGAGGCAGCCCAAGACCACATTACCTAACCTCCTTAAGGAATTTGAGCAATATGGCAGGGTTTCCAATTTTAGTATAAATTTATACAAATCAGACATTTTGAACCTCACAGCCTCCCCACTAGAATGTCAACATTTACGTAGTTCATTACCCTTTACATGGAAATCAGACAAATTGAAATATTTGGGCATAATTCTGACTCCTAAATATTCAGATCTGATGAAGTATAACTATATTCCTCTCCTGAATAGCTTAAAAACAGACCTGACTAGGTGGACAAATGATCGACCCTACCTTACTCTGACAGGTAGGATAAAAGTCGTTAAAATGAACGTATTGCCTAGGGTACTGTATTTGTTGCAAATGGTACCTATATCTCTACCAGCATGCTACCTCAGGACTATGCGTAAAATGGTAGATAAATACATCTGGAATCGGTCCAGAGCTAGGATCTCCCGCCAGACCCTTATTAGGACTAAACAGGAGGGCGGTTTGGCTCTTCCAGACTTTACTCTTTATTATTATGCTGTTGCACTTAATAGAGTATTGGACTGGACCCACCAATTGGGGAGCAAAAGGTGGGTCGACTTGGAGTTTTCACTAGCTGGCCAATCTCTATCTACGATATCTTGGATTCCACCATAATATAGAGAGCTTTCAAGCTCTACCTCCCCAATGACTAGGTCCACCCTAATCATATGGTCAAAAATATATTCTCAATTATTGGGCAATTACAATTCTCCTTTATTGCCTTTGCGGGGACATCCCTTCTATCCCCCAGGCCTCCTGGACAACGGCCTAAGGTATTGGTCCTCTAACAAACTTCTTAAATTACACGAGGTCATACAGGACTCCGGACTTATATGTACACTGCAACAAATACAGAATAGGTATGGTGTCAGACCCATGGATAACTGGCGGTACCATCAGCGATATCATTTTATCTCCTCTCTCCCCAAACCACTCAGAACACTGGAAAACTTACACCCTCTGGAGATCTTATTTTCACAAATAGACTCTCCATCACATGGTCTCTCGCAATTGTATAAAATATTGCTTCTTTCGCGGATGTCCCAAGACCCGCGATACATATCCCAATGGGAGGTTGATTTGGGTAAGACCTTGACTTGCATACAGAAAAAGCAGCTTCTTAGACTTAACTTGGAATCATCCATTAGTACCCATGTTGTAGAGGCTTCATTTAAGTTACTAGCAAGGTGGTACTACACGCCGGATCGCCTCCATGCAATACACTCGTCGCATTCTGGAGGGGATGTGGCCTTGTGGGCACCCACGGACATATATGGTGGTTCTGCCCCAAGATTAAACCTTTTTGGACACAAGTTTTCCAACTAATTACACATATAACAGGGCAACCCGCCCCTATTGACCCCTGGGCTTGTCTACTACATCTGTCCGAAACATCACTCGTACGATATCGGAAATCGCTATTACCGCATTTATTGAACGCTGCAAAATTCCTCATCTCTAAATATTGGAGTACAGCTACGATACCCACAATTATGGAATGGATACATAAAGTAGACTACCTCTGTTTGATGGAGAAACTTACCATGGCTAGACAGGAACGTTTGTATATGTTTGAAACCATATGGGCCCCGTGGAGTGCTTTTAGGGCCACCTCCCCTCTGTAGGAATCGATCAGTTAAAATAGAAATAAATAACGCCAAATGCCAAAATGGAACCCATGGACAAATATAGTAAATAAAGTAAAAAAAATAAGTATGGCCAGGGCGTGAGACGCCCATATTCAACCTGCCCACCAGAGCTGAGGAGACTCTTAAGCAAAAGTGGACATAGCTCTGGAGGGCTAAATTGTTCATTTGTTATGGATCTCTGCACGAACAATTCCCCTAAATAATTCCCCTTTCCACCCGAAGTGTAATGGAGAGTGTTAACAACTTTGTAATTGCTAATTAATTATAATAATAATAAAAATTAAATATTTAAAAAAGAACAAAATGCTGCACTAAAGCACTTGCTGTCAGTCTGTTTATATACAACAGGTAGATAGAAAGTAGTTCATGATAAATGTTCCTTGCTACATGCAAAAAAATACACGAGCAATCAGCATGTTGCTCTGCAAACAGCTCTCTCTGCCCTCAAAACTATGCTGATAGTTGAATGGCAGATTTCTATTCCAGATTTGCATGATATCCAGAATATTTTTCCAGAAATTACTGCATGCGAATAATTTTTAGATTAACTTTTGAATTAGCTTATAGAGATCACAATTATTGACACTTTTCATTCTTTCATGTATAATTGTTTTATATTACAATAGAATTTAAAAGCAAATAAAAAAAATTGCATCTTAAAGTTATTTTTACTTAGGTCACCAAAAGAGTGTTACACAAACTAAACCTCACACAAGTACGTTGCTGGATACCAACAGGAGCACATATGTCAGCTTCTGGATTTAGGGCCCATTCACACTGAGGCCGAAAGGCAGCCAGGGTTAACACATCCATATACTCCTATGAAACACTATCAAAATCCCCCCCCCCCAAAAAATGAATTTAAGTATTTACTTAAACATATGCAAACATGTAAGTGCTCAGTCACAGCAAGGCCAGGCCGCATGCTCGATTAATCTGGTTGCCCATTTCTGGTTCTTTTACGGATGATCAAAAGCCTGTCTAATTTTCTGAAATCTTTGGCGTTAAATAATGCTTAGTCGCCCTTGAAATGTCCAACTCATGTAAATTTGCCGGAGCTTCTTCACTATGAAAATCTGGAAGAACCCATTGTTGGTTGCAGTGGAATTATGTCTTTAGGAATTAATTCATGAAAGGGATGAAGTACAACTCTGTCTAGGAAGAAGGAGAAATAGAGCTCTGAAATCCCTAGAGCCTGTATCTCCGACACTCTCTTAGGCAATGTTATGGCTACCAAATATACAGTCTAAAGATTCATGTCCATTAAAGAGCAGCTTTCTGCTGGAGTGAAAGGAGGACAAGACAGAAACTAGAGAACCATCGTCAAATACAATTGAGGAAACATATTCTTTCTAGGAGGATGCATTCTCAATAAAGCCATTAGAAACTTTTTAACTAAGGGATTTGCAGTCTCTGACAGGCATAGGAGCATTTGGACATGATCCTAACATAGCATAGCCTACATGGCATTATCCACTATATGGAAGTTACTTTGGAAAAGCCAGACCACTTTACAAGGTAACGCTATATAACTTCACTATGGCTGAGATTTGGCTAATGAAAATGCACGAAATAGAAAAACCCACACCAACACAACACATGTAATAACAATTATCCACCAATCAGAATATAATAAATAAAGTTTATTACATATGCAAAGCAATTGGAAAACAGAGAAATGGAAGATATGTCACAACATGCAACATATTTCCCTTCCCATAATCCTATGCGCTGGTACTGTATCTAGCAACACACAACAATCCATCCTCAAAGCATAGGAAAAGGTATTTACTAAAAAAAATTGGCTTTTCATGTGTTTGGGAACAGTGCACATTTTAGTGCACTGACTTTGCAAGTTTGTTTTTAACCACGTGTTTATAATAAATTAACAGGACTATTCACAAAAGGGTGAAGTGTTTGGATAAGTCAGGAAAAGTGATCAATCTAGGACAACATAGCTGAACTGGAAAGTGAGCAATGTTGGAGAATCTTTCCAAATCAGCTATTTCGGCCTGGATTTTTCACTTCTGCATTCTTCAAACCCTTCACCCTTCTGTGAATAGATCTGTAAGTTTTTACGATTTTAGGCTTGTTGCATTTTTTTGATCTCTTTCTTTCCACTCCTGAGCTAACTGGACTGATTGGAAGAGAAGATATCTGCTAAATATCCTGATTGTGGGTCTAAGCTTTATTGACCTAACAAATAAAAGTTAGTTGAGGTGTACTGAATAAGGTGAGTGCCAGTCCGATGGAGAGGGGCGTGTCAATGGACTCAGTTTTCTTAGCTGTGGAGCACAATAAGGGAGCAGTGGGATTTTGAGCCCCTGGATTTTATGTAATTTAGCAGGAGAAACAAAGCAGTGGACTAAATAAGCAACTAATTAGTGGACAAACTACACTATGGATTGTTGAGCGCTCATTACTTTTTTCTATTGAAATTATGCACAGCTTGTATTATTTGCACAGCGCAATAGAATATATGTGCAAAGATTAATAGTATGGTTATACGTTAAGATAAATAGTTTTTTGTAATTTAGCAAATTGTGGAAGTATTGTAGATTAATGTGCGGTATACAGTATTTCTGTTTATACACAACTTGGTTTATTTGTTTATCGTGGTAGCTTCTAGCTTAGGGAAGCAATTGTAACATTTAGTGCAGTAGGATCTCAGCAAGGATTTTGTTATTTTAGGGTCTTGGGATTAATTTTCTTACCCCAATCAAAGCAATGTTAATCTTGACACTCACCACCCAACCCACCAAGAAACAAAATAACACCAGGACATTAATCAAGAGCACCTTGACCAAAAAACATCCATATTTGGGACGCCGCTCCCAATCACAGATTAATTTCCCCCGAACCCAAGTATTACACCCATTTCTGATGCTAGACCCCCTCATGCCCTCAGTCCCTGATGAATTCAACTTGTATTTTTGACTCACAAATAGGATACCCAAACAAAAACCATAGCCCTGTCTTGTCAAATCACCACACAATTTATACATTTAGTATACCATACTTCCACCATGATCCAGTAATACATTCCATATTAAAAACCCCTTCATGACTGAGCTAGTTTTTAGTTTCTGTTCCTAAATGACTGACACACTTTTTTTACATTTTTGCTGTGTGATTCTTCCACAGCAGCAAGTTTTGATTATTATTATTATTTTTAGAATTTTTTTAATAATTATTATAGTATACAAATATATTTATATATAAACGTTTTATTTTCCTAATTTTTTGTACACTTTTTTTTTTACCCTTTGTAAAAAAAATAAGTGTAAAAAAAAAATTTTTTTTTTTTTGTCAGTTTATATCAAGCAATCACTATGACTGCTTAATAAATTAACTTTTTAAAATTTTTAGTTATTATCAGGCTGCTCCAAGCTTAGGAACAGCTAATAATAACTTTAGAGACTGATCCTGACAGCATGTCAGAATCAGATCTCACTAAAGGTCTTTGATCGTTCCTAGACGATCAAAACTGATACATTTCACTCAAGAGATACATTTTGTATCTAGTGGTTGAAATGTATCATTTAACATCGGGCCAGGCTCTCCAGCTGTCAAAACGAATAGCAGAGAGGTGAGTCACTGCTACCTCTCTGCTATCTTCAGCTGTCAGATACGGGATCGCTATTTAGCGAACCCGTATCTGAATGTAAAGGCTTCATTCTTTCATTAATGAAAGAAAGAAGCTTTTAAAAAAGCTTAACTATTTCATTAATGAATGTCTCAATAGTGAGGCATTAATTAATGACTGGAACTGCTGAGAATCAGCAGTTACCAGCATTACAGAGGCTAATATAACTCGGCACGTACAGTGTACGTGGCCAGTCATATAGCCACTTTGTGACGGGACGTACACTGTACGTCTCCCGTCACGAAGGGGTTAATGGCATAAGAGAAAATCAGAAAGTTAAAGAGACAGTACACAGAAACTGCAGAACGTGTGCAGGTGAAGCAGATTCAGAAATAAAGACCCTTTCCCACATGAAATAAACACAGAAAGCAGTAAAGATTGTCACTTGGTCTTACCAACTATCCCCTAATGAGAAATATTTTCTAAAAAAAAAAAAGCCTGAGTCTGGAATAAAAAATAGGCACATACCATTCAATAATTTGAAGAAGGCTTTTTAGCCACTTTGTGAGCTGGAAGGTACACTGAACACATGACGCAGAAGCATGCAGTGTACACTTCTTTTCCATTTCCTCTGCCTCAGGAGGTGCTTTTCATTACACCCCTGTCAACAAGTCCACATAGCATGCATTGTAGGTACATTAAGAACATGCTGGAAATAGAAAAATACTGACAAAAAGTAGAATGCACACAACTGTAAAAGCAAAAACTAAAAAAAAAAACATTTCAAATAATATCTTTAGCATGCCTTTGTGAGGTTATATTCTAAATGGCTGAAGGGTTACTTTAAGATGTATTTTTTAACTACCTAATGTAACTGTTTATTTTGTGTATTTACACATTTGTTCTCTTGAGCTTTAATATCAAAGGGATAGTTGATTGCTTAGGCATTGTATATAAAATGTTATAGAAACTAAGGTCCTCCTTACAAAGGTTGTGAGATATTTGTATGCTCACACATTTACTGACACTTCAACATAAAACGTCTCCTTGCTTGGTTATCTTTTGCAGGTATTAAGTATCTGAAAGTCATGTTTACAAACTTTGCATGCTTTTGTTCTATTAGAGTGCAGATTATGAAAAGTTTTTTTATTACTTAGGATCCATAACTTTGTGCAATAAAGCCTTGTCATTTAGGAGAAGTAAAAAAAATGTAAGTTGAGATACAAAACATATCTGCCCTTTGTTCCAAGCACAAACCTCAGTCTTCAAAATGACTTTCATAAGGCTATTGTAAAATACAATCTTATTCAATTACAAACCTGAAGCAGAGGAGCCTTTTTCTTCATAGGTCCCAATACAGGGGGAAAGCATTGCACTTCGCAGAAAGAACAAGGGCATTGTATTGTTGGGGCACCAAATGAAATGTTGCCCATCAAATCATTTCTAACGTGGATCTAGCTCCAATATGGCAACCAGGAACAGCCATAGAGGAGCAATACAGTGTAAATCAGTGGTTCTCAATCTGCGTAACCTCAGGACCCACATTTGTCCTTGGTCATTAAGTTGCGACCCAAGTCGCAGTGCAATAGAACGCACGGCATTGCAGTACCACGCGTTCAGGTGCGGGCGATTAAACTGTGGGAAGGAGGTGCGTTTGGGGTGCCATTCAAATGAATGACAACGCAACGCACCTCCAACACCAGAATGCGTAGTAGGTGCGATTGTATGGTACAGTTTGTTAATAACACGGGACTGTTCGATTAATGCACTGTACTAGCATAAACAGGCCCTCAAAAACACTGACAGACACAATCTCACATACACAATCCCCCCAAAAATTAGAATTTTTTTAAGATCCACCAAGTCTTCCTACCTTACGAGAACTAGAGGGGATCCTTAGCCTGGGGACCAGTGTGGGCTGCTGTGCTGTGACGGAGTTCCATCCAGAAGTGCATTGCTTGTACAATCCCCCTTACGTGCCCTTTAGAGGTGCCGGGAGCCAGAACGTGGCATCACTCCAGTCCAGGCACCTCAACAGGACACGCAAGGAAGCTGTAAGCAATGCATGTATGGATGGAGCTCCCTCGCGGCCATTGCTCCATCCCATCATACCTTAAGCTGACATTCTGCACCGAGCAGCAGATGAATGGCTGCTTGGCGCAAGAACTGACAGTGCTGCGCTAGGGGGAAAGCTGAAAAGCCTCTCACCTAGAAAAGTGGAAGGCACGCGGCGACCCACTGAACACATGGTCGCGGCCCACTGAACACAGGGTCGCGACCCACTCTTGGGTCACGACCCACCAGTTGAGAACCAAGGGTGTAAATGATACTTAATGTTGTAGCACACCTTAGTCATGTCATTATGCCTGTAGGTCCTAATAATTTTGAAGGTTTGGAACAGGAGAGTAGGCACATTCATACATGAGGCAGATTGTTGTATATTGATATACACTGTTTATTTTTGCATAGGTAACGTAAATAACCTTCAGAATAAATAAGACTAATATAAACCTTTATGACACGGGAATGCAAACATTAGAGATATTGAGGAGTATAATGTAAGAGGCAATTGTTATGCTGGCACAGCAGTTTTCTGGACCTTTCAAATACCTAACCAGTTATAGGCAACTCTTTGGATACATTTTAAAACCTGATTTCATTTTGGTTATATTATTTAGTTTACATAATAATGTTCAATTTGGTGAAGAGTTTTGTAATTTATAGGACATCATTTTATACATACTAGCTTTTTATTCGTGGGTAACATTAATCATCCTGTGAAGGATGTTTTATAAATAAATGTAATATTTGTATCAATGGAAAATGTAAGCACTATCATGTACCTTCATTTGATTTTAATTTATTTATTTATTTTTGGCTTATATAAAACTGTTAATTTATCTTTTGGTTTTCATTTTTTATGTAAAACAATTATATAGTTATTTTTCTGTTGCTTCAAATAATGCTTAGGATTGCCATAGAATACAATGCATAAGTGGAGTTTTTGGAATAAAAGTGCTGTGACAGAATTTATACTTGTGGGAATTCCAACAAATCAGAATTTTCAGAGCTTCCTCTTTTTTATCTTTATCACTGCCTATCTGTTAACAGTAACAGGGAATATTGTTATAATTACCCTAATTCGAGCCGACAGTCACCTCCATCGTCCTATGTACTTTTTTCTCAGCAACTTTGCTTTCATGCAGATTTGCTACATAACAGTGACGGTTCCTACACTGCTTTCAGGTTTTCTAACCAGCACAAACAAAATATCAATTGGAGCCTGCTTTACTCAGTGTTATTTTTTCTTTCTGCTTGGAGGAATAGAGAACTTTCTTTTGGCCATCATGGCATATGATCGATATGTGGCTATATGCCACCCCTTACGGTATAATGCCATTGTGACCTCAAAGGTATGTTGGAGGCTAGCATGTGGCTGTTGGTTTGGTATCTTCCTTGGTTCTTTACTACCGGTAATCTTTTTGGCAAGATTATCTTTTTGTGGACCAAATGTCATTAACCATTACTTTTGTGATATTTCACCATTATTAAAGCTTTCATGTTCTGATACATCCTTACTTAAATCCTATTTTTTCAGCTTAATGTGGGTCATTGTTTTTAGCTGCCTTCTGTTCACTCTTTTGTCATATATTAGCATTATCACTGCCATTTTCAAGATCCCATCCACAGCGGGACGTCAGAAAGTATTCTCTACCTGTGGTTCCCACCTGACTGTGGTTATAATATATTTTGGGGCTGTTATATTTATGTATGTTAGGCCAAGAGAAGGTTATTCATTTGAAGAGGACAAGTTGATCTCTGTGTTCTACTCCATTTTGACTCCTCTTTTAAATCCATTTATCTATTGTCTAAGAAACAAGGAAATTAAACAGGCTTTGAAGAAATGCATTCAAAGCAAAAAAAGTTTGTTGCCTCATGTGCACATGTAAACACTGTGTTGGACATTTATATTATTTGTAATTTTGTTTCATTGCCTGACTCCAATCAAACTTATGTTTTCTCAGTTTTGGACATGGTGGTAAAATGGTAAGAATCTCTGATTTATTGCCAGAATAGGGGGAAACTGCTTAAAAGGGTTTATGGTTAGAGTGCAGCCCAAAATAAAATGTATATGTTTATTGTCACACAATTAAAAATTATTGTTTACTACTTAAACCAAACATTAAAGTGGAACTGAACAGAGGTAAGATTTGTTGTGTTATAGGGGATATATAGAAGTATTAACTCTGCCTAAGCAGAGTATGCTAAAACAATTTAAAGTTTATCTAAAATTCCCCCTGAAAAACAGGAGTACCCTTCCCGCTATGTATACATGCCTGAGCACTCATGTGCCTACAGACTTATAGCTGTATGTCTGCAGATTAAGTCAGTAATGGGGAAGACATAAAATGCAGGGAGACCCCATGCAATACTGGTGAATATTAATATTTCTCCTCTGCCTGCTTTTTTTTGGGCACAGCTTCCAGAGTTGATCTACTTTTTAAAGCACGTCAATATCTGTGATTTTATGGAATAGCCCAAAATGGTGTATGTAGGCAGGGATCTGGTGGGAAGGAAGGAAATTGTGGACAAATTTATCCAAGTGTATGAATGGATGTTAAACTAATCATAAAATGGTACCTATATATTCAGTCCGTCTCCTAAATGCACAATTTCCAGAATATTTTGGCCAAGGAGAGACTGAGGGGAATGGTTTATATCCCAAATATTCTTAAACCAACAATGCAATAGTTATGTTTAAAAGCAAAGTGACAGGGATGTTATGGTCATGGGAGAATGAACTAGTATGTTGCGCTCGGTGTTGGTGGATCTCTTTGGTTTGGGGTAGGTTTAGTTGTCACTAAACACAATGTCAAACTATATACGGTGAAAATGGTGATAAATAATTCTATGTGATAAATTAATAGATAGTACTTAAAATCGTGCTAATTTGTGATCTATAAATAAATTATATATAAACATATGTTGTTGATTAAATAGTGTATATAAATTATTCTGTGGTGACTCTAATTGTGGAGGATTACCGTGGTAGCGGTATATTGCTTATACCTAAAAAATTCATTAATACCACTATAAGTGTCTCAACATGGCTTGTTAGTGAATTACAATATAGTGAATGTATACTTTGTAAATTGTATCAAGAAGTAAAAACTATCAAAAAATCGAAAAACTAATAGATAAATTAAATAAATAAAATGAAAAAAATGTGAAATAAATAATAAAATGTATGTAAATATATAAATAAATAAATCGATGTGTCCAAAAATCCAATTATAAAACTGATGGCATGGGATAAAAAGAGTCGGTATCTTATACCATAAACTACTATAACAGGCAGGCCTCTTTGACCTACACGCCTTCACACAAACGGTCAATATATTCAAAATGACATCATAATATTGGACTGTGAATAATTCTTAAAATATAACACATAAAAACCCACATCCAATTAGTGCAGTTCTTCACACATGAGAGGACTTTTTGACATAGACGGGGGAAAACGTTGTATAAATAATCGTTAAATTCCTTTGTCCATAGTCCTTAATCAAAAAAGGAAAATTAGGGTTATTCAACGACAGCCCACTTATCTGTCCTTCCCGAGGTAAAAGCCAGGAAACATTCAGCTCACAAGAAAAAATCCTGATATCCTGTGTTCAAGGCAGCGTTCCTGCCTTTTTCCTCTCAAATTCCCCGTCTAACTTCTCTGCGGCGATGTTAGCAGCCCGCCGGGTACGAATTAAACTGGATAGAGGGGAGAACGAGAAAGAAAGGGAACACTTCTAAGTGTAACAGTAAATTATTTATTTAAACGCAAAAACTGCAAACACTTACGAAATTCTGTAGAATTAAAAGCTTTGAGTAATAAAAGGACACTCGGCCTTATCGATCATTCAGTGTAATGTAGAGGAATCCCTTAGCTACCAGGCACACCTCTGAGGCATGTGGGTTTTTATGTGTTATATTTTAAGAATTATTCACAGTCCAATATTATGATGTCATTTTGAATATATTGACCGTTTGTGTGAAGCCGTGTAGGTCAAAGAGGCCTGCCTGTTATAGTAGTTTATGGTATAAGATACCGACTCTTTTTATCCCATGCCATCAGTTTTATAATTGGATTTTTGGACACATCGATTTATTTATTTATATATTTACATACATTTTATTATTTATTTCACATTTTTTTCATTTTATTTATTTAATTTATCTATTAGTTTTTCGATTTTTTGATAGTTTTTACTTCTTGATACAATTTACAAAGTATACATTCACTATATTGTAATTCACTAACAAGCCATGTTGAGACACTTATAGTGGTATTAATGAATTTTTTAGGTATAAGCAATATACCGCTACCACGGTAATCCTCCACAATTAGAGTCACCACAGAATAATTTATATACACTATTTAATCAACAACATATGTTTATATATAATTTATTTATAGATCACAAATTAGCACGATTTTAAGTACTATCTATTAATTTATCACATAGAATTATTTATCACCATTTTCACCGTATATAGTTTGACATTGTGTTTAGTGACAACTAAACCTACCCCAAACCAAAGAGATCCACCAACACCGAGCGCAACATACTAGTTCATTCTGCCTGATTTATATCAACACATTGGTGCAGCTGGTGACAAAATATAGCTACTCCTAGCGCAACTAATTGATTTGAATATGGTCATGGGAGCCATTTCAATATTCATACAGTGCTCCTTGAACTGACTTTGCAAGGGTCTAATGGTGCAGCCATTGTATAATAGTCCACATGTGAATCAATACTGTATATAAGATTAATATGGTTTTATCTTTTAGGTTTTTATGCATATTATTAGACAGTCATCTACAAAGAATGGTACCAAGATTACAACTGCTGCAGCCGTGATCTTGGTATAACTACTTCATGCTTCTATACTACCAAATAGTGTGCCCCCCCTCCTCTGCTGCTGTCAAATAGGCAGGGCTCCACTGTCCCCCATGCGTGCCTGGGACTGGCAAGGTGGTTTTTGGCAGCTGTGCCTAATTTCCCCTCCACTTACTGAAACTGGAAGCAACAATGATTTTGTCACTTCCAGTTTCAGGCTGTTATTTCTTCTGCTACTGTAGAATTAGCTTATTTGGGGTCCATAGGTGACATTAGGGCTCTAATAGACCCCTAATGTCTCCATAAAGAGGATCTGTGACCTCATTTGTGTTATCACATAGTGGGCTTGTTAGCCAGGTATATTATAGCAATAAAGTTAAGTGTAAAAAAGTTAATAAAAATAAGTTAAAAATAAGCAATAAAGTTAAGTGTAAAAAAGTTAATAAAAATTATAGTGACATATCAAAAAAACACAATTTGTTTTTAAAGCCCTCCATCCCTATATACTGTGCATGCAAATATAAAAACAAGAACGAATTGGGTGTGTCTATGTGCAAAAACATAAATGGAACAAAGTCTCACTTTCAACAGCCAAAAAGCTCACTCGGTTTTTTATTATACACAGGGTCCACAGAACTCTGCAGTGGCTTCATTGTTTTGGTCTCAGTGACTCTTTCTCTTTCCCTAGATTTTATAGTGAGACAGGAAATTAGTTCCATTTGCTCTGGTTTTGCCCCAAACTATTTTGATATTGGTTGCACATTATTAAGCTCTTTAACAAAATACATGGTATATGTGGTCAGAAGCAGAATCGGCTGATGTTGTTTTGGGCAGGCTGCAAGCTTATTTATTCCCCACCTTCCCCCTTCTTATCTATTGTGGAAGGCTATGTGTACTGGAGTTTTAATATACTATGTCACCACACTACTTTATTTGAGGAAGAGTGTATACCTCCTAGTGCTTCTTATGAAGTCCCTAACACTAAGCCAGATTCCCAACAAGGCCACCGAGGCCCGGTCTCGGGGTGGCAGGGAGCAGTTCCGGGTGCCAGGCGGTAAGTTGTTTTCTACATTTAGCCCAATAAGAAAAGTAAAAAAAATTAAGAAACAATAAAAAAATTTAAACTAACCCTGCTGCCCCTGCCATGTCTTTGCCATTCTCCATTGATGGGGGTGTTTGAGGGGGGTGGGGCGCATTGCAAAACCTGTCCTTGGGGCAGCAGGGAGAGTAAATCCGGCCCTGCTAACACTATCTTACTACATTGGTCATATTAAGAAGCCAAGATAGAATTGTGATTGTAGCCCTTTTTTATAGTTATTGCTGCATTAATAAATACATCATTCTATAAACAACATACAGGGTTTTAATAACTATTCATGAGATGGAAGCACACATTTTGAAACTTAACAGGGTGATATGGTGGACTTATTTTTACTAATGCACTATCCTTACATTGCTCATGTCCAACTGCTCAAGTTCCCATCTACTAGATGGCCCTCTTTCAAAGGGCTTGTGCTCTAGTTTGGCATCGCCTTTTTTTTTTTCTCTCAGTCTGTTTTTAAAATGATAAAACTCTACAATAAAAAGTACTTTTAAAAAAGTTGTTTAATTCAAGGCAGTAAAACATATCGGTAGAATTGCATGGGATAATACAAAAGGTTAATATGCTGTTAAATCTTAGATCTGCTCTGACATAAAGACGTGAAGATACTGTGACAACCAGCTCGTCAGATAATTATAGGATCAATATTCAGAATAGCAGCTAAGGTGTTCCTTCTACCATATTGCAAATTCCAGTTAGGTAATTTAGTAATAATAGCTTCAGCTGGTACAAACAGTAAAACTAGGGAGGAAGATCAGGTTCGCTGTCACCATGGGTTCATAGCGAATTCCTGGCTAGAATGTTTGCAGGTTTGGCACCAGAAATAAGGAATAACGTAGTATAGGCTTTGCCCCAGGTCAGCTGAATCACAGGAGTCAATAACTTGAAGGAATGGATAACCCACCTCATTTCTATAAAAATAGGATTCTGTGGAGGGAAAAATATATATTTTTGTAATTTGCTTTACATTTTGACATTGGTAAATATTGCACAACGGCAGTGCCTGGTTTCCTATGCCTTTAGTTTGACAATAGCATGCTTATTAGCCAGAACCAAACGTTTTGTCCCCCCCTCCCCCCCATATGCTTCAATAGGGTATAGATTGCACACCCACATATACAACATATGGAATGGAATAAAAATAATTATGTTGTGCCTGTCCATTGTGCATCTTAGGACAATTTAGATCTGAGTTTGCTACATGTTTTGGGGTAGAAAAGATGCCTCCAGCATTAAGAACCTTTCAAAGTGACACTAAACTCAGGAGTTAAAACTGCATTCAAGTAGCTTAAAGTGACATTAAACCCTTAGATTATTTAACATAAATCAATACTGTAATGTGTGCCTTACTGTAATCCATGGTAGTTTCCCTTCTCTTTGCTGCTCTTCCTTTTAAATCTGTATCTCTTCTTATCCTGGTGGAGAACTTCCCTTTGCAGCTGAGTGCCTCTTCTTGTAGTGGTGGCTCAGGTTGTGAACCTGCACACAGACACCGAGAGGGGAATTTATCAAAATTGGAGCAGAGAGAATCTGAAGCAGTTGCCCATGGCAACCAATCAG
This sequence comes from Nanorana parkeri, assembly GCF_000935625.1. Lineage (NCBI taxonomy): Eukaryota > Metazoa > Chordata > Amphibia > Anura > Dicroglossidae > Nanorana > Nanorana parkeri. Next base: position 3,728,654 of record NW_017306283.1, read on the forward strand.
CATCTCTCTTGAGTTTGCTCAGGTAAGATTTGAAAATGAGACAGAGAAGCTGATTGGTTGACGTGCAAATCTGCTCCAGAATTTGTCTGCTCCGGTTTTGATAAATTCCCCCCCATGTATCCATTTCAGAGACAAGGCAGTCTGCTGCAAAAAATAAGTTCTGCCCAGCATGAGAAGAGATACAGATTTAAAAGGAAGAGCAGCAAAGAGAAGGGAAACTACCATGGATTACAGTAAGGCACACATTACAGTATTGTTTTATGTTAAAAAATCTGAGGGTTTAATGTCACTTTAACTATTACAAAAACGTATCTTATTTGTGTATCAGTCTGCTGTAGGTCCTCTAATCATCTTTGAATTGGTGGTGACACTGTCCTTCCTTCTGGAGGGTGGCTACGTTAGCTCCCCATAGTTCCTGTGGGTGCAATCTCCAATCTACGTCTGTGAGACTCCGCCCTACGTGTTATGTCACAGTTGACTTCATCTGGGGCTCCTCCTGCTCCTCCATGAAGTCAATTGTGATGTAACACGTAGGGCGGAGTCTCACCGACGTGAATTGGAGATCGCATGGTTGTCAGCACAACTCCGGTCTGACCCGTTTTGTACACAGAGAATACGGTGACACGGGGAGAGAGTTGTCAAGCATACATCTTACTTTAAGTTTTATGCCAACTTTCCTTATGTGAGTAGTTTTTTAAAATAAAGGAGTTTTAATTGTACAATTTTACGCTATGGGATGTTTATATATTTTATTGGATATCGTCGTGATGACATGCTGATGTCATTTTCTGTGAAACAATTGCAGAGAGATGGCCTTGGAATAAGATCGATTGGAGATCCTCTAAAACGATTTTAGACCTTCTTAGGTCTACTTATAAGGTGAGCGGCCCACTGTGAGGGGTGAGCACCTGGGTGATAATTGCAATTCGTGTATGGACCTTTTATAAAGAACTTTCACTGTGGAAGATAAAGAGTGTGGTGCACTTAGGACAAATCTTGAGCACTTTATATGTCTGATTCCACATTTGTGCACATCTGAACACGAAATACATGATTGAACTTTCCAGATGGATATTCATTATTAAGGATTGATATTTACAAGAAAAGCAACTGTGAACATATTGATTACATATGTTCACATATTGTTATAGCACATATTTGTTATAGAGATTTGTTTAAGTTTCTTCATTTAATTTCATCGTTCGATTTGAAGTGCAGCAAATTCATTATTAAATTTTGATTCAAATACTTTTTGCTTATAGGCAAAATTTCACAAAAATATTGGCCAATTTCAACCAAATTTCAGCAAAGCAATATAAACCAGTTTCCCTCATACCTAATTATGCTACTTATATTTTTCATCTGGAGGGGAGGATAACCTTTCTGTGTTCTGCAAAAGAATACAGGCTTGGATTTGTTAAATTAATTTAAAATGTATTTTCTCTTTTTAACAACAGCTAAGCAATCAGTTAATTATATAACACATTATTGAGAAGCAAATAACCCTAAATATTGGGAATATTTAATTTTCCCTCTGGAAATGGACTTTAACAGTTTCAGCTGGCAGCAAGGTGAGCTATAATGACCTAGGGGAAAAACTAGGATATCAAAATAAATTTGAAGCCACCTCTCTGTGTGTTATATGTAATATAAATAAGTGTAATACTCTTGTTCAAGGCTTAGATATACTCCACTTGTGTTGCATTCACCTATAAAGGATAAATGCAACTGTTTTCCCTTTAAAAAGTGTTTTTGTAGATGAGGTTAGCTGGTATGATATTGACTAAACAGCATGAAGTGCAGATGTGCTTTATAAATGTTAATGCTGAAAACATGAAATTCTATATAAAATCATTCTAGACATAATCATAAGAACATATGGGATTTCCAAAAATAATCGTTTAGTGTCAGGCACAAGCCGTAAAAGATGCAGACCAATTTTACAAGTCACATGGATTTCACCATCTTTGGATTTTCTGAGCTTATGACATTTCCTATTCTTTCATTTATTATTGTACTAATTATCTACGTATTCAATGTGGTAGGAAACTCTCTAATCATGCTGCTGCTAACCTTGGCTTTTTTACTGTACTTGCCTATGTAGGGGATGCACAGCCACCATCTACTTTCCCACTGTCTGTTATCTCACATGGATGCTGTTTTATTAAGAAATCTGTAAGAGTTTTTGTTCATTTCTGGTTTTGTCCAGTTTACACCAAGTAATCTTCTGCACCAGATTCTGTGGCATGGACCTTTCTGTCAACCAGTAAATACAGAATTGCTGACAGCTCTCACTTCAAATGGGACCTACTATTGCAAACCCTTGCATCAGCCAATAGGCTTCCTCCATGATATCTCTGGATTCTGGCTCCCACAAAACCCTTGTCTTGTTGTCAACTGTACCCGTGATCCTATTTTTCAGTGCACTTTGTGGACATAATGGAAAGTCATGTGAACTTTTCTATTATTTCCTGGAATGTCCAAGGACTGCATGAACCACTCAAGAGAAGAGCACTTTTCTATGCTCTATCCGAGTATACCCTGCTAATGGTCTGCTTGCAGGAGACTCATTTGACAGAGGAAACGTCCCATTTATTGTGAAAATTGCAATACAAACATGTATTTCACTCTTACTATACTTTATACTTAAGATGTGTCAATATTTTAATCCACATAGATATCCCATTCTCCTGCAGGCAGGCCAATCTTGATACCCAGGACAGATTTATGTTTCTTTATTCTTCCTCCATATACTCCTGATGTTCTATTTTTTTTTTTTTTATACAATTCTGTATAAAAAAAGTATATTGGTTGCAACTCTTATACTCTCCTATGGGAAAATGTGTGTCTCCCTGAAAACATCAAATTTAGAACCCATGGGCTTGGAAAGCACTGGAGATTACACACATACATAATATTTTAATAACAATATACTGAAATGCCTTTGTCAGCTGCAGGAGGAATTTCCTATTCCTAAAGCACACCTTTCCGAATACCTGAAACTCAGGTATGTCATACAAGTGCTGAAAAAAAATTGCCCTTAATTTTCCAAAAAGTTTAATTAATCACTACAATATTTTAATACCACAGTCAAACAGGAAGTAATTTCTCATATCTATGTTGCTCTGCTCCATTTACAAGTATCTACCACTTCTCTCCCCTGTAGATTTAAATGGTCAAATTACTGAGGAACAAGGTCATTCACTCGGCTGCCCTCGGCAGCTTTGTGAATAGACCCCTATGTTGCAAAAGATTTCCTTAGTCTCACTTTCAACAGCCAAAAGGCTCACTCAGTTTTTTATTATACACAGGGTCCACAGAACTCTGCAGTGGCTTCATTGTTTTGGTCTCATTGACTCTTTCTCTTGCCCTAGATTTTATAGTGAGACAGGAAATTAGTTCCATATGCTCTGGTTTTGCCCCAAACTATTTTGATATTTGTTGCACAATTTTAAGCTCTTTAACAAAATACATGGTATATGTGGTCAGAAGTAGAATCTGCTGATGTTGTTTTGGGCAGGCTGCTAGCTTATTTATTCCCCATTTCCCCCCTTCTTATCTATTGTGGAAGGCTATGTGTACTGGAGTTTTAATATACTACGTCACCGCACTACTTTATTGGAGCAAGAGTGTATATCTCCTAGTGCTTCTTATGATGTCCCTAACACTAAGCCAGATTCCCCATAAGGCCACCGAGGCACAGATGGGAGCAGAGGGGAGGCCGCGGTGTGGAATCCCCCAACTTGTAGTTACGGGTGCCGGGCGGTAAGTTGTTTTCTACATTTAGCCCTGTAGGGCTAAATGTAGTGTGAGGAAGCCGCTTGTTCATTCATCTCCCCCCACCTACCTCTCTCCTCACTGCCTCCATCCTCCGGGCTCCGTCGCCGAGTCTCTCTCCTCGCTGGCCACTGATGCGGTGAGTAGAGCGGCAGGGTTAAAATTAACCCTGCCGCTCCGTGTGAACAGTGAGAGCAGTCTTCCCCTTTCAGCTGTCACAGGAGTTCAAGCACAGTGCTGTGCTAGAACTCCTGTATTGGAGGTGACAGGGTCAATAAAGAGAACCTGTCACCCCCAAATGCTATCACACAGGGTGTTAGGATCCAGAGCGCCTCCAGGTGACACTGGAGCTAAGCCCTGCAGTTCCTGTGCTCACCTGCAGGTATCTCCAGGCAGCCAGGAACTGTTAGGTACCAGACCACCACTGGGTGCTCACCTGCAGGTGTCTCCCAGCAGCCGGCACTTAGCCATCACCTGGTGCTTCTTGGGAGGGTATTCAAACCCACCCTGCAGTCTGGACGAGGGCTCAGTATTGTTTCCTGTGAGTCCTGTTACCAGTCCTGAACCTTGAACCCTGTTTGAAGTCCTGTTTCCTGTGAGTCCTGTTACCAGTCCTGAACCTTGAACCCTGTGTGCAGTCCTGTTTCCTGTGAGTCCTGTTACCAGTCCTGAAACCTGAACCCTGTTTGTAGTCCTGTTTCCTGCGAGTCCTGTTACCAGTCCTGAACCCTGAACCTTGAACCCTGTTTGTAGTCCTATTCCCTGTGTATCCTGATGATACCCGCTTGTAGTCCTGTTATTGTTACCTGTATTAAGCTATTTGATCCTGTTATATGTTGTAGGTGTTGGTGGTTATATTTAGTTGGTGTCACGTTAATTATTCATGTTTGCTTTTGGGTGTTTTATTTGATTGTGCTGTTTACAATAAACTGGATATAACACATTTGCCTTGTCCAGTGTGGTCATACGTGTTTGGTCTTCCCGTGTAGGTACTTGCATGGGGTGCGGGGCTTGTTAGCGCCTGTGTGATAGCGGTAAAGTTAAGTGAAAAAAATACATTGATAATAAAATAAAAGATAAAAAATAATAAGAAAATAATTATAAAAAAATAAACAAAAATAAGATTTAAAAATATAAAAAATAAAAAAGTAAACGATAAGATAAATAAAAATTTAGCAAAGTAAAAAAAAGTGATAAGAAAAGTAAAAAAAAAGAAAGAAACAATTAAAAAAATTAAAACTAACCCGGCCACCCCCGCCATCTGGTTGCCAATCTCTATTGATGGGGGGTTTTGGTGCGGTTTGGGGGTGGGGGCGCATTGCAAAACCTGGCCTTAGGGCAACAGAGAGAGTAAATCCGGCCCTGCTTACACTATCTTACTACATTGGTCATATTAAGAAGCCAAGATAGAATTGTGATTGTAGCCCTTTTTTATAGTTATTGCTGCATTAATAAATACATCATTCTATAAACAACATACAGGGTTTTAATAACTATTCATGAGATGGAAGCACACATTTTGAAACTTAACAGGGTGATATGGTGGACTTATTTTTACTAATGCACTATCCTTACATTGCTCATGTCCAACTGCTCAAGTTCCCATCTACTAGATGGCCCTCTTTCAAAGAGCTTGTGCTCTAGTTTGGCAAGTCCAAACAGCTTGTCAGATAATTATAGGATCAATATTCAAAATAGCAGATAAGTTGTTCCTTCTTCCATATTGCAAATTCCAGTTAGGTATTTGACTGGCGGAAGGCTATGGTAGAATTTGTTCAGGATAATGGCATAGTAAATGATTTCCAGCATGGTTTTAGGAAAGACCGTTCCTGCCAGACTAATCTGCTAACTTTTTATGAAGGGGTAAGTAGAGATCTGGATGGAGGGAGGCCGGTGGATGTAGTATATCTGGATTTTTCAAAGGCTTTTGACACGGTACCACATAAACGCTTGCTACACAAACTGAGGTCTATGGGCATAGATGAAATGGTGTGTACGAGGATAGAGAACTGGCTACAGAAACGTGTACAGAGAGTATCGGTAAATGGCACCTTTTCAGATTGGGCTAGGGTCATGAGCGGTGGGCCTCAGGGTTCTGTGCTGGGCCCCATGCTATTCAACCTGTTTATTAACGATATTGGGGAGGGCGTAAATAGCCATGTTTCAGTGTTTGCTGATGATACCAAAATCGGGAGGGTAATAGACACGGACTTAGACATTATAACATAACAGGACGACCTGGATAAAATAGTGGAGTGGGCAACTATATGGCAGATGAGGTTTAATGTCGATAAATGTAAAGTAATGCACTTTGGGGTTAAAAATAGGCAAGCGCATAACACATTAATGGGAATTCCACTAGGGAAGTCAGAAATGGAAAAAGATTTGGGGGTCATTGTAGACCACAGATTGAATAATAGCTTGCAGTGCCAGGCTGCTGTAAACAAAGCAAGTACAGTCCTGTCCTGTATCAAGAAGGGAATGTATTGCAGGGACAAGTCTAAAATTGTGCCACTTTACAGATCACTGGTTCGGCCTCATCTGGAGTATGTGGTCCAGTTTTGGGCACCAGTCCAGAGAAAGGATGTCCTTGAGCTGGAAAGAGTCCAGAGGAGGGCAATGAAACTCATTAAGGGGGATGGAGGACCAGAGCTATGAGACAAGGCTACTAAATTTAAATATGTTCTCGTTGGAACTAAGGAGATTAAGGGGGATATGATTTTCATGTACAAAATGTTCAATGGTGACAGCAAACTCTTTACGATTAACTCCATAACAAAGACTAGAGGCCACCACCTAAAACTGGTGGAGAAAAAATTTCAGCACAAGGGGAGAAGGGGGTTCTTCTCAGTTAGAGCGGTTAGGGTCTGGAACTCGCTGCCACAGGCAGTGATTTCAGATAAGAGTGTGGGATCGTTCAAGAAGCTTTTGGACGATTTCCTTAGGGACCCTAATATACAGGGTTACAGGTATTCTTAAAAATTAGATCACACATGAACCTATACATATGCACACATCAGTAGAACCATATACATACACACAATAGGTTGGACTTATGTCTTTATTCAACCTCAAATACTATGTAACTATGTAACTATGTAATTTAGTAATAATAGCTTCAGCTGGTACAAACATTAAAGCTAGGGAGGAAGATTTCGCTGTCACCATGGGTTCATAGCGAATTCCTGGCTAAAATGTTTGCAGGTTTGGCACTAGAAATAATGAATAACCTAGTATAGGCTTTGCCCAAGGTCAGCTGAATCACAGAAGTCAATAACTTGAAGGAATGGATAACCCACCTAATTTCTATAAAAAGAGGATTCTGTGGAGGGAAAAATATATATTTTTGTAATTTTCCTTACATTTTGACATTGGTAAATATTGCACAACGGCAGTGCCTGGTTTCCTATGCCTTTAGTTTGACAATAGCATGCTTATTAGCCAGAACCAAACGTTTTGTCCCCCCCTCCCCCCCATATGCTTCAATAGGGTATAGATTGCACACCCACATATACAACATATGGAATGGAATAAAAATAATTATGTTGTGCCTGTCCATTGTGCATCTTAGGACAATTTAGATCTGAGTTTGCTACATGTTTTGGGGTAGAAAAGATGCCTCCAGCATTAAGAACCTCTCAAAGTGACACTAAACTCAGGAGTTAAAACTTAAAATACATTCAAGTACCTTAACTATTTACAAAAATGTAGCTTATTTGTGTATCACTCGGCTGTAGGTCCTCTAATCATCTTTGAATTTGTGTTGACATTTTCCTTCCTTCTGGAGGGTGGCTACTTTAGCTCCCCATAGTCCTTGTGGGTGCAATCTCCAATCCACGTCTGCGAGACTGCCTTACTCGTTATAGTCCATGTACCCATTGCACTCCTGACCGCACGTCCAACAAAGTATCCTGGGTGCTCAGTAGTCGACGGATGGCCACCGTCAAAATAATGCAGAAAAGAAATAGACACCGGCACTCCAATAGTAAATCGATTACGTCTATTTATTGAAGTGCCGGTGTCTATTTCTTTTCTGCCCTACTCTTTATGTCACAGTTGACTTCATCTAGGGCTCCTCCTGTTCCTCCATGAAGTCAATTGTGATGTAATGCGTAGAGCAGAGTCTCGCAGACGTGGATTGGAGATCTCATGGTTGACAGCACAGCTCCGGTCTGACCCGTTTTGTTCCCAGAGAATACGGTGACACTGGTGAGAGAGTTGTCAAGCATACATCTTATTTGAAGTTTTATGCCAACTTTCCTTATGTGAGTAGTTTTTTTATAAATAAAGGAGTTTTAATTGTACAATTTTACGCTATGGGCTGTTTTTATATTTATTGGATATCGTCGTGATGAAATGCTGATGTCATTTTCTGTGAAACGATTGTGGAGAGACGGCCTTGGAATAAGATCGATTGGAGATCCTCTAAAACGATTTTAGACCTGCTTAGGTCTACTTATAAGGTGAGCGGCCCACTATGAGGGGTGAGCACCTGGGTGATAATTTGTGTATGAATCTTGTATAAAGAACTTTCACTGTGGAAGATAAAGAGTGTGGTGCACTTAGGACAAATCTTGAGCACTTTAAATGTGTGATTCCACATTTGTGTACATCTGAACACGAAATACATGATTGAACTTTCCAGATGGATATTCATTATTAAGGATTGATATTTACAAGAAAAGCAACTGTGAACATATTGATTGCATATGTTCACATATTGTACTTTATATGTGTGATTCCACATTTGTGCACATCTGAACACAACAGCCAGATCGCAAGGTATAGAGCAGATTTCACTGACTCTACACCTTGTTATGGAAACAGCACTGTCCAATGGACAGTGCCGGCACAGTAAGCGGCTCGTGCGCGCGCGGGGGGCGCGCCTGAGCGGGGGGCGGGGCAGGACGTACTAGCACGCCCGCTTACATCCAAGAAGGTCCCGGCAGGCCGTGTAAGTACACCGGCTGGCCGGGAGGCAGTTAAAGACAGGAGGAGAATATTTTTCATATCTCTCTTTACTGTATCCTCATAGCAGCAAAGAAACATAACAGAAACGGAAATAACCAATAGCAGCACACAGCATCTTATAAAGTCCGTCCACATGAAGATCCGTCCTCTTTTCTTTGAAGCAGTCTCCATGGAAAAACAGGTAGAACACAAGAACTCAAACTAGAACCAAGGCAAACTGAATCTGAGAATAACCTTCCGAAAAATTAGGAGTACCGTAGGGCACAGCGAGATGGTAGCTGAAACAAGAGAAAAAACAGCGAAAACATAACAGCAAACCAAACGACCTGGATATAACAGCACAGAAGATATAATGTACCATTAGTCACTAAATCAATACAGCATGTCAAAGAACATATATATAAAATAAAGGTAGGGAAATGAAGTAACAGACACGGCTGGGAAAAATATTCGCCTCCTGTCTTTAATAAAATCCCGATTATTCAGTCACTAAAGCTAGAGTAATCATCAATTTTATGGCAAGACAGGAGACTTCATATTTTGGAGTTTTAACGCTGATGAAGAAAAATCCCGGGATGTGCAACCGCCCTGAAGTAGAAGGTCCAAAAGGTAGATTCCCTGGACCAAGCCACTGACCACATGATGGCAGCGATAAACTACCAAAAGGTGAGCTCGAGAAACTAGCACAGCTCGAATCGACTGAGTGCCGAAGAAGGAGTACACATTGGCAAGAGAGAGCAGCCAATGCACTCACCTAGCCAGAGTAGGCGCAGGCATAGGAAGAAAAAGGTTGAACAAAAGAAAAATAAGCAGGTGGTAGCAATTGGGACGGCATGAAACAGCTGTCCAGTACAATAAGATAGAAGACAATGGACAACACGGAAGGACGACCCTGCAGGAAAGCGGGGACAGGAACAGAAGAGAAAATCTTTGTCCGGCGAGAAAGGGAAACGAGACCCCATCGGGTATAATGATAGAGCATCAGGAATGAATAAACCCCGGATGTCAGACTCGGCAAAAATGTAGACCAAACAGAGCAAGGTGTAAACACAACTGACAATTGCGTCAAACAAGGAGTCCATGGGGGTGATTTACTAACCTAAACACACGCACGCACCAGGTGCATGTGATTTTCACACAGCAAAACGTATTTATCAACCAAAAAGTCTCTAAAAGCATATTTCCACTAATGCCATATATGGAAAAATCATGCACATGATGCATATATAATGCTGCTTCACAGTTTAGACAAAAATGGTTAGCTCATGCATTTACATTCCTGCATTCATCAACGCAAGCAACACAACATAGAGCTAATTTACACAACATCACCTTGCAATTCATGCAGGGCTTTACACCTGCTGGGTGTGTACACACTACATAGATGTTTAGATTCCACCCATAGATCATGCTGGGATGGAACACACTACAGAGGTGTATACATGTTCATGGTGTGTTTATAAGGTTAGTAAATCAACCCCCATGTCTGGCCAAACACGCAAGAAGTAGAGGACTTTCAAGACAGCCCAAGAGGGGAATAACGAGGAGCATGACGCCGAGACAGGTAGATGCCTCAAAGGAGTCGACAGACCTAGGGATCCCTGCCAAGCGGAAAGCCAGCCACAAGGACATGGCCCGCAGAGATAGCTGTGCAAAGGACAGAGACCGTACGGTAGGATTTGCCCTCAGCAAAGTGCTGACAAAAGGCTGATCACATCCATCACCAGAGCCGCAAAGGGATTGATTTGCCGAGCCCACACCAGGCGTCCCATGAATTCCAAAGTGGAACGAATAGCCACGTAGGGTTCCCGGAGCCCAAGACTCGCTGAGCAAGGAGCGAGTAGGAGGTGATAAGCCCAACAGAATCCAGGAACCCCAGAAAGGTCCCAAACCACAAGAGGAAGAAGTTCCAGAGTCACCAGCGGGAGGGTGTTCCCTGTGGAGTCTCGAAAGAGAAGGGAGCTCCAGGGAAAAGAGGAGACGGTCGGCGCTGGAGAACTCCAGCAGAGCTGGGAAGAAGGAAGCTCACTGGTGGAAGGCAGACCTGGTGAAGCAGACAGGAAGTCAATGAAAAAAGGTCGAAAGAGTCTTGGAAAATATTCAGACAGCAAAGAGCCAGCTAGAAACACCAAGCAGTTGATGTGTAAGAAACACTATTGGTGTCCAGCGTCCCCCCTTGGCCAAATCCACACTGGTCACACCCCAGCTCCACCGGCTGGCGTCAGATTCCAGAACGAAAGCAGGCTGAGTACCAAAGAGGGCCAGCCCATTCCAAGCGTCCATGTGTCGAGACCACCACATAGGACACGAACAGTGTCTGCCCCAGGACCAGGTGAACGTAAGATACCTACCTGCGAGCACTGCATGGCTCGGTAACAAGAGGCCCAGAAAAGGCCTGAATGGGAGAAGAAGATATGAAGTGCCAACCGGAGTTCCCTCTGGATGCCGGCAACTTGACAGCAGGGAGCCAAGCAAGGAGTTGATCAATTGATCTCTTAATCGAGAAACAACTGCACTCGTTGAGATAGAATGATTGAGGACTCGGAGGTTGATGAACCCAAATCCCGCAGCCAACGAATGAGCCCAAGGTTGGAGTGAGCAGTCCATCTGAAATGGCATAGAAGTAGAATATCGTCCAGGTAGACGTTAGATCCGAAGCCCTGGGAATTGAAGAAAAAGAAAAAAGCAAGCACCGGAAACCAGGAGCTTGGCAAGAACCAGGGGGCGGAGCTCAGACTGCAGTGGAAGTAGGTGAGCTGCCAGAGATGGGACTGCCTGCAGAACCGAGAAAAAAATGCCCGGAAGCTGGCCATACAGGGACCGAAAGATAGATGAGGCGCCAGCAAAGGAAAAAAGGTAAAATCTGCAGGGGAGAAAGTAAGCAAGAGGACTTACCGCAGACAATAGTCCTCTGCCACGGGCAGTGTAGCCCCTGCCATGAAAGAATCCTCTGGCTGACGGAAAAAAAGGGGTCGCCCTCTGAGTTGAAGAGTAAAGGGACGTGAAGAGTGTGCCATCTGCTGTAGCGCTCAACTCTTTTGCGCCATAGCGGACAGGTCGGGCATCGATGTGCAGCATGTGGGCTTTCATGGAGATAGCCGTGTGTAAGGGGCGTCCTCCGCAATCGCCGATGCGTTCCAGCGTGGAACGCACTCGGCGACGGCACTATGATGTGTGTGTGGGGCGCCGCTGCGTTCCACGCTGGAACATGGAAGTGCCGAGAGGAACGTGCGGCTCCGCCCACCCGCACTTCTTCGTGTGTTAAAAGCCGGCTTGGGGGACTTGCACTGCATTCCTTTATTGCAGTCCGAACACCTGCAACCCCCAAATTACAGCTACAGCTACTGACAACCCCTGCCTGCCTGCAGCCCCCTGAAGACTCCACTGATCCGGACCCCATGCCAAGGCAGCACTGCCAGGAGATCCAGTAACTTCCAGGATCCGGATAAGTACCTTGATATCTCTTATTATGAATGTGATTCCCCTGCTGCATATACTACTTGAATGTGACTCTCAGTTAACCCTATGCTGGATATAATTCCCTGGATGCATATACTACTTGAATGTGACTTTCATTAACTTTCATGCTGGATATAATCTGATGATCTGATGAAGCCCTGAGAAAGTAGGCGGGGCGAAACGCGTTATGGTAGTATGCTAGTGGATGTTAAGCTGACGAACCACCCGCATGTCAGGTACTAGACTACCCGGCTTCTGACTACAAAACAGCGCGGTTCTACGACCATATCTCCAATAAAACTAAAGCCTTCCTGGGACTATTCAACACTATTTTACACTTCAAGGAAACCCTTTAAGTGCCTGGGACTTCCCAACAAAGAGGACTAACAAAGATCACAGAGGACTGTTTGAAGCAACATACCATCGGGACACACTATACCCTCAGAGACGCACTACCCGGTAAAGCAACTCAGCACCCGTGAGTATCACATATTCGTGACTTTACACACTGTCTGGTCGAACTTTCTCCTCCATGAGTGATAATTGCTCTGGGTGAAATTATTATTCAGGATTTACCGGGTCGCTACTTGTGTCTCTAAGACCAAATCTCCAATCAAGCTATCTACCTCATGCTTCATTCGCTCCAATTAAGAGCAAAAGCTATACATGTAACAGATGATTGGCCACATCACTAGTCTCTGTGTTCTCAATCCCTTCAGAACCTTTGGAAGGATTCTAATATAATTGAACAAGGATACAAGGTCAAAAAGTTAATCCTTTGAATCACATTCAGTTTATCATTACTGTCTAAGCGCTGTTTTCTCAATGATTTTTAGTTTAATCCGGTATTATCCATTACGCTGATCAGCTCGTCCTCAGTGTGTATGTTTGTGTGTTGTGAGTGAGCCGGTTGTTGCAGTAACCATTTTTTAGATCAACTACGGGTGGTGGTTTAACTGGTGTATTCAGTATGTCCAATGAGATTTTAAATAATAAATGTATATAATTTTGTACTATATTTCGACTCTCCGACCCTCTTTAATAGCTGCACTTTGAGGTGTTCCTAACCCGATCATCTCACATCTCTGTTTTGCGTTTGCCTTCAAATATTTTATTATTTTTTTCAACACATTATAAGACACATACACCGTATAACCAACATTACAGTACCAATCTTATAAAACATAACATTGCTCATTTTATTTTTCTGGGTTTTTGTTCTCTCCCTAGTTATTACCTAAGTCTAACCTTCCCATCTCAACAAGAGGGAGGAGAACATTAGCCTTGTAGTTATTTAGCAAGAGGGATCTACTCTGAGACACGTCCCCCATACTTTCCCCCTTTCAAGTATGCGGACATCGTCGATAAGTGATCCCTGCTATATTGCTATTGGTATGAAAATCCTTCATACAAATATTACAAACTTCTGATACCATGACTAACATAACTTACTTACATAAATAAAAAACATAAGACCTAACAGTAAACCAAAAAAAAAACTAGACAAGGTTGTCCTCTCTCGCCTTTGTTATTGGCCTTGGCGATTGAGCCCCTTGCCATTTTGATACGAGAGAACCTGGATATTAAAGGAGTTTACTGTGGGTCAAGGGAACATAAATGTGCTCTCTTTGCAGATGATCTACTACCCTTTGTTACGCAACCTTTGACTACCCTCCCTAATGTAATGGCTTCCCTTGAGAGATTTGCAGAGGTGTCTGGGCTTCATATAAATGCAACTAAATCTTCGGCCCTGAATATAAATCTATCTACGGAAATAGTGAATATGTTAAAAGGGGCGTTTCCTTTCCCATGGCCGTTAACTACTTTACCCTATTTAGGGATCAATCTTACACCCTCTTTTGATCTCCTATATCAAGCAAATTATCCTTTAATATTTAAGAAACTAAAGGGGGATCTAGAAAGATGGTCATTACATAACTTATCTTGGCCAGGGAAAATAAACGCTGTCAAAATGACACTTCTTCCTCAACTACTATATCTGTTTAGGGCCCTTCCTGTTCCGGTCCCCAGACTTGAACTAGTTACCTTTCAATCCAACTCGGTGAAATTTATATGGGGAGGTAAAGGTCATCGCCTGCCCAGGATCACGCTCTACAGCACCAGAGAGTCCGGGGTGTTAGGAGTGCCAAACATATTCCAGTACTATCGAGCCGCGCGTATTGCCCAGCTATCCGTGATATATATTCCAAAGAAGAACTACCGGATTGGGTCTTTATGGAGTCAGTGGCAGCTAAGGATATGCCCTTAGACTTGCTGAAATGGCTACCTTCTAGGTTACGCCCGCCTATTATAGCCCCTACCCTATCTAACTCTCTGATTCTGTGAGACCGTGTTAAAAATCAGAGAAACATGAGTTCACATCAAACTCCCCTTGCCCCTTTATTTCAAAACCCGGTGTTTGTCCCTGGTACTCACCCTAAATCCTTCCAATGGTGGATAGATAAGGGCTTATATAGAATTGGTCAATATCTTAAGAGGGGGAGACCTTTGACTCTGGAGTACTGCAGGGAACAATTGGGCATGCCATCATCTGAGTTGTTCCGCTACTATCAAATCACTCACTTTTTGCGAGATATTCTGGCGCGGAATGACTCAGGTAGGGACCTTAGCCCGTATGAACATTGGGGTCTTCATGCTATTAATCAGAGAGGGGTCATCTCCCTGCTGTACTCCATAATGCTAGAATCCCCCCCTAAGCAGCCATATATGTGGGCATGGGAAAGGGATTTGAATAGGGAGGTGCCAAAGGAGGTATGGAGACGTCGCTCAAGAGTGACAACTCAGGGCCTGTTGAACGTTTCACTCTTAGAAGCCAATTTTAAAGTTTTTTCCAGGTGGTACCTGGTGCCCTCTAGACTAGCCCATATGTACCCAGGGATATCCCCCCTTTGTTTTCGGGGATGCGAACTGGGGGGAACCATGCATCATGTATGGTGGTCGTGCCCTCGGATTCGTGCATACTGGGCAGAGGTGTTTAACCTAATCCTCCGGGTAACGGGAGTGCAGATTCCCAGAGATCCCAGTTATGCTCTTCTTCAACGATATGCTTCCAGGGGTATCTAGACATAGTACTCGCTTAATTAGGTTCATGTTCTTGGCAGCTAAAATCACAATTGCCAAAGCCTGGATGGCACCTAAAGTGTCATTACGGCAAGTAAAGGCTAAGCTGTCGTGGATCATGATCCATGAAAAATTGGCGAGTATCCTGTCAGATAAAGCCGGGCAATTTGAATTAACATGGGACCCTTGGATGGCTTATGTAGGCGGTACAACAATTTGAAAGTGACATAAGGAGGGTAGGCTCTAGCTATGCCCGACCTAAACTAACTAATTACTTGGAAACGGATCCCTCCGACTAATTATATTCTATGAGTTTGGCCCTCCCTCCTCGCTTCTCGATGGTTTTTACTGGGTTTCTCCCTTTTTTTTTGTTTTGCGTTTAGTCAAAGCAGCTGGGGGTTGTTTCCTTTGAGAGTTTCTGAATTATGAATACACCCAACTAAAGGGGTCAATTAATTTTGGGTTTGGTACTCTGGGTAAACCCCCCTCTTCTTACCTGGATATAATTCCCTGGATGCATATACTACTTCAATGTGACTTTAATTAACGTTCATGCTGGATATAATTCCATGGCTGCATATACTACTTGAATGTAACTCTCAGTTAACCCTATCCTGGATATAATTCCCTGGATGCATATACTACTTGAATGTGACTTTATATAACTTTCATGCTGGATATAATTCCCTGGATGCATATACTACTTGAATGTGACTTTAATTTAGCCTTCTGATGCATATGATTCCCTGCTGAATATACTACTTGAACGTGTCTTTAATTTAACCTTAAAGTGCAGTTGGGGGTATGGAGTAATACCTTCCCTGCCTACCTTTTAAAAAGATCCCTATCTATTTTGGCAGATGATGTAATGAACTCCAAACTCTCTGCATGAGACTGAGAGACACGCCTGGAGTTCAGTACTGATTGCCATATTTACAGATAAACACCACTACAAACTACGGCCACCCATCCCTCCGCAGTTGTGGTTCATAATCGCAGACTGCAGGATGTGACACTGTGTTAGCATTGCCCAACAGGCAGATAAGGCTCTGGACCCAATCCAGAATGAAATGCAGATCCAGAGGAGTGCCTGGTGCCAAAAAATGTCATCTGTAAGAACAGAGGCCCGTATGGAATGCTTCACGAAATTGCATGTCATCATTGTGCAGGGGCCATGCAAATCATCTCTGTATCTTGCCTGCAAAGCAAGGACAGTCATGGGCCTAGAGACATCAAGCAGTTTGTCTTGCGTAGTCTTTAAGCCCTTTTACTAAGCCCCTTCTGGGGTCACGACCCTGCCTAGTCATGAAGGTGACCATAGACTGGACGAATTCGGGCGTAGCTGAAACCGTGGCCAATGCGTACCTCCTTGTCCAAGGGCTTATGTAGCCAGAACCTGCAGGCATTTTTTTAATGATCGCCAGTGATGAGTCTCAGAATACCACACACCCCAAGTTGTCGCTTCGGAGAGGTGGGGGAGATTTGTGTAATCACAAACTCATCGTTCTCCATTCATCATGTCTGTTTCTCCATAAGGAGGAACAGGTAAGGATTAACCTCGCTGACGATGGCAATTTGATAAAGATTAGATACATTTATATTGTCTTACAGGCCCTTGGAGGGCAACCATAATGTTGATGCGGGCCTCGAGTAAATTGAGTTTGACAGCCCTGATCTAGATGATCAAATACATCTGGGGTCAAAAGGGTGCTTCCCCGGTAGGGTCAAGCACCCAATAGGCATTCGCCAGGTCCGTGAATGGCTACTGCTGGGTAACAGCAAACTTGATGTTTTTTCGGGACTCACCCGCGTCGCTACCCAAAGGTAGTCTGGGTTCCTCATCCTCCTGAGAGGAGATTCGATGTGCCTCTCCCGAGGGAGATGCAAAGACAATCGTCCCGCCGAAGCAGGGACTGAGGTGCGCTTAGTTCGTTTGGCATGGCCCTTGCCCTTGTGCGCTGGTTTATTGGACCCCTTCCAGTGGTGTTTGCTTGCCCAACGGGGGCCCCCAGATATTTGAGAAATAAATGAGTCATTACACTCTGCATCAGAGGAATGGGCAGTACGGACCTGAGCACATCATTAACGACAGTCTGAAACCAAGCCTGCATATCAGCCGAGGGTATGGCGTAAGAACTAGCAGGGTCTGCCATTATAAAGGTGGAAGTGTTATTGTATAATCAAGGTTGTCGCAGATTGATCAGTGTCAAAACATGGCCATATCATATGAATCAGCAAATATAATTTTTATATATACAAAAGCAATATAGTGTGCACAAAAAAAACTTCCACATACAGGCGAAAAAAAGCAGGGGGGGGGCTCATTCGCAATATATGGCATAGGCATGGTATCAATAAGCTAGGGACCCGACAGAAAGCACAGGCACAATAGGAATCTGAGGCTCACCCAGAGCTGAGGAGGTAGAAAGGAGAAAAACTTTTCAAAGGCTGTTATTCAGTTTTGTAGCTCTGGCAACATAGTTACATAGTATTTGAGGTTGAATAAAGACATTAGTCCATCAAGTGCAACCTATTAGGATATCATTCTTTGGAGTACTACTTGTACCCCTGTATATTATGGTCCCTTAAGAAATCGTCCAAAGGTTTCTTGAACAATTCCACATTCTTTGCTGAAATCACTGCCTGCGGCAGTGAGTTCCAGACCCTAACTGATCTAACTGTGAAAAACCCCTTCGCCCCTTGTGCTGGAATTTTCTTTCCAACAATTTTAGGTGGTGGCCTCTAGTTTTTGTAATGGAGTTAATTTTAAACAGTTTATCGCTAATGTTGCTACCACCATTGAACATCTTGTACATGGAAATCATATCCCCCCTTAATCTCCTCACCTCCAATGTGAACATGTTTAAATTTAGTAGCCTTGTCTCGTAGCTCTGGTCCTCCATGCCCCTAATTAGTTTGGTTGCCCTCCGCTTTCTAACTCAAGGACATCTTTTCTTAGTGCTGGTGACCAGAACTGGACCGCGTACTCCAAATGAAGTCTAACCAATGATCTATAAAGTGGCAAAATTATAGACTTGTCCCTGCAATACATCCCCTTTTTAATACAGGACAAGACCCTGCAGCAGCCTGGCACTGCAAGCTACCTTTCAGTTTGACCCCAAAATCCTTCTCCATTTCTGACTTCCCTAGCGGCATACCCATAATTGTATAACCCATTTGTTTATTTTTAATTCCAAAGTGCATTACTTTGCATTTATCGACATTAAACCTCATCTGCCACATTAATGCCCACTCCCCTATTTTATCCAGGTCCTCCTGTAATGTTA
Organism: Nanorana parkeri; assembly: GCF_000935625.1. Classification (NCBI taxonomy): domain Eukaryota; kingdom Metazoa; phylum Chordata; class Amphibia; order Anura; family Dicroglossidae; genus Nanorana; species Nanorana parkeri. The sequence continues at coordinate 3,747,229 of NW_017306283.1, forward strand.
TAATGTCTAAGTCCGTGTTTATTACCCTCCCAATTTTGGTGTCATCCGCAAACACGGAAATATCGCTGTTAACACCCTCCCCGATGTCATTAATAAATAAGTTGAACAATATGGGACCCAGCACAGAACCCTGAGGCACACCGCTCATTACACTAGCCCAGTCTGAAAAGGTGCCATTTACAGATACCCTCTGGACACGTTCCCGTAGCCAGTTCTCTATCCACGTACACACCACCTCATCTATGCCCATAGCCCTCAGCTTGTGTAGCAAGCGTTTGTGTGGTACCGTATCAAAAGCCTTTGAGAAATCCAGATATACCACATCCACCGGCTTACCTCCGTCCATATCTCTACTTACCCCCTCATAAAAAGTTAGCAAGTTAGTTAGGCAGGAACGGTCTTTCCTGAACCCGTGCTGATTGTCATTAACTATCCCGTTTTCCTGAACAAATTCTACCAGATAATCCTTTATTATGCCCTCTAGCATTTTACAAACTACCGATGTTAGACTGACCGGCCTATAGTTCCCAGGTTGGCACCTTGCCCCCTTTTTGAATATTGGGACTACCGTAGCCCTCCGCCAATCACTGGGGATCCTACCAGTCATTAAGGAGTCCTTAAAAATGAGGATTAATGGTCTAGTTATAAGTTATGGTCTAGTTATGGTCTAGTTACAACTTGATTTGAACCCACAACCTGGTGGATACTGAGCCATTAAAGTACACACTATGCCATCAAGGGAACTGGTGTTGGTCAGAAGCAGATGCCTGATTAGAAGAGACGGCGGCTCCGACAAAATGGCCGCCGCGACTCCGACAAAATGGCCCCTCCTGCTGACGAGGAGCGGTCAACAAGATGTAACGAAGGGTGGCTGCCTCTCGGCCAGAACGCGGCTACAACAAAATGGCGGCCGCGGTTGTCGGAGGCAGTCACAAGCAAATGGCGATAAGGCCCGGAGAAAAAACGGAAACCCTGAGGCTGGGGTATGAAACAGGAACAGCCCTGCGGGCAGAGTGGGTGGTCGGGGCAGAGTGGGTGGTCGGGGAACATGGCAGCCCACACCCCAAGCAAGGTACGACCAGAGAAGGTGAGGCAGAAGGGCACATGTCAGCAATGGTACTGGGAGCAGTGTCTGTATTGCTGATCAACTATAGTGAGATAAGAAGGAGAGGGGGATAACCACGAGTAGATGATAGGAAAGTGCAGAATCACACAAAGTCTGAAGTGTGAAGAAATAAGGCAAGGAATGTGAGACATATGAGTCACTGACCTGCCATGAGGAGCAGCAAAGAAAAGAGGACGGATCTTCATGTGGGCGGACTTTATAACATGCTGTGTGCTGCTATTGGTTATTTCCGTTTCTGTTATGTTTCTTTGCTGCTATGAGGATTCATTATTATATTTTGATTCAAATACTTTTTGCTTATAGGCAAAATTTCACAAAAATATTGGCCAATTTCAACCAAATTTCAGCAAAGCAATATAAACCAGTTTCCCTCATACCTAATTATGCTACTTATATTTTTCATCTGGAGGGGAGGATAACCTTTCTGTGTTCTGCAAAAGAATACAGGCTTGGATTTGTTAAATTAATTTAAAATGTATTTTCTCTTTTTAACAACAGCTAAGCAATCAGTTAATTATATAACACATTATTGAGAAGCAAATAACCCTAAATAATGGGAATATTTAATTTTCCCTCTGGAAATGGACTGTAACAGTTTCAGCTTTCAAACCCTGCCCATTAGAATCCCTTGGGGTTCTCTCTAGACTATTTGCACCGAGTTTAGACAGTTTTTGTGGGCAAATCACGGACAACGAGTTGATGGGAGTTGGTTGCAAAGACATAAGCTCCAAGGTGAGACTGGTTTCCTGGACCCTGTTGTTTTTTTTTACAGGGCGTCTCACCTGTCTAGAGATCTGGATTGGAGTAAACACTCGTCTCTAAAACTTTGGGTTCAGGAGGAACAATACCAACTCAACCATCCCTTGTCTGGTGTTTCTTGGCTTCTGAACCCTTTAAGTCCTGTTTCCTGATCCCACCCCACGATTGGTGGTACTTCCTTGGTACTTAGACAGGTGGGAAATCTCCTTAGCGGAGCCTCGGACTCCAGGTTCTTGCCAATCATTGGACATCCCCAGTTTATCCCGGGCCGTTCTGATACGTCCTTCCAACCCTTGGTCCAGGCAAAAAAGTCCAGGGCCTGCCACTTCATCTCCTCTGGAGCACAGGCTTTAGTTTTGGAGAGACACACTTTTGTGGATCCCCCCTTCCTTTTTGGACTTTTTACTTACTTTACCCAAGCCCACTGAGCTTCGGGATAGCTCTACGTATTTTGAGGAGTTGTGCTTAGATTCATCACATCTACGTCGCATGCTTTCCCTATCTTACACCCTGCCTAAAAGCCAACCCTACACAGAAAACCCTGGTTATCCCAAGCAGTGGGAACAGGATCTGTGATTATCTTTTTCTAAGGCTCAAAAAGACAGAATCTTCTATTTTGCTCATAAATCGTCCATGGCCTGCAGAATGTAGGACTCTGGCTTTAAAATACTATCTAGGTGGTACAGAGTCCCCGTGACCATACACAATATCCTTTACAGCTTTATATTTATTCTCAGAATTAAAGGTTGCAAATATTTCATAAACCTGCCACTTAACTATTGGAAAGCATATAGTATTCTAAAGGGAAATTAAAAGGATGAAAATATAGAAGTGACGATGATGATGTCTTCAACCATGCATGTTGCCGGGTAATCTTCATAACCATCTGGATTCACTACTTATTAAGTCACTGATGTGGTAACTGATTTGGTAACTGATGTGAATGTATGCAAATGTGATATGAAAGTGGCCATTTATGAAAGGGGGTATCCAGATGCAGATGAGCCCCCCTGCCCACAGACCCCAACAACCACCGGGCCAGGGTTGTGGGGTAGAGGTCCGAGGGCTTGTGGTCTGGTATGGTGGAGGGAGGGGGACTGCTCGCTTGTCCCCCCTTTCCTGCCCTGCCAGGCTGCTGCTCGGATTAAGGATCTGGTTAATGATTTTAGGGGGGACCCCATGTCTTTTTTTTTGGCATTTTTCTTTGTTTTTCTTTGTTTTTTTTACTTCAGGGGTCCCCCCTAAGATTCCTACCAGACCTAAAGGGTCAGGTAGTAATTTTGGGGGGACCCCATGCTGTTTTTTTCTTATTATTATTATTTCTGTGAACAGTTAAGCACTTTCCTGTATTCTGTGACAGCTTTCAGATTCTTTATATTCGGGATCGGAGTTTCAGCAAAGAAGCAGAAGCTATTACAGAATAACATATATCTCTCGTTTTTCTAAATTTTGTAACAATAGTGTGTTACTTTGTTTTCAGTCAGAAAAGCCAGAGAGTGGTAAATTAATTACAGATCTCCCACTTGTTGAGTTTCGTTCATAATGAAATTCGGATGTATCCCAATTTCGATATCAAACATTTGGATACATTCAGATTTGTTATTTCTGTCATTCAGAAATTCATTTGCATCCGAATGTCAAATTTACAGAAATTCATCTAAATTTCAATTCGGAACTAAACGAATCGCATGTCTATGGCATGGCATGTCTACCATTAAATTCCCCCAAAGGTTCCTAAAGGTCTGTAGTGAGAAAATCAGCAACTAATCATGCTACAAACCAGACCGATAGGATAAACCAAATTGATTGCTTTTGGGTTTGATTTTTTTTTAATGTTTTTATTTTTTTAAATTAAGGGCCTAGTCAAATTGAGTGACTCATTCTGCAGTAATTGTTTCAGTTTAGTGTATTATTGGTCAGTAAATTTGTTTTTACGGACATCCTATTATCCTATTTATCCTATCCTATAAATATTCTATACCAAGAAATAGGGATGCACCGATATATCGGCCGCCGAAACATATCGGCCGAAAATTGCACTTTTGGCATAATGCCGAAAGAGCCATGTTTCGGCCGATACATCGGGTCATCCCTGGTTTCTTTTCTCCCCGCTGGGCGCTGTTCCAGCGGGGAGAAAAGAAAGTGACAGCCGTCGAGCGCTGCAGGAGTCAGGACGAGAGCGCTGTGAGCTGCGGAGTCTCTCCTCCCACACCGCTCAGCCGCCTATCACAGTCCGGCAGAGCGGTGTGTGGGCGGAGACAGCGCTGTCACAGGAGGCTGGGCTTTCCTCTCTACACGGCTCGATCAGCCTCCTGTGACAGCGTGTCAGAGAGAAAAGCAAGGTACACACACTCAATGATCAGTGATTGCTGAGTGTGTGTACATAATTGAGGATATGGCATGTTAACTATATCCTCAATTATGAATGAATGGGAGTGATCTACATTACCCCCATTCATTCATAATTGTAGTTATAGTAAACATGCCATGTACTCATGTTATCAATGAACAGGAACACTCATAGAGGATTCCAATTCATTGATAACAGGGGACACAGAAAAAGAGATTGAGGACTCTGTGTTCTCAATCTCTTTTTCTATTTTAAAAGGGAAATATCAGGGGTCTGTTTAGACCCCTAATATTTCCCCGAAGCCCCTAAAAGTAAAGTAAAAAATAAAAATATTTAATAAAAAATGAATTAATAAATAACAATAAATATAAAAAGATTGAAAAGTTTATTTAAAAAAATATTGAAAAAAATTGAAAAAATAAAAATAAAAAACATTTTCTGTATCGGTTTCGGACTGACATTTTTTTTATTTCGGTTTCGTTTCGGTTTTAAAAATTCCATTTCGGTGCACCTCTACCAAGAAAGTATTTATAGTACATGCTTAGGTAAGCACCACATCATTTGTTAATTCAGCATGTAGCAATTATTTTTTTTAGAGTCTCTAGAGATCAGATAACCTCAATGGGGAAACATAATAATATATATATACTGTTACATATATAGCCTGGTGATCTCTTCTAACATCTATGAGGAATACACTAGCATTGATTCTTTTGATATATGCTTTTATGTATGATGTACGCTATAAATTATGTATGCTATAATTTGTAATACCATCATGAATGTAATAATATTTCCCACTCTCTGGATGGCATGTCTTATTTTCTAATGCAAAGTTAATAAATATATTTGACATGTAATAAAATGACAAATAGCACTAGTTATTTCATTATACTTGGTTTCCCCATTTTTATATCTGAACCCCTCTTCTCTTTTTTGATCATTCTGTTTTGTTTCATGCTTAATATAATGCAGAATATGCTTATTATTATTATAACAAGAACCGATCATCAACTGCAGAAACCTATGTACTTTTTTATTAGCAATCTATCACTGGTTGATATTTTATTTGGAGTAATCATTTTACCTAATGTCATGACAATAATTCTTTCTCATAAGAATACTATTTCCTTCTATGGTTGTATGACCCAAATGTACTTTTTCCTTAGCACTGGTGTTACTGAGTCTTTTCTTCTTGCAGTGATGTCCTATGACCGCTATGTTGCTATTTGCAATCCTTTAAAATACACTGTTATAATAACAAGTGATGTATGCTTTTCTCTTGTCTTAAGCTGCTGGACAGGTGGTTTCCTCAGTATTATTCTTCCAGTTACTGTGATTTCTCAATTGGAATATTGTTCTCATGACATCAATCATTTTTTCTGTGAAATTTCTCCAGTGATACAGCTATCTTGTCGGAATATTCACTGGCTTCAAGTCTCCTTTACCATCTTAGCCTCTGTTATCATCTTCGGAACCTTCCCCATTATTGGAATGTCCTATTTCAAAATTCTATGGAATATCTTAGGTCTTCGATCATTAAGCAGCAGAAAGAAAACTTTTTCCACTTGTGCTTCCCACTTGATTGTTGTATTTATGTACTATTCCACTATTACATTTATGTACATCCGGCCAAAATCAGAAAGCAATTTAGAGCTGGATAAGAGAATTTCAGTCTTCTATTCTATGCTTAATCCAATTGTGAATCCATTAATTTACAGCCTTAGGAACAATGAGATTAAAAAGGCGTTAGGAAAACTTATAAATCTAAAAATATATTAAGTAGAAAATATAAAAATAATAATTATAGTAGAAACCTTTTTAAGCCCTGAATGACGTCACTGAAATAGATAATCAGTTAGGCTGACATTGTACTAACAACTTACCACTTGTATAGCAGTTGCACAGTGTTCATAAATATAGGGGTCTATTCACGAAGCTGCCGAAGGATCTAGCCGTAGCTTCGGCCGATCCTTCGGCTAGCTTCGGCCCCAGGACTATAGCCCGTACAGTTACCGAACCCGGCCGCGCGGCTCAGTCGAGCCGAACGTATAAGCATCGGCTCGGCTGAGCCGTGCTGAAAGCCGAAGCTGGCCGAGCGGCTGGCCATTGGCTGGCCGACAGCCTGCTTCTGACAGCTGGGC
>NW_017306283.1:3753820-3756137 GCF_000935625.1 Nanorana parkeri
AGCCAGCCTTGATCTTACGGCTGGCTCCGGCCACTTGCAGAGAGATCAGCGTTACCTGCGTTACCGATTGGTTACCTGCTAACCAGGGACACTGATCTCCAAACAGCTAACTCTCCCTGGCGCCCCAGGAGTCTCCTACCGTCTGCTTGTCAGCTAACTCTCCCTGGCGCCCCAGGAGTCTCCTACCGTCTACTTGTGTACGAAACCCGGCCTTCAGCTACTAGACTCTGAGATTGATCCCAGATTGTGACACAACCTGTGGGTCAACAAAGTTGGGGGAGATGGATATAATACAAGTACAAATAACAGAGCGATAGCTCCATCACAACCCGCTTATATAATCTAAGAGTGCAATCTAGAGCAGCAAAAATGAGGGGTAGTAACCCCTCATATTTCCACCAGGGACGATGAGGCAGTGGCAAAGGCAGGTAAGTCGCTCTCCTGATCTGGAGGGTCTGGAGATAGGTGCATAGTAGTATGCCACTGGGGTCGGAAGGCGCCATCTTGTCTCCAGTTTTCTCCCCGCCGCCTTCAGAGGGCTCAAAAAAGTGTTTTATAGTAGAAGCAGAGGAGGATTTTCACTGCAGTTGTAGTCCAGATCAAGTTGATTTAGATGATTTGTTTTTGTCCCATGGTGGAATAAGGAAGGATTGCTATGGCTGTAGAAAAATTGCAGGTTAAGGACGAAGCTTCACTGCAGTGCGACCGTTCACGTTGCCATTCGACCACACCCCTGCACTGACTTATTTTAAACTAACATGGTTTCTTTGTTGGAAATCATTTTAAAATAAATAATTAAATAAACTGTTTATATACATATGTACCTGAACTATGTTACTAAACATAAGTATCTAAAAACTCCAGTTTTTTACAGTGTATTGTAATACATGTGGGAATGTAGTAATAAATGATATGCCAAGATAGTAAGGCTGATTAACTCAGTGAGTTAAGAAACTTCACTCAAATATTGTGTAAATATTCACTTCAATTATCCAATATATTATTATAATTACCCAATGCTATATACTCAATTATGTGCAGAAGCTTTTCACCCGATTGGATAATTAAAGTAAACATTTACACAATTTTTTAAGTGAAGATGTGTGAAGATTCTTCTCAAATTAACAATTTGTACATGACTATGAAATTGTTTGCACAGTCAATTAAGGTTTCATGTAAACAATGATAAACTACTATAATAATACCAGCAACAATAATCATAATAATACATAAAATTTAACCTTTTCATTTCTTAACCCCAAAATCTGTTTTCAGCATGTTTGTTGTCATGCCTCACTGTATACAGTTTTCTTCAGCAATTTTTTTTGTGTTTAATGTTACAAAGTAACATTGCTTTATGTTCCAAGCAGACTACAGTTGGCCATCAGATTGCTTATCCTGCAACAGCCAGCTGCATAACTGTGCATGGCAGGCTGACAATGCAGCAGCAAGCCAAGTGTAGTCAGCCTGGAACAAAAAGGATGCTACTTGGCAACAGATTCTCAAAAAAATATGTTCATACATACATACATACAGTATGTACATACATACATACAGTATGTACATACATACATACTGTATGTACATAGAAAACTATGTATAGTGAGTCATGTGCCAAACATACTAAAATAAATTGGGGTTTGAATACTTTTTAAAGTAATTATAAACCCAAAGACTCAATATCATATCAACATTCACATTTCACTAAAATAATACCTTGATACCCTCCCATAAAGGTTCTTATTCAGGCACATCCTGTTTTAGAGTGGCAACATCCCCATCTCCCACTTATATATCTGAATTGTCACCTCTCCCATAGGCTTATAATGACATCTACAAGTGCCCATTTCAGCAACATTACACAGGTATAGCCAAGTGTAGTTGCCATGAGAAAGTGAGAAATGCCATGCAGGCATCAGTGGAATGCTTGCATGTTGTTTAGCAGAGGTTGCAAAGATGCTTCAGGAGAGGAGCAGCATTGAGATGAAACATGAAATGAAAAGAAAATGAAAACAATAATTTTATTAAAATAAAAAAAGTGTACTGTTTATCAAACATGTAGAGATGCTGGCAACTGGCCAGGACTTATTCATGAGGAGTTTGTCAAATCCTTGAAAGGCCCGAAACCCGAACTTAGCATGGAACCCCATTGTAGTCTATAAAAGAAAGAAAATCTTGATTCTTAATTCTGACCATTTTCAAGGCTAATTGGCAAGTTATTGTTCAAAGAAGGGCACAGGGAGTGGCCACTGACATGTAACAAAGCAAACTTAAAAAAAAAAAAAAAAAAAAAAAAGCGAACAGGGGGGGGGGGATA
>NW_017306283.1:3756225-3778689 GCF_000935625.1 Nanorana parkeri
AAATTAAAAAAAAAAAAAAAAAAAAAAGCGTACAGAAGGGAGGGGATCATTTTAATGCTACTTTAAGGGTGGCATGGGAAACACAACAATTACATGCTTGAGAGAAGTTGTATGCCAGTGACACTGTATTCTGAAAACAAATATTTTGGATGTCTAAATAATTTTAACCCCAAAAAATGGCTTTTTAGGAAGTTTTAGCTGTGACAAATGATTATTTATCAAGCAGTAATAGCCCTGAATTCAACAACTTAAATAGTAAGCACAACAGATCTAAAAGCTATGTAAAATCTTACTCTTAAAATTTCATAAAAACTGGCCAGTGCCACACTGCATTGTCTTATACATTTAATAAAATATCAAAAGAGTATGCAAAAACACTTCAAAACCACAATTCCATTTCCCTGAACTCCCATTTATTCAAAAAAATATTTAAAAAAATATTTTTAGGTATAGATTTTAGGCATGTGTTCAGTACAAATTCTCTAGTTACATAGTTACATAGTTAGTCAGGTTGAAAAAAGACACAAGTTCCTCCAGTCCAACCTATAGAGATACAAAGAAAAAAAAAAGAAGAAAAGCCTACAGACAGAACACTATGCCCACAATTACCCAATGTTGATCCAGAGGAAGGCAAAAAACCCCCTATAAAGCATGGTTCAATTTGCTCCAACAGGGGAAAAAATTCCTTCCTGATCCCATAAGGCAATCGGATATTCCCTGGATCAACAATCTCTGATGCTTAATATACCTCTAAGAACTCAATATCCAGTAATATTCTGTGCATTTAGGAATACATCCAGATGTTTTTTAAAACAATTAACCGAGCTAGCTAGAACAAGCTCCTGGGGGAATCTATTCCACATTTTCACAGCTCTAACTGTGAAGAATCCTTTCCATATGCAAAGGTTAAACCTCTTTTCCTACAGACGCAAAGAGTACCCCCTTGTCCTTTGCAGTGACCTTAACGTGAATAATTTTACACCAAGCTCACTATATGAACCATTTATGTATTTATACATGGTGATCATGTCCCCCCTTAAACGCCTCTTCTCCAGAGAGAACAAATTCAGGTCAGCTAATCGTTCCTCACAGCTGAGCTACTCCATGCCTCTTATGAGTTTGGTCGCCCTTCGCTGCACTTTCTCCAGTTCCACAACATCCTTTTTGTGAACTGGTGCCCAAAACTGAACTGCATATTCCAGATGAGGTCTTACTAATGCTTTGTACAGGGGCAGGATGATGTCTCTGTCTCTGGAGTCTATTAGTATTTTGCTTGCTTTAGAAACTGCAGCTTGACATTGCATGCTATTATTAAGTCTATGATCTATCAGAACACCCAGATCTTTCTCCATCATTGACTCCCCCAAACATACTCCCCTAGAGTATAGGACGCATGCATGTTTTTAGTTCCCAAATGCAGAACTTTACATTTATCAACATTAAACCTCATTTGCCAAATAGTTGCCCAATCACACAGAGCATTCAGATCTGCTTGTAGGTTGGAGACATACTGTAAGGACTGTATTCCACTGCATAACTTAGTGTCATCTGCAAACACAGAAATAGTACTTTTAATCCCCAATTCTATGTAATTTATAAATAGGTTAAACAGTAAGGGCCTTTTCACACGACGTCCGTTTTCTGTGCTGATCGGATCCGTACGCTCCTGCACTAAAAATGCATCCCAATGTATCCCTATGTGTTTTATGGGGTACAGTTCTCACGTGCGCAGTCCGTTCAGGTTACGACAGAAAAAATACTGCATGTCATATTTTGTCTGGTCAGGAAACGGTCAGGAAACGCACGAACGCATCAAATACGCAATGAGAACGGAAATGGAACGCAATGCAGCTAAGCAAAAAAAAAAGATAGACAGACAGATTGGGGTAGAGGTAAAGACATGAACTGCAAACGTTTTGAACATGCCAATTACCTTTCCATGGACTTACGAGTAAAGGAAAAAAATGTATCCGGGTGAGCTCGCAAATCCTGATATAAACTCCAGAACTGACCCTTGGAGTCCCAGAGCCTCAAGATTGGGTGTACCCAATAACGACGTCTCCTGCGAGCTCGTTCTCTGCTGATTGCTGTAACCAGCACCATCAACATGCCTGCAAACATGTGATACATGTCTGATCACCAGCTTTACATACACAAAGGGAAGTAGATGTTACGAGAGGGCGGAAGTGACCTCAGAGGAAGAATCTGCATACTGACAGCCCCACGGCTTGAAAAAAAAAACTGTCAGCATCCGGACCGAAAACGCATCAAAAACGCACTGCATGAGTAGCACCACGTCTGCAGATCCGCACCTGATCCGGACCTGATTAGGACCTGAAAATCATGTGAACATGCTCTAAGGGACCCAACACTGAACCTTGGGGAACACCACTAACAACCTCAGACCATTCAGAGTATGAATCATTGATCACCAGTCTTTGAATACGGTCTTTAAGCCAGTTTTCTATCCAATTACAGATTGAATACTCTATACCTACTGACCTTAACTTATACATTAGCTGCATGTGGGGAACTGTGTCAAACGCTCTTGCAAAGTCCAAGTATACTATATCCACAGGCATTCCTCTAGTGTTGGGATAGTATGTTTTGTTAAGCAGCAAATTGAAGGAGCTCTGCAATGTAGACCTTTTTTGCCATATCTCTGCTAGCAGCACTGTTGTGGTCTGTAGCCACTGCCTGCAGTTTACTAATTGTGATAAAAGTACCAGTCATTTGGGTAGCACATGCACGCGGAAACACATGAAAATGCACCAAAGAGAATGATGAGAGCGGTACCTCTTTCCTCACATTTCACCTCCACAAGATTCTCCATCTCTACCTGCTGCAAAATCTGCAGCCTCCAGCCATAGGGAAGAAAGTCTCACAAGTGGTCCAGAGGTTTAGCTTATTGCACTTCAAGCAGGGAAAAGGGTCAGCATGGGCATATGCTGACTAGGACGAAACATAGGCTTAAATGTCCCTGTATGTCTCCTAACTCCACCTCACCAGCTCCACAGAGGTCATGTTTATGTCTTGACCAGCAAGTGTCCGTTCTGCAGCTACTGATTTGGAAAACAAAATGTCTACTTATCAGCCTTTTGCCCAGCATCTCAATGCCAGTTTGTGATGGTTTTACATCTGCTGGTTTTACAGCTGCTCCCATTCCAGCTGGAGGATTTGGCCACCTTGTGTGAATGTATGGCCTGTGCTGCACCACAGTGGCAGGTACCCAGCCATCTCTTGTTTGTCCAGAGGGCCATGTCTGCTCTCTACTAGCACGTAGAAGGTAATGTCTCTGTGTTGCTGGACCATGCAGTCAATGGCAGGGTCCACATGAGCACAGACACAATGACCTTCTCAGAATCACCAATAATTCCCAAAGCCTATGCAGTATCCCAAGCAAAATGCTTCCATGCTGTTTTGTAGCTATACACCTGGTGTACAGGAGCCAGATTAGACCAGAGATTCTAGCAGCTGTTCAAGGGCCGGCTGAGAGGTGGCTGACTAAATGCCATGCCAGGTAAGGTCGTGTGTGACAGTGACACCAACCTGCTGGTCACTTTTTGGCAAGAAAAAGTCACACACACGTACCTTACCTGGCTCATGTCCTAAACATGGTAGTGCAGCGGTTCCTGGTTAGGTATCTTGACTTCCAGGATGTCCTGTGGGAGGAGTCTTGTGGCTCCATAGGCTTTGCACAGTCATTTGCAAAGAATTCAGAAACCCAGCTGATACTATGCATGCTATCAAAATACTCTTCATGGGAATAGCATCTACCTAGTTAGTTCGACGTTAAAATATTGATTACACTACTCTACTGTTGCCATTCAGTCCTTGCAAGCTAATGCTTGTACCGAGAGAAGGAAACTATAAAGCAAAAACATTATGCATCATCATTACTAAAGAGTAAGTGTAGGCTGCATATGTAATGAGCATGAGCAACAAAAAAACGTAAAGATAATAAAGATTTGTTTTAAGTGTCCGTATTCAGCTGGTACAAGGTGCAAGGAGACTTGTGCCATACTTGACCAAAGCTCTAACTGTAAAACATAACTACCATAAGAGTCTAATGCAATTATTTTGGCATTACTGATGAAAGGTCATTGCATGTTAAGTTTGTAATCAATTTCGTCAAATATAACATTTTATTATTTTACCATAGGCACAAGTTATAAGTTTTATTTATTACTTTTCTTTAAACTTTTTTGTGTGTTTCTTTTAACTTTTTTCACAAATCTCCTGGTATTACATTTCTTAAAATAACAAGCTAAGTAAAAGAAATGTAATCACACTAGTGAAACTAGTAAACTTTATTCTAAAAGAGGCCCTAGAGAATCCCCGAGAATCAACAAGGAAGAGACATTAGTGGTGAGTACACCAAGTTATATATGAGCCTAATGTACCGGTAATAACATCTTCCTTTTTTATTGTTAGCATGTAACAGTACGTTACCCCTCTTATAATCTAAAAAATTACATGTATCAATTGTGAGCCTTGCAGGTAAGGCAATTCTGAAGGTAAGAGGCTTAGATACCTCATTTACTTTCCAAATACTTATTGACTGTATGTTTTTAATATATTATTAATATGTTTACATTTTTGTCATTTATGTTTACTAATTGTATTACCTTGTATGTTTTTTTAACAAATAAACACTGACAATTTTAAAGGGAATCTTTAGTACATTTTTTGAGTCATTATTGTATTATAACATTGTAATTTTCTATGCAGCTTTTTCATTTTGCTCCCTTACATTTCTCATATTGTGATAAGCATATTTAATGTACAGATTTGTATATTCCTCCTTTAGTATCTATTGGTATGTCAGATTGTGCTTTAAACATATTTGGTGAGTAACTATTAAAATACCAGGATTCCCCACATAGAGAAAGAACTGAAAGTACAACCCAGATAAATATCACTGACATATAACTGCCCCTTTGTGCATATATAATTGCAAAAAAATCCTGTAAATAGAAACATATTTTAGAACATTAATATCCATTGATAACATTAACAGATGTACATTAAGCTGATCACATTCATTTATTTTATCTCAGTCCAGGAAGAAGATGCAGACCCTAAAAAGTGCCTAAATAAAGATGGTTCTATCCATCTGGAGGAAAAAGCAGATAAAGTAATTGTATTGAAAGTACTGTTATAGGTAAAAAAAAACACCTTGAAGTGTTATACTCACACATACACTGAGCATGCATACAGTGAACAAGAAAAAGTACATCTCATTTTAGGTCTTTTTTAAGTCCCTTTCGTGAACATTACACAATTTTAAAAATGGTTCTGAAACCCACATATGTATGCAAAGAATTACAGAGTAAACCAATAAAATACAACCATTAAAAAAAATCATGTCTATTGTAAATGGGTAGGCTATATAGATAGTAATAAGAGCTTATCAGGGTTATTGGGTTAATCAACTAAAAGCCAAAAAAAAATCTAGACACACATCTCATCTCAGTAAGACTTGATGAAAATGAGCCCTTTGAAGTGTTCATTAGCTAATTTAAATGCTTGAGTGAGAACAGGCTTTGATGTCAGAGATCAGAAATTCAATTAAAATCATAGTGGCACAGAAAATTCTTGTAATAATTTACATTCCTATTCTGTAGTTTTGTTCCCCATCAGTACTCTAATCCTGAGATCATATATGTTGTGTTCTCTGCTGCAGAAATGAGCCGCTACAGGGGCATCTATTTTTTTGTTCTTTATTTTGAACCTGTGTAGGTTGGTGAAAACTTTGGCCTGTCTCCCCAACATATAGTTCTGTAGGGCATTATGCACATACGATCACGTATAACATGCTTGAGGATATGCAGCTAAAATGACCGTGTATTCTGCACTTCTGCTGGTGCCCTACTGGTGCTGTGGCTATGTATGCAGGTTTCTTATCTCTTCTGTTTGTTTGATTGATTTGAGTGTTTGTTTATTATTATTTTGTATATTATTTTATTGCCTATTTTTTGTAATGCTATGTATAAATATGTGGGTTGCATAACCATCTTCAGAATTGAAGGGACCTTAAGAAGGTCCCAAAAGCTTCCATCCTTAATAGCTTAAGATATCCAATAAAGGGTATTGCTTAAACTCCTATTTTTTCTGCATTAATTGATAGCTTACATGGTAGAAGATTCTACTACAAACCAATGGTTTGTTAATAGGGTGTTCTTCTTTACTCAAAACTGAACCATTGTGCCGATTGCTAGGTTCACTGTGCCCAACACACACTGGTGAAGTAACCACATTCCATAAGACTAATACAAGTATTAAAATACTAAACAGACATAACCAACTGGTGTTTTCTGGGTTTATTACTTTAGAACATAGGATAAAATACCAAATAATATCATCTAGAATCTTTTTTTTCAGGAATTAAGTAGATGTGGCCTTTAATAGAAATAATGTGGGCACCTTGAAAATGTTATAAACACAGTTCAGTTGTTTTATTTGAGGTTGATATACCTCATCTAAAGCCACAGAAAAAAAAATTGATTGTGCCAGCTGAGAATCACCCTATTTATTATTAGCACAAAGCAGTAATTGCCTATCTTGATGAAATCACCAGGCAACATACGTAAAGGACAAAAGGTTTTGGTAAAAAAAACAACACCCTTTTATAATAGGGGTTGTGGTGGTTATTGAATAAAGGTGCTCAAACTATAAAAAAATTAATAATATTATTCAGTTGGGTGCTGTCATCTGCTTCTGCCCATGAATATCAGAGGATCACTTGATCTACCCAGAATCAGGCAGATAACGCAAATATGTATGCCAAGTCTTTGACCACCAATAGGCAGTGCACACAATGATGATGAACATCAACAGCAATTGACCAAAAAAGAGTTGACGAGGTTTGGATGAGAGTGTGTTAATCAGAGTTACAAAAAAAGTCTGTTTGGCAGCACGGAGGAAGGAGTTATATTTTTATATATTTTTTTAATATTTTATATTTTAGGAGGGCATCTTTATATAGGGTGAAGTCTTGCAGAAGCCTAGTTTTCCACCACAGTCATTCAAGAGCACGGCTATGTCTTTTTAGATGTCTGCTTTCTTTAGTCTGCCACGGTTATAGTTGACTTGGTCGAAGTCTGCGTGTAGTGAGGGGAGCCAAGGTGTCTAGGGAGGATGAGAGCGAGCTGTTGTTTTTTTCTTCCTAGCTTCCTCTTTTTGGAACCATCTGCTTCAGAGATCCCCAGTTATATACATGTTAATTAATCATCCATAATAAGCCAAATCTCTTAGATCAACCACCAAACACAGACAAGTTAGCACATGAGCAGGGACACAGGATTTGTGCCATTTTCATGGTAAGGGAAATTGAACACTAATTACATGTTATTTTGTGTTCAATAAAAATATAGTAAAAATTATCATTTGGAATTAAGTCACTTTCACAAAAGTATTTAATCATTTTCTTTATGCACCAGACAAACAACAATGGAAAATCAGACTAATGTAAAGGAGTTTATTATTCTTGGTTTCTCAAACATATGGGAGTACCAAAACCTCCTGTTTGTGTTTTTCTCGATATTGTATATCATCACTGTCACTGTAAATATATCCCTCATCACCATAATTCGAAGTGTACGTCAGCTCCATAAACCTATGTATTTCTTTCTTGGTAACTTATCTTTCCTTGAATTGGGATATATATCTGTGACTGTCCCAAAAATTATTATAGACATTCCAAGGAAAAGAAAAAGCATTTCCTTTAATGGGTGCATCACCCAGCTCTTCTTCTTCACTTTTCTTGGTGCCACTGAGACCATTCTTCTCTCAGTTATGTCATTTGATCGGTTTCTGGCAGTGTGTTTCCCTCTACGCTATACAAGCATAATGAGTCACAAGGTCTGTTTCAATCTGACAGCTGCCTCCTGGGTGCTTGGTTTCTTGACCACATCATTTCCAATTATCCGGATATCACAGCTACATTTTTGCAGTGCAAATGTAATTAACCATTTCTTTTGTGAGTCAGCTCCCATGCTCAAACTGTCCTGTTCTAACCCTTATTTCAGAGAACTCACTGTTATTGTCTGTGCATCTTCAGTCATCCTCAGCTCAGTTATTTTAACTATGATGTCTTATGGATATATATTAAAAGCTATACTAAGAATCCAATCCACCAATGGAAAACAAAAAGCTGCATCTACCTGTGCTTCACACTTATTGGTGGTAACGACTTTCTACTCAACATTGTTTGCAATGTACATTAAGCCTACTGCAAGTGAAGGCTCCCTAAACAAAGTGATGGCATTATTCTATGCGGTCTTCACTCCCCTTGTCAATCCCTTTATTTACAGCATACGTAACAGGGAAGTTAAAGAAGCCTTTTTGCGCCTCACAAAAAGAAAGTGGTTCTGAAATTATGGTGGGGACAGTATAATAGCTTAGTGCCAAAAAATGAAGTAATTAAGCTGTTAAAATCCACAGTATTTAAGTGTTAGTAAAAATAATCTTATATATAATGTATGTGTGTTTCCTGTGTTAAAATGCATAGTGATAATATGTATTTCATAAAAAATGGTTTCAAACAATTAAAGCTGAGTTTCAACCTAACCATCAGTCTTGCTTACTGATAGTGGCATTAGAAGCTGCAGGAGGTCAGATAGAGCCCACCTCATTTCTGGGCTGGAAGATATCCAGCATAATTGAGCCCTTTCCTCCCTAGCCTTACTTTCCTTGGCTCACTCAGTTTATTTAATCATGGGGGCTCAGCATCACATGTGGCTGTTACCTAGGGCAGACTGAATGCAAATGCAGCCTGCACTAGGTAACAGCCAATCAATGTATCCCTCCAAGTGGGCAGGGCATTGCAGTTAACAGCCATCTTGCCCATATCCTGAGGATCACACATGGAGACCAGCATTAGTTCAGGGTACGTGTCTATCAGCTCCTGCATGCGCCTAACTAGATGATCCCTCAGTCTCACTAGCAGTGCTACAACATCTGGTAGAAGACCACCAGTTATTACTTTCTGATAGGAAAGGAACCCCTCTATATTGTGGTGGAAATGCATGAACAGGGGTATGACCTGTGCTATGTTGGCGATTTCTTGGCTAGGATTTTCTGTGACAGCACAGAATGGCTTGAGGACTGCCACAACCTGGTCAATCATAGCCCAATCCTCCAGCATAGCTAAGGTGGAATTCCACCTCGTCCCCTTATCTTGTTTGAGGTGTTGCTCCACTAGGCATGCTTTCCTCGGTTGCTGCCTGAGCAGATGGCTGTCTTTCACACTACGATGGAAGTGACCAGTGATCTTCCGACATGACTTTTAGTAGTGTGGTTAGCCCACCAGAGCTATTCTATTTGTCAAAAGCAGCCCTTACCACAAGGTGAAGGATATGGGCTAAGCAGCGCACATCCACACATTTACCATCCAGTAGAGCCTTTATCATGTTGGCAGCACCATCAATCACCACAAACCCCATCTTGACCTTACTGCGTATCTGCTCTCCTAGCCATTGCACCATTATCTTTTGCAGTGCTTTTAAAATGTTATGTAAGGTGTGCTGCTCATCAATCACCTCAGCATGCAGGAGAAAAGAACCAAGCCCCTGTTTGGAAACTGCACTGGCCAATGTTGGTGATCTTCCTGCCCCTGAAGTTGGTGGTATGTCTTCCAACACATTGGGCTGCCGCCAATGTGCCATCAAGGACAGGAAGGCATGCTGGCCACTAGGAGCAATCCATAGCTCAGTGGTGAAGTGCACTGACTGTCCAGAACCCTTTCGAGCTGTTACTTCAATACCCAAACACAAGGCCTGTACGGAGAAGGGACTACATTTTGGCTGAAGGTCATGTGGGATGGTACATGATATTGGGGCGCAGGAAGCTGCGTCAGTTGCCTAAAAGGCTCCCCTTTCACTCATATAACTGGGGCCCCTCCAATTGCAATTAGCTGAGCTATCAGGTGGGTAATTTTCCTGGACTACTGCTGGGACATCCCCCTGCCATGAAAGCTACACCAAATGTTCAAGAGTGGCCTGAGTGGAATCGGTAGAATGCAAGATGTCACCAGCATCCTTCTGTTCTTTGGCCTGCCTACAGGTGGTTGAGGTGCCACTAGTAGTTACCCTTGTAGTACTTGGCAGAGGAGCTACACCACTTTCTTACCTTAGCAACACTGGCTTGTGGTGGACACACATGTGCTGGTCCATGCCACTGTTGGTCAGATGACCCAAGACTTTGCCCTGGCTGACTTCCCTGCCGAAATATGGAACAGCAGCTGACCCTGCCACTGGCCAATCAAGATTCTTCCACTACAGTGGCTTCTGCCTCTCCACCTTGCCCTGATGGAAGGATTTCCTTGATTTTCATGTTGTAGTCTGTGGATTCTGGTGTGCCCTCTGGCCAAGGTAGAACAAGAGAAGGAGTGAACATCTCTGGTAGCTTGGCCACTGAGGAGGTTTGGGGCCTAGAAGTGGCAGCGTTAAGTTCCTGGGTGGAAGACTCTACGATAATAAATGGAGAGGCAGGTTGGGTAGGTGACTTGTCAGGGGAGTACACAGGTGGAAACTAAGGCATAACACATTCTGGTGAACTGTCACTGTCAGAGGGTGGAAAGTCTACCTCATCTAGAAAGAGAGAAGGTAAGCTTATTTCTAAATCTTCTGCTGATGGAATGACAGAAATATATTTTCCTGTTGTTTGGGAGACCTGCTGACCTCCCTCTTCTCCTAGCTGACATGGTACAGGAACAGCCTCACTGATTACTGCATGGCTGCTAGCAGTGCTGGTGGTGGTAACACTGGCAGTAATGGCGATGGTGGCAATATGAGCCTGACCAATTCCCTCCTGAAAGTCCAGAATCTCCTTCTTTGCCTGCAAAAATGGATGCTCACTGGGAAAACCATGCACAGTTTTGGCCTGACCTCTGCAGTAAAATATTACAGGTGTTACTTTGTTACTGGGAGCAGATGTGGCAAAGGTTACAGCTGTGCAGGAGGTTCGGGGGGGTATCCTGAAAAAACTGGCAACTAGTAGGTGACCAACATTTCCTAGGCTCAACCCTGCTTGGAATGGCAGCTGCAATGTCCCTGCCTGTACTTTTCAGCTTGTAGGGAGGGGGGGCCAGGTGAGGGGGTACGGACACAGGGCAGGCCACCTGCTCCTGTTGACTCACAACAGATTTTGTTGTACCTCTCCTCCTGCGAGATCTAACAGTAGAGGACAGTAGGGTTTTACTACTGGTGGAGGGACTAGTTATGGCTGAGCCTGCAAATGCTGTGGTGCCATATTGTGACACAGACAGTAGTACTAGCTGCAGGAACACTGCTTACTTCACGAAAGTGGACTGTATCAGGATGATCCATTTAATTCATGGTGAAAATATTATGGATCATCCAAAATCCAAAATTCGGATGCATCCGAATGTCCAATGCACCCGGATTTGTCGAATTGAAAGAAATTTGTCTGAATTTCAATCTAGAAAGAAACAAAACTCACATGTCTACTTTTAAGTTCTTTGTGCAAAATAACATATTTTTTTAGGCTTGAAATAGGTTTTATACATGTTTTACAAAAACACAGATAACATACTGTAAAGGGAGACAGTACAGATATAATGATCATGAGAGCTTACAATTTGAACTGGTAGGGCAAGTGATACAAAAGGTAGTAACTGTTTGCGTATGAGCTGTTTAAGAAAGTAACATTTCAGTCATTAGGGAGAGGCAGGATAGGCTTCCCTGAAGAGATGAGTTTTCAAGCGTCACCTACTGTAAAGGCATTCAGAGTAGGAGATAGCTAGACAAACTGAGGTAGGGAATTCCAGAGGACAGTAGAGGCCCTGGAGAAGTCCTCGAGGTGAGCATAGACTTGACAAGCTAGAGAGCAGGCGGTCATGGGAGGATCCATAAAAGAAAGAACACCGGATTCTTGTTCCTCTAGTAATCTTATTAATAAATTAGGCATCATATACCGGTCAGTGACTCAAAACAAATACCTTTCCAATAAACAAATCGTTTTGTAAAGAACAAACTATTTAAAGGAGCCACAATTACAGACCAGCGGAGCCTTTTTATAATGTATCAAAAATGTCTTTATTAATTCCACAATCAAATAACCTCCATTATCAAACTTTTAAACCCCGTACCGCATTCAGATGCACTCCACTACCCCAATAATGTCTTAAATAGCATAGGTATAAAGTGCATACAGTTCAAATGTAGAGGCCGCTTCCACCGAGATCAGCACACAAATTGATATACTATATTGAGATCCCACTGTAGTTAAGAGTCTGCATAAATGCGGTGCGTAATGATTCAATGATTCATCAACTTCTTTCACGTGAACAAAATGTGGATACTTTAATTTCAACCTCCTAAAAGGCTGTGTGTATATGATGATTCTTTACCACCGTTAGTTCAAAGATGAATGAATATATTGTAGTGACACAGTGTGACATTGTTATATCGCTAACGTCTGTGGCTAAAGTATACAGTGACTGCATATGCTCCAGGTTTTTCAGGAGGGTTAATCTAAACTTGATTGAATAGCCGTATGCATCCCACAGAGACCTTTTAAGAATAATCCACAACTCCCCTAATGTGGGTTTTTTTCCTTTCACATCCTCTTCGTTACAGCAACATATCAATTATAATGGTATTAGAAAACGGTCCAAAGGGGAGCATCAATTGGCTAATAATTATGGAAAAACCATTACTCACAGTCCACCTTGCAAGGCGTTGTTACCACAGCTATCAGTGTTCAGCAGCTCACATTGGATTAAAAGTTCTGCTACAGCATATTTAATAAATGGCGGTCCCAGGTATGGTGACTGGGGGGTGGACGGATGCAGGAACTAATGTTGGCGCGTTTTGCCCCTCCTACTCCAGGGCTTCGTTAGGACGTAACAGGGGAGGGCTGTAGCTCACTTAAAAAGCATTCCTTCCAGTTCTCATCATTGTTAACCCTTTACAAGTTCATGAATTCAGAGTTTGTATATGTCATTAAAATGAAACACATTAAAAAATTCTGTGTGTATTAAACAGAATAATATATTCATTCTGGCATAACAAGCAGGTAGATTCTTGTGGTATCCAATAAATTAGTTTTTTTGTTTCAGGCTTTGTTTTCCTTGATTTCCCCTAGTTATTCTTTCAGTAACACACCTCCTGTCCTAGTGTGACAACACTCACTCATCATACTGCTGAAACAAAGTTGTCATTTTAGGACAGGACTACAGAATATCTGCACCTCTCCTCTTTGATATAACATAAAGGGAGAGGGTTCATGGTCCTTAGAGATACTGTAAGCAATATAACTGATAAGAATGAAGCACAGACAGAGTGCACAGAAAGTTAACAACTGACATTTTCTGGCAAGATCAACCACTTTTTTTGTTTGCAATTATTAAACAGATATAAAACGCTTTTAATTGTATATTTAACAGACCAAAAGGGTTGAATATAAGAGAATGCATTGTTAGGGTTTACATACTTTAAAAAGGCTCTTTAATGTAGCTTAAACATGCAGTCCTCTTTAACCACTCACCAGGGCCGGACTGGGACTAAAAATAAAAATCCCTGCAAAACATTATCTCGGGCGCCCCCCACACACTGCAGAGCACCCTCAGATCCTGCAGAGCCCACCAAAGGGTATTGCACAGCACACCTGAGACTCTTTGGTGGGCTGTGCAGAATCTATGCTGGGCTCTGCCAGCACAGTCCTCTTACCTTGCAACGCCTGACCGCTTTGGAACGCAGCCTCCTCATCCTCGGCTCACGACACGGCCTCCTTGTCATCTTCGCCGCCCGACTGGAGCTTCGGCAACGTCTGCCACCACCTCCGTCAGTGTCTCTGCCTCTTCCGTGTCTCCACCTCTTCCGTCTCGGGGGCACTCGACACATTTTTTTCTCTCTTGGGGGCCGCTTGCCACATTTCATACTTTAAAATAAAGTGTAACTGTATCCAGTTTAAGTACTACAGACACTAATACAAACACAATAAGGTCCTATTCATATCTGTAGGTTTAGGTGCGATTAGGGATTCCTGCGTCAGAAACTTGCGTTTTACTGCAGCAGAAATCCCTAATCTGGCGTTTTCAAGTGACAGCTGTCACCTAGTCAAGTTAATGATCAGGTGACAGCAGCTCCATGTAAACGCATGCACACCGTATGTAATGATATGTGATATGATTACATGCGTCCAGGGAGAGTGATTTATTGCTATCTGAACATATAAAGTATATTTACATGCGGTTTGGAGGTGTTTACATGTAAATTCTATCACTTTATCGGTAACTTAGTGACAGCTGCCATTTGTAAAACGCCAATTTAGGGATTTCTGTTGCAAAAGTGAAAAAAATTAAATTAAAAAAAGAATTAAATAAATATAAATAAACAAATTACTACAAAATAATAAGAAATAATAATTAAATAAAAAAATAAGAAATAAATGAGAAAAGAATTATAAAAAATAAACAATGATAAGATAAAAAATTATAAAAAAAATAAAAAAAAGTAAACGACAGGATAATTAAAAAAAGTTAAAAAATTTAAAAAGTGCTAATAAAAGGGGAAACAAACAATAAAAAAAATTAAAACTAACCCTGCCATTCTCCATTGATGGGGGGGGGAGGTTGGCGGGGAGGGGGGAGCATTGTGGAATCTGGCCTTGCAGTCTTCTCTTCCTTAGCACTGGGGAGGGACGGCGATTTGCATATGAATGAGCCGCGATATTTACATATGAATGGGGCGCGGCTTATTGATATGCAAAATACAGCGGCCCATTCATATGTTAATATCTCGGCCGGTACCGGGACACTGCAGGCTGCAGGAACAGCACCAGCAAGCTCCGGAAAGAGCACAGAGTAGAGAGAGCTGGGGGAGGAGGTGTTTCTCTGGCCTCCCCCACCAGCGCCCTCTAGTGTCTACTGTGTGGTAGTGCCGGCTCCGCTCGCTACCACACAGTAGACACTGCTCTGCACAGAGTCGGCATAGCGGACCGGCCAGAACACAATCAGGTTAATTGTGTTTGGCCCGGCCCACCGGGCAAGTGCCTGGTTTGCCCTATGGCCAGTCCGGCCTTGCCACTCACTGCCCAGAGCAATTTCTTACATTTGCACACACATGATAAAATCTGAATTTGTGGCTAGAAAACAGCTTCAGAGCCCTAAACGTTGATATATTTTCTGAAAGCAGAGGCCCTGTA
The DNA here is from genome assembly GCF_000935625.1 of Nanorana parkeri. Lineage (NCBI taxonomy): Eukaryota > Metazoa > Chordata > Amphibia > Anura > Dicroglossidae > Nanorana > Nanorana parkeri. The sequence continues at coordinate 3,771,397 of NW_017306283.1, forward strand.
GAATAAAAAGATGCTAGTTGCAATTTTGTATGCCACACGGTATTTGCACAAATGTTTATCAAACCAGTGTTTTGTAGGATAAAATACATTAAAATTAAATTTAGTGCACAGACACAGAATATAAAACCCAATTTTTAGGTAAAATATAAAAGACGGGGTCACGCCGGGTACATAGATACCAAACATGTCAAGCCTTAAAATTATGTGCATCTGTGAAACCGCAAAAAACTGCTATAACCAAAACTTCCCATAGGTGACGCTTTAAATGCTTTTACGGCTCATCAGTTTAGTGTTAACAGTGATTGATGGGCCTAGAATTATTGCTCTCACTCAGATGCTTGCGACGATATGTACCATGTGTAGCGCAAATTTTGTTTTCGCACGTAGGCACATCCAACACATGCTTGCGTTGTACGTGCATGCACATGCGACTTTAACTTTTTGTCTGTATTTTACATTTTTTTATCTGTTACTTTAATTTTTACATTTTTTTTTACACTCAGCTTTATTGCTATCGCATAGGGGCTAACAAGCCCCCTATATAATAGCAAATATAATGTGACAGGTCCTCTTTCAGACCCCTAATGTCACCAAGGGACCCCAAAGAAGCTGATGAAGCAGAGATCTGCTTCATCAGCTTCTTCTTCTGGCTCTAGGAGTCGGAGAATGTGCCCAGTGACACCAGAAGTGATGCAATGCACATCACTTCCCGGGTCCAGTGATCAGAGGAGAGATCAGCGGCTGGAAGCCGCAGCACCGTGCAAGCGATCCAGCACCTGTACAAATGTTGGATTACTTGTATTTAAACAGCAATCGCTGGCTGTTTAAAATGGTACCAAGAACACGGCTGCTGCAGCAGCAGCAGCTGTGTTCTTGGTATAACCACTTCCAGCGGATGATGTACATTTACGTGAACCCGCTGGGAGTGGTTAAAGTGAATCTGTCATCAAGTTGAAATTTTCTCAGATACAAAATAGAAGCAGTCATTTCCAGTAACAAGCAATTTACTAGTTCCAGTTATGGAGGTATACCTATGGCTTCTTAGAGAGATGTTAAAATGTTGATTTCTTTTACTGCCATCTGTGTCTATGTAGTGCTACCCCCGCAAGGGCCGCTGTAATAAACGGGTCTTCTGTCTTTTTTTTCAAAAATTATGCGCAAACCACAGTGAAACGTTTCCGCCCTGGTGTGAATGGCGTCTGAATGAGGCCTAACACTTTACTTTAATGCTGCCACACCATGCTGGCTGAGGAAAGGGGGATTATAAAAAAAATGAAGGAACGCTAAACTGTAAAAAAGCGATTTATGTTATAAATGGTTTGTGTGCTGTGTTGGTGTGTGTGTGTTGTGATAAAATGATACAGACGTATATTTAATTGCATCACAAGGTATCACACGCAATGCGTCACAAAGCTTTTCCATGCGCTGCCACAGTTAAATTAATGTTTTTTTACAAAAGAACGTCCATTTTTTTTCGGATGCCCGTTGCCTCAGCTCATAGAAGCGGGGGAGAGCAGCGGGGATCCGGGCCCCCCCAGTGCCGCGAGCCCCATAGCGACCGCATCGGTCGCTATGGTGGTAGTTCCGCCACTGCTCCTCATTCTGTCTTCCTCGTGGTGGAGCCACCGTGTCTGTGGAGCCAAAAAACGGCCTGGCAGACACTCACAGCTCTCCTGGGCTGCTATCCAATCAAGTCCTTCCTTGCCTTTGTTGTTAGGGGTGGACTTCCTTCTTAGCTACAGCAGTAACCAATCCAAGAACATCCTGCAGCTGTAACCAATAGAGTATCTCCTCCAGTCTATGTGAGCTATCAGTTTAGCCAGAAAATGCAATGCAATGTTTCAGAGAGCAATACTCTGCATATATTACAGAAGCAAATACTAAGCCTGTGCTACATCTATATTGGGGATTCTATTCACTTTCTGTCAGGTCAGGAAGTAATGGTAAATCTCTCCAACAGGAACAGAGACAAAAGCAAAGGCACATATTAGTAGATGGATGGGTGAGAATTCCTAAAAATGTTTTAATTTCTGTGCGTGGCCAAATACAGACACAGGCAAAAATAAAATCAGGCACAAATGTTAGCCCTTCCTTTCCCTATTCAACATTAAAATACATGTTATGACTGGAGTTGGGCTTTAACTTGATGACATAATCCCCGTTTTTAAAGACAAATGTTGGTTGTGTAAAAGGCAGTAACCCATGATAGCCAATCAGCTATCAACTTGAATTATTCTGATTTCTCTTAGATAAAAAGTTAAAAAAAATTTATGTTATAAGTTCTTTGCATTATTTGCAATATGCAATTTACAATATTTTTAAAGACACATAAATTCCTCTACACATATGGTATGGTTGTATTCAGGTGACACTATCATTTATATCCCAGATTAATTTGTCTTTGCATTAACTTCTTATTAATTGCGTTCTGAAAATCATTGTTTCTAAAGCTATAAATGAGTGGATTCATGAAAGGAGTGACAATTCCATACATAACAGAGAGGACTCGTTTTTGTTCATTATAAGAAGAAGATCCTGGAAGGACATAAGTCAAAATAACAGTCCCAAAATAAAGAGCAAACACCAAGAGGTGAGACCCACATGTAGAAAATGCTTTCTGCTTCCCAGATGCACTGTGAATGTTTAACACGGCTCTAAAAATACACACATATGAAATAAGGGTTAAAGTGAAGCTGGCTAATATGATGCCACCTCCAATTAAAATAGACACTAGTTCATTCAGACGTGTTTCACTGCAAGAGAGTTCTGCAACAGACGGAATATCACAGAAGAAGTGATTGACCAAGCGTTCTCTGCAGAAGGGCAGTGAAGCAGTATATACAGTGTGCACAAGTGAGTTTGAGAACCCAATACTCCAAGAAAGCACCATTAGCTTTATACAAAAATAAGGATTCATAATTGTATTGTAGAATAAGGGTTGACATATGGCAGCATATCTATCATAAGCCATACAGGAAAGGAGGACACACTCAGAGCTCCCTAGGCCAATGAAGAAAAACATCTGAGTGAAGCAGCCAACAAAGGAAATAGTTCTGTTCTCCTGTAGAAAGTTCTTCAGACTGTTTGGAGTAATAGTTGTAGTATAGAAGATTTCTAAAAAGGACAGGTTCATCAGAAAAAAGTACATTGGTTTGTGCAGGTGAGAGTCATATCTGATTATAATTATGATCATTAGATTCCCAATGACAGTCATAATATATATAAAGCAGAATACCACAAAAAGAACCTTTCGCAGTGCCGGTTCAGATACCAAGCCCAACAATTCAAATTCTTCCACATCGGAAAGGTTGACATTCAACTTTGAGTATACAAATCTGTCAAATGTAATCAAATAAAATTAAAGCTATGCACACAGAATTCATACTTCTGATAAAAAATTAAAAATGTTCAAGATATGTTACCTTAAACTCATACTGACAGTATTACCCACATATCAAGCTTATAGAGTGCTCTTGTTTCCTTTTGTGAAAGCTGTTGTAGTTTGCATGCAGATTTAAACTGATGTTTAATACTCAACACTCTAAAGTGTTTTTTTTCTTCTGACTTTTATACTCTGTTCTGACATGCAACCCAACAGGGAATAACTGGGGAAGGTGTGAATTATCAAGCTAATTAATGATTTAATTAGTTTGATGTTATTTATTTATTTATAGACAGTAATTGATGGATGTAATAATGTGCCCAGGTATACTGAAAGAGATAAAGAGCAAATAAACAGAAAGGAAGACAGACAGACGGGGTAATAGACAGCTATGGCTCTACTCGTGCTAATGCATTTTGCACTTCTAGTCAGTGTCAGGCAGGGGCTGACTGGCAACTTTTAGCCCAGGGGGCAAGTACAACCTAGAGGCCCATGGTGCAGCAACTTGGCCTCCCTCCCGCTCTGCCTCTTCCCCCCGCCTTCTCCTTGCCCGTCTGCCACTTTTGCCATCCATGTAACGGTAGTGTGAATGGTCGGGTGTGGATGTGAGGCAGGAAGGAGGTGCGGTGTGGAGCGTGGATGCGGGCGGGCGGGTCTGGCAGCGGCAAGCGTGAGGCGGGGAGGAGGTGATGCATGTGGATGCGGGCGGGTCTGGCAGTGGCAAACGTGAGGCGGTGCGGCGTGTGGAGCGTGGATGTGGGCGGGCGGGTCTGGCAGCGGCAAGCGTGAGGCGGGAAGGAGGTGCGGCGTGTGAAGCGTGGATACGGGCAGGCGGGTCTGGCAGCGGCGTGAGGCAGGGAGGGGGTGCGGCGTGTGGAGCATGGATACGGGCTGGCGGGTCTGGCAGCGGCAAGCGTGAGGGGGGAGGAGGTGCGGCATGTGGAACGTGCGGGTCTAGCAGCAGCAAGCATGAGGTTGGGAGGAGGTGCGGCGCGCGGCGTGTTTGGAGCCGTGACCAGGGCCAAGTAAATGAAAGCTGATTAATCAATGATTGAAAATGTTGAAGACTTTTTCAATCATCGATTATAATCGACTTAGTCGATTAGTTGTTGCAGCTCTACATTCATCCCCGATTTCTGGGGACAGTCCCTGGATTAAGGAGACCGTCCCCAGACAAATGATGTCTCCGGGATCATAATATAAACTAGGGCTGCAGCTAACGATTATTTTCAAAATCGATTAGTTAGCCGATTATTAAGCTTGAATAATCGATTAATCAGATTTTCTTTTTTAAAATGGCTCCAGTGAAGGCGGCCGCTGGGTCCTCGGCTTCTCGGGCTGCCCTCTACACTGCCTGATTAGAGGGCCTCTCCTGCCTCATCCAGCTAGATCAAGCAGAAGCGGCCCTCTAATCAGGCAGTGTAGAGGGCAGCCCGAGAAGCCGAGGACCCAGCGGCCGCCGATCACAGATGCCGCATCGGATGCCGGCAACAGTGGGGGTCACGGGGGCCGTACGCTACGGCATCGGAGAGAGGCCCAGGGGGCAATTGCCACCCTGCCCCCCGGCCCAGTCCGCCCCTGGTGTCAGGTAAACATTTAGTTTTGCTTCTGAATCCTCATAGTAAGTTTATATTGAGTGCTAGCTTGTCAATTAACAAATAACTGCTTGAGATTTTCTTCTCTAAGCCTGACAAAGACAAACTCAGATCAAAGGCCTGAAAAAATTGCCTGTATTAAGTCAAATCACATTCCACTTGCTAAACGCTCCTAGTGCATCAAAGATTTGTAGACGCTGGCTACATGCACTCTGCTAAGGGTGACTGATGATGTCTACGGTTCTAGGGTAAGGTGGCAGTGAACTGCAGTCATATACAGCCAGTTTTGTACATGCTGTGATGGCTGCCTCTAGGACTCTGCATCACTTACTACTGACCCCTGAACTCTGCATCACTTACTACTGACCCCTGAACCCTGCATTACTACTGAACCCTGTGTTACTTACTACTGAGCTCTGAAGTCTGCTTCACTTGCTACCGTCTCCTACTTATGACCCCTCCACTCCATGTGTTACCTACAGATGTCCCCCTGTACTCCATATAAATCTCCACATAAATATTCAAAGCATTCAGAAATCTCAGAAAAAAGTTTCAAATTTGAAATATTGACAGGACTCGGCAAAGTCTTCTGTGTCCCATGTGACAGCAGTCAGGCCTGATGCCTGACCAATCTGGAGTCCAGCTCTAAATTATGTTGGAAAGTGAAAGAGGCATATTAGCCCGTATGCAAAATTATTTGGTAAGAAATACTGTACTGAGTATTTGTTGGGGCACTGACAGCTGATCAAGTGGGTAGGGGAGCACAAGGAAGATTAGCACAGAAAGCTTGCAAACCTGATATGCGGCACAGTACTTCCAAACAATAGGTGTGCTTTATAGTTACTCTATTTTTTTTATTAAAGATCAAACTCAATAAAAAAACCAGAACAAAGTCACAAAAATAAGTATATTGAAGTATACAACATGATATACATATATATAAATACAATAGCAAAAAAAAAAAAAAACTTTGCAGTGCCCGACCTTAATAAAGAGAAAAGGTGTGAGGCCCCTCTCCTATTTGGCTATGATTATTGGAGGGTTAATAGAGATCATTCTCCAAGTTGGTAAAATGGCGCTTGTATCTGCAGCCTTACTGAGTAGCTCTGATAACTCAAAATAATTTTGTGATGAAAAGAAGTTCCAACAGCTTTATGTTAAGAATTGAGAGGCTATACGTGTATATTTTGAAGTTTGCTCAGGGAATTTCTCCTTTTTTTGTGGGAGAGGAGAGATTTTTGCTTGAGGCAAAGAGAGGCAGGCATTTATACATTACATATCCCCAACCTCTACACTCTGTACTGAGCTGTACATTACAAACACCTGGCACCTGCAACACATACACTATGTTGTACACTACATACTGCCGACCCCTGCACTCTATTTGGTATACTGTAAACTACATATTTTTTAACAAAGTGTTAGCTCTATATTCTGTGTGCAGAAAAGCATATACAGTGGAGGAGTTTCATTTTATGATTCAATGATTATGTTGAGGTTTATGTGTGTCTGTGCAATTTTGTTATTTGTGGCACAGTAATTAAATCATATTTTTGTGAGTACAAGGACTGTGGTATATATGTGGCATGCATACAGCATGAAGGCTCTGGTTTTATTTAACCATGCCCATTTATTCCTGTCCCGCTGCTAGTGCAAAATGGTCACACCCACCACATTCACCTGTTCTAGAGGTGGCCATACACCTTACGACCATTGTACAACTTTTTTTTTTCCAGACATCTCAATACTCTAACAAGAGAGAAAATATTATAGTAAAGGAAAAGCAGCAGATGTCAAATAGATTGATAACATCCTAAAGTGTACCATAAACTGATATAATTGTAGGTTTGTTAGACATTTTTATTGTGGCACACACATAGAAAGTTTACAATATATGTAGCATGACAAATTACTAAAAATCAATATAAAACAACAGCAAAATGTACAGGTTATAAAGCATTTTTTTTTAAACTTCAATGAAGAGTTCCATACTCAGATTACATTACATGGAATCCATTCTGTGTTTTGGATTATACTTTTCAAGGAGCAGCTTAAAGCCCAACTTCAGGGAAATTAAGTTTTCCCTTGCAATGGGGCTGTCCCTGCACTGCAAGCAGAGGCGGCTCTAGAGTTTGCGAGGCCTTAGGCAAAACCTAAAGGCCTTAGGCAAAACCGAAACATGAGGCCCCACTCAGGCCTGTTGGGTCTTACCAGGGCTCTGTGGGGTTTAACCAGGCTGGTGAGACCCCGCAGAGCCCTGGTGAGACCCCACAGAGCCCTGAATAAATTAGGGCTCTGTAGGGTTTTACCAGGGCT
>NW_017306283.1:3784203-3784860 GCF_000935625.1 Nanorana parkeri
AAAAAAAAATTAAAACTTTGCAGCGACCGACCTTAATAAAGAGAAAAGGTGTGAGGCCCCTCTCCTATTTGGCTATGATTATTGGAGGGTTAATAGAGATCATTCTCCAAGTTGGTAAAATGGCGCTTGTATCTGCAGCCTTACTGAGTAGCTCTGATAACTCAAAATAATTTTGTGATGAAAAGAAGTTCCAACAGCTTTATGTTAAGAATTGAGAGGCTATACGTGTATATTTTGAAGTTTGCTCAGGGAATTTCTCCTTTTTTTGTGGGAGAGGAGAGATTTTTGCTTGAGGCAAAGAGAGGCAGGCATTTATACATTACATATCCCCAACCTCTACACTCTGTACTGAGCTGTACATTACAAACACCTGGCACCTGCAACACATACACTATGTTGTACACTACATACTGCCGACCCCTGCACTCTATTTGGTATACTGTAAACTACATATTTTTTAACAAAGTGTTAGCTCTATATTCTGTGTGCAGAAAAGCATATACAGTGGAGGAGTTTCATTTTATGATTCAATGATTATGTTGAGGTTTATGTGTGTCTGTGCAATTTTGTTATTTGTGGCACAGTAATTAAATCATATTTTTGTGAGTACAAGGACTGTGGTATATATGTGGCATGCATACAGCATGAAGGCTCTGG
>NW_017306283.1:3784914-3793633 GCF_000935625.1 Nanorana parkeri
CCATTGGTTGAGCAATGTGCTTCTGTGACTGAAAGCACTGAGGTGCTTAGCCTAGTCCTGTTTGCTTGCTCTAGCAACATACTCTAACAAGAGAGAAAATATTATAGTAAAGGAAAAGCAGCAGATGTCAAATAGATTGATAACATCCTAAAGTGTACCATAAACTGATATAATTATAGGTTTGTTAGACATTTTTATTGTGGCACACACATAGAAAGTTTACAATATATGTAGCATGACAAATTACTAAAAATCAATATAAAACAACAGCAAAATGTACAGGTTATAAAGCATTTTTTTTTAAACTTCAATGAAGAGTTCCATACTCAGATTACATTACATGGAATCCATTCTGTGTTTTGGATTATACTTTTCAAGGAGCAGCTTAAAGCCCAACTTCAGGGAAATTAAGTTTTCCCTTGCAATGAACAGGGCAAACTAGGCGGCCGCAAGGCCCTCGGGAGCGCGAGGCCTAAGGCGACCGCCTAATTTGCCGAATTAAAGAGCCGCCTCTGACTGCAAGGGTTAACTGTTTGTTAATGTATGACAGGAAAAAGCTGTTTTACTTACATGATCCCAGCTCCCACCAGCTCCCTGCTAGACTGGTTCCCACAGCCTCTTCTTCCCTTTGCTCCAGTGGTCTAAGGACAGTTAACATCATCAAGTACAACGTAGGCTTCATAGCCCTGTATTGTATGTGAAGACACCGAGGGACAGTCCACAAGGGAAGGGACATGAGGTGAGTGTCCACTCCCGGGAGAGAGAATCAGGTAAATAATAAAGTTTTTTCCTGTACTCTAGGCATAAATGAGCTGTTCCCTGAAGTTTCCCTGGAGTTGGGCTTTAACCACTTCTGGACTTTGGGCTACTTTTCCCAATTTGACAGTCGGTTCAGGCTCTATGCAGTAGCATAGGCAGCAGCTCCTGTGTAAATGAAACCTGCAGGTAGAGTTGTCTCAACTCATTGATAAATATGTAACAATAATATTGTTATATTGTATTTAGACTAGATTGTTTGTGTGCAGATCAAAGGTGCATGCCTTGACCTGCATGTCATATAAATGCCTTGACCTGCCTGTCATATAAATGAATGTCACAAATAAAAAACAAAGTATTTACTTTTTGTTACAACTTGTTCTTATCTTACTTTTTATATTCTTCTTAATTTTTTGCCATTCATATTATAAATGTTTTCATTTTCAGTTCACTGTATTTTGTTTTTGCACTGTCAGAATAAAAAATACATAAAATTCTAAAAACATTTTAACTTCTAAAAATCTTCCCCAGGCTTTGTACCATAAATTTATTGTAGAATCCCCTAAAGGACCCTGCTCCAAAATTATGCAACCACAACTTATGCAACCTTTGGGTTGTTACATTCCAGGAAACAATCCTTTATATGCCTTTATGTCATGTACAGTATCAGATGGAAATCTTGGAATTTCTATAAGCTAGTTGGAAAATCTTTCTCCGCTGTAAAATCTTCCATAGTGCCCTCTGTACATCCTTATTCCTAAAACGGTATAATAAAGGATTTATAAGAGGTGTGACCACAGCATAGGCCAGAGAAAATATGTGATCCTTATTATAAAATGACTGTGAGGATGGACGGAGATAGGTTAAGATAGCTGTCCCAAAGAACATGCTGACTACCAGGAGGTGAGAGGTACATGTGGAGAAGGCTTTTTTCTTACCACTGGCACTAGGGATCTTGATTACTGCATGAAAAACAAAAATGTATGAGATAAGAGATATAAGAAGAGAGCCCAATATTACACTGCCACCAAAAAGAAAGACCACCAATTCATTAATGTATGTGTTCTTACAAGATATCTTCAGAAGTGGTGAAATCTCACAGAAATAATGTCTAATAAGGCGGTCATGGCAGTAAGGTAATATAGCTGTAAGAGCAGTGTTCACTATTGAACTTATTAATCCAATGGTCCAACAGGTGATTGTCAAATAGATGCAAAGGGACTTGTTCATGATTGCAGTATAGAGCAGAGGTTGGCATATGGCTACATATCTGTCATATGCCATGATACCAAGCAGAATGGTTGGCTCTTGGCTTCCTTTAGAATATTGCTTAAAGTATTTGGAGTGATAGCTGTAGTATACAATAACTCGATTATAGCAAGGTTGATCAAAAGGAAATACATAGGAGTCTGAAGATGAGAATCGAAGCAGACAACAGCTATAACCATAGAATTTGCAGCCAAAGTCATAATGTAAGCAAAAGTGATTATCAGAAACACCCATGTCTGGTATGCTGGTATGCTCACTAGGCCTTGGAAGAGAAATCCATCAGCAAGTGTGACATTCTTTTTCATTTTAAATCCTTTGAACCTTTAGTTTTATTCAAAAAAAGGAAGATGTATGTATATATTTTTAGCATCTATATTCTGTATATTTAATTAAAAAAACAATTCAGTATATAAGTTCAAACAAAACACTTACATTAAGCACCTTTCAGAATGGTTCCTAGCTAAAGCTAGTGCCCCATTGTATGGAGAACCTCTTATACTGCTGTAAAAGAGATATCTCATGCCTATGCCTGAATTCTGTAAGGCCTTTGGATGATCCTAACCCATCATATCTATATTAAACTGAAATATATCAGATAGGTTCCTTGTCTTTTCATTGGGGAGATGTCATGTCTCTTCATCTCTTAGTGGTCACCGGCTACCAGATAAAAAGATAGGAAGTGAGGGCATATTTCACCAATGAGATACAGACAGTTACAAAAAGTGACAGAGGGCTAAAATAAAGTTTTTTTTACTACTATCCATGTCCCCATTGGAAACTTTTTCCCACCTTCTGTCCTAGTGACTTGATTTCAAAACAAAGACAGCAAAAGAAAAAGGTTCAAACATTTCCTCATTACGGCCAAAACCACAAAAAAAGTTTTTGACTTTGAAACTAGCATTGTAGGTGCCTCCTTATTCCCTCACTATAGGTTACCTCTAAAAAGCATTGGGCAATTTAAACTTAGCCTTAAGGCTACCATTAAGCAAAAATTTAACAACAAAAATAAACGTCTAATCAAAACACAACTTTTGAATCCTTTGCTAAAACATTCTTTCAAAAAAGTGTAATAGAAGAAAGAAAAAAATGGAGAAAACTGAAATCTGGGAGAGATCTGTCTAAGTGTAGTCTTATCAAAGTACAGACAGAATTCTGTTAACACCTTGGTTGGAATAGTGATACTCACATCGGTTGGGTTGCATGATCTCCCTTGGAAGGGGTCCCAGACAACCATATGAAAAGGCTTGTGGGGAATATGTCTGTCCCCACGCAGATGAGAAGTCATCCTCGATGCTCTTAAGGGAATATCTTCGGGTGATCTGGAGGCTGGACTGCTTCTGTCCCCGATGTCATATCAAGTAACTGTAGGAGTTTTCCCAAAAACAAGGAATTCCTCAAAGAAAGGTGAGCAGAGGCACCTGGGGTCGAAGAAAGAGTTTTGGATATTTTCAGCCTATTCATCTGCACCCATTCATTCATAATTGAGGATATAGTTAACATACCATGTCCTCAATTATGTACAAACACTCATGGATCACTGATCACTGACTGCGTGTACCTGCTCTCCTTCCTAACCGCTGTCACAGGAGGCTGAGCGAGCAGAGCAGGGATGAAAGCTCAGCCTCCTGTGACAGCGCGGGCTGTCTCCACCCACACAACGCTCTGCCGACTGTCATAGGAGGCTGAGTGGTGTGGGAGGAGAGACGTCAGCCACTCACAGCGCTCTTCTCCCGCAGCGCTCGGCCGGCTGTCACCCTTTCTCTCCTCCAAATGGCACCTGTTTGAACTTGTTTATCAGTATAAAAGACACCTGTCCACAACCTCAAACAGTCACACTCGAAAACTCCACTATGGTGAAGACCAAAGAGCCTCTGAAGAGCTTGTCTGTCCTGCACGCTGCTGTTCCCAAACCAGGTAGTGGTGTTTCCCATCAGGATGCTCTCTATGGTGCAGGAGTAAAAATTCCACCCTAGCGGGCAGTCTGAAGTCTCTCAAGCGTCTAAGATGGAAGAGACGCTGCCGAGTTTTTTTCACCACGGTGTTGATATGACAGGTCCTGAAGTCTCTCAAGCGTCTAAGATGGAAGAGACGCTGCCGAGTTTTTTTCACCACGGTGTTGATATGACAGGTCCTGTGAGATGTGTATGCCGAGGTATCTAAAGCTATCCACTCTCTCCACTGGGCTCTCGTTGATCATGGGGGTCTGGTAGTTCCTCTCCTGCTTTTTACATGTGTGTATTGTACATTTTTTATTATGCGTTCCAGATGAATTTTTAGAAAAACATACGCTCACCTATTTTTATATATTTTTTAAACGTTTTTTCTTTTATCCTTTATGTTTTTATCCTCGCTTTGGAATTAATCTTGGTTTAGTGACCCTTTTTATTATACTTGTGTTACTTTTTTAGTGTTACTTATTATGATCACCAGATTTTATACTGATCCCCAACACCTTCGAATCAAAATGTATATTATACAAGTTATGTATATTTTATATAACATATTTTTTTGTCTAGCCCAGCCATACACCTTCCTGAAGAAGTGGTCGTACAGTACCACAAAACACATCAACAGTGCACCTGATCTCCTTGTTTAACAAAATAAAGTGATTTACCAGAAAATATCCAAAACTCTTTCTTGGACTCCAAGTGCCTCTTCTCACTTTTCTTTGAAGAAGTCCTCGTTTTTGGGAAAACCTCTTCAGTTACTTTTTAAGTTTTTGATCCCTGACCAGGTGTTCCCCTGGAAAATTTTCCTCACCTCCTGGTCCTGTGACATCTCTGACATTTTGGATTTCCTATGACTTTCCGTACCAGAGACAATATTCACCAGGGCAATGCAGAGGGTATCTCTTACCAGTGGGGCAAAAGACAGCAATTAAAACCTGACAGAGGTTTTAATACTTCCTCACTCAAACCAAAACTAAACAAGTTATGACCTGTGATTTCTTTGCAAGAAAAAACATACTTCTGATTGAATTCCACCCCCTCACAAGCACTGTCCAGCTAATGCTGACAGTTCAATAATAGTGATGTCACTTATTCCAAAGAAATATTAAGCTTCTAATTAGGAAGTTCCACTACATCAGTGACGTCATGGATAGCTGCTTTAGTGACTTTACTGATCAGCTGAACATTCCCACTGGATGCGGGAAAGGGCATTAATATTTCTTATGTGCAAATAAGTTGTGCTGCAGTGCAAGGGAGATGCTAAAAGGAGGAAAGGGCAGGGAGAGCTAAGCTCATCAATCTTCTGTTTCTCCTTTTACTGTTCAGTCACAGACTGGGGGGGGAGGAGACCTGTAAGTGTTACTGAACTGCAGTAGAGAAAAGCAGGTCTACTGTCCTATAAGACAAGGCTGTGCTGTGTGCCACTGTTAATCTCAGGACTGGATGGATAGAAGTACAAATCTTTTAGCAGATAAAGCTGTTGCCATATTTGCGTATTTAGCTAATTATCTGGAGATCAGCTTTAAAGATAATACATCACAAGCAAAAATGACTTCTGGCCTCATCCAACATACACTATAAGATACCATCAACAGGGCTGTCTAGCTAATGCTGCCACTTCAGTATGTGATGCCAATGACTCCAAACAAGTAGCATCTGCTGAGTAGAAAGTCCCAAGCTGCTGGAAGATGCACCTTGTAAATAAGAGCTGAAAAGGTCAGAGGTAGTTCTTCTTGTGTTTACTTGTGTCCCTTTTAGGCAGATGATGTATGGAATCACTTTGTTGTGCAGTTTAATAATTCTGACATAGTTGTAGGAGAAACTAGGAAAATATGTAATCAAAAAACACATATGACCAAAAAACAGAAATGTTCACACATGTACAGAAACTTGGCAAATATTCCCATTTGAAGAAAGCAGTCACCAGAGTTTAAGTTATAAGTGCATTTTAAAACAAAGCACATTTATTTTTTGCCTCGTCCCCTGACCTAACCTAACTCCCCCCCAACAGATGCATACTTACCTCAATCTAATAGCCACAGTTCTACTGTTTGTTTGTATCCAGTGATGCAAGTAGAAGATCATCAGAGCTGGTCCTAAAAGTCAATTGCTCTGTAACGCACAAGCACAGAAACATTAGTGAAGACTGGTGGCACTGGATGTAGGCAAACAACGGAACCATGGCCATCGGATTCAGGTAAGTATGGGTTGAGTTAGGTCAGGTGAAGAGGGAAAATAAGATAAGTGTACTTTTTTTAAAGGTAATCATAATACATTGATACGTTCACAGATCCAAAAGGCAATAGACTATTGACTCTATTCGAAACTATATTGACTATTGACTCTATTCGAAAAACCTGACAGATCCACGGCTAGATGAATGGAGTGCGATGCAGCTTCGTCACTTTCTGGTCTCTGTGCACGGGTTGCGGGGACTGTCGCGTCGCCTCACCGAGTTCGAGTCTGTTTGCCATCAAGGGGCCCCAATCCGACATGCACTATCTATGCTGTATAAGCTGTTATGTTCTCCGCCTCAGTCTTATTGCCCCCCGTTTTTAGGGAGGTGAGAGTCCGAGTTGGGTAGACCCTTCACTGAACAACAAAGGGACACGGTCATCTCCCTAGCACACAGGTCATCCTTGGCATGCAAATTTCAAGAACAAGGATACAAGATCCTGACCCGTTGGTATAGAGTGCCATACATCCTTAACAAAATGAATGGTTCACTTCCTCCAACATGTTGGAGATGTGAACAGGATGTGGGCACTATGTTACACATTTTCTGGCAGTGTCCTGACCTCTGCCCATTTCGGACAGCGGTGCGGTCTACAATTAACCGGTTGGTGATTGGTGACCTTCCTGATGACCCAGCTGTTTGCTTACTACATATGACAGCCATGGCCATTAAAAACTACAAAAAATCTTTGACGATCCACTTGCTGAATGCAGCGCGGTCGTGCATCCCCCTGATGTGGAGAGAGCGCAACCCTCCCTCGATGAGAATGTGGTTCTCTATCGTGGGGGAGATTCACCGTATGGAGGATCTGGCGGCCTCCATACACAATCAGGAGGAGCAGTTTCGAAATGTTTGGAGAGCGTGGGTCCACTTCACATCCACCCCTGAATACCTCGCAGTGATGAATGTGCACCCTGACACCCCCCCTGTGGTGGGGTGACGAACAAGCAGAGCCCAGTACCTCCAAGGTCGCCAGCTATGTTTAGGTTTCCCTATCTGTCTCTCTTTCCTACCCATTTTCTGCCCCATTTAGACTTCTCTGTATATGTACAATCTGAGAGATGCCAGCTGCAGGTGGGAATCCACCCACTCTCTCACAAGATGTGTGCCTTTTAAAGCGAAAATGGTTAAGACACATATCCAGGGTGAGTGGGGTGAGCACGTCCCACATAATGTTTAGTAGTAACGTCTCTAGTGGAATATAGTTAGTACTAAGAGAAAATTACAGTCCAAGGGTCTTGCACACAACGCCATCCAGGCTTGGGTGGTAGCATGTACATACTCACAAGCCGGTTTACTTGCAGATCTATGATGAGGGTAATATTAGACATTTGCCTACGGTTAGAGTTGAGATCCTGAGACACATGGGGGGGACCTCCCGAGATGATCAGGTGATGGAATACGTGTTATCTAACTGGGCTGATTGCATCTATCAAATCACGTGTGATCTGTTAGTGGTAGGCAACAAAATCTGATTCTATTCAGCCTGTGATTCGCTTAGTCCTTTTACATGTTATACTGATGATGATGTCATGCTCTTACAATTACTGTGTATTTGACTGTCTGTCTGACTATTGTTTTGCCAATAAACGCTACATTTATAAATTGAAAAAAAAAAAGGCAATAGATTATTTTCCCAATGCAACATATACATGCTTGTCTTATTGGGTCATGTTTTACAGAAACAGATAAGAAATATATATTTTTTTACCATTGAAGATATTATAACAAAATGTGTAAGTGAGGAAAGAAAGGTTACCAGTGTTTTATATCTTACCTACTTTCCATTCTGTAAGAGCACTATAACAGCAAAAAAGCTAAAAAAAAAAAAAATAGAAACCTGTTATGGATTGTGGCTCACAGAATAGAAAATGCATTAGTTAAACACTCAAAATAATCATATATAGGGTTTATGGCACTCAGGGAATATGATGTCAAGTCCAATGGGAACAACTGCTTAGGCCCCGTTCACATTGAGCGGTTCGCAAATCGCGCGTTTGTCGTGCGATTCGCAAATTTGCGCGATATCGCGCAAATGCTTGCATTGAGCAAGCTTGAATCGCGGCTAAATCCGCTCCAAAAAGGGTCCTGCTGTAGCGACACACGACCCGCGACAGCAGGACCCTTTGCCCCATTGAGAAGCATTGGAGAGCGATATCGCTCGGTAAATTGCCGCGATATCGCGGGAATTACCGCGCGATAAATCACTCAATGTGAACGGGGCCTTAGACTTTGTTTACTTTTTCATTTTGTAAAAAGTGAAACTAATTCTACTTACTTCTACGGCTTTTTCATTTTTACTTAAGTAATTTTTGAAGTTTAGAAAGTTTTAAATGAAAGTTCTACATATACACATTTCCAGGGCTTGAAAAATTTGGCGGTGTCTCACCAGTCAGTCAAAAATGTCACCAGTCAGCATGACCGGACTATAGCCTTGCAATATATGTTAAAAAATGTTGGGGACAGATAGAGGTTTCTTTTGTGGCCCCAGGGGTTTTTTTTTTTTTAC
>NW_017306283.1:3793668-3826706 GCF_000935625.1 Nanorana parkeri
CGGCAGTGACAGCTGGTAATACAAGCGATCGAGCGGCTATAGAGCCGCTCGGTCGCTTGACTGTGTTAAGCTCCCGGCCGGCAGTGTAATCACAACGGCAGGCCGGGAAGCTGCTCGTCGGGCTCCACAGTCTGCTCGTCACAGACGAGTGGACGAGTGGATTTTTCGAGCCCTGCACATTTCATACATTAATAAAATCATTTTCAGTGCACTTTTTGGGATATTCAAAGAGACATCACGGCAGAAGCAGCCTGCCTTTTGGCTTGATTTGTCTGATCAAGAAATCTTGAGAGGAGCTATCCAAAAAGTCACTTCTTTGACTCGTGGGTTAGTAAATTGCAGCTTGAGCTATGCAGCTCTTCAAAAAAACAGCCTTTTTACACAGACTTCCAAGCAGGCAATTCAAGACATGTAAAAATGACAAAAATGCTAAATTTTAATGTGTAATATTTTATATTTACTTGTCTAAATATATATATAATTATGGGGTGGAGTCATCTGTTGTCACTGTTCTCAGGACTTCTGAACAGAACAGTCTGAACTTTGAATGTACTGTGGTTTATGTGGATTTGGCATTATCAGTTGTAAGTGCATCTACTTTTAATATTTTATAATAAAAGCGGATTTACACTATTATCTTTTTTTATTGTCATATGTACAAGGAAATCTTATATATGCTACTGCTTGTTGTCTGCGCAGAACATCAGTGGATTTGGGGGTAATTCTAACTGTAGGGATAACAGGATCATTACCAAGTGCATACTAACAACGTATGCCCAAGTCACATGTGCTCTGGTGAGTCAAATATATATAGACGGAATTTCGGTAAATTGGTGATATGAGGAACAAACTTTTGGAAGTTTGTGACACTACATACAGCCTTTGTTTCACTGGGGAAGCACTTGAGTGAACATAAGGATGGCCTTGCATTTGGAAATGATAATTGGACTGCAAATCACGATTATATGATATGGAAGTTATGTAGTCACTATCACTTATAGAAATGTAATGGTGAAGGATATGTATGTGACACATTGTATTATAGTTTGTTGATGTTTAAGTTATCTATTGATACAGTGATGTTTCATGGGAATTTGATTGTACTTGTCAAAACAGAATTTGTGGGATATATAGTAGTTCTCATAAGTTTGTATGTCTTAGCAATAAAATTATTTTTTTATATATATTTTTTTTTTAATTTAAAGTTCACTATAAGAGACGTTCATTATATATTTATATAAGTTTGTCTGTAGCGCAACTCACTGGTATAAAACGGTTTGGTTCTTGATGTTAAATGAGAGCGCCACTTGATAGTAAATGAGAGCTTTTTCTTGATGGGACAGGAAAGTGGTCAGCTGACTTTTTGCAGCAGCTTTTTGTGGGCCCTCTAGGGTGTCACTAAACCAGGCCCCCACCCAATCAGAAAGACCTGGGGGGAGACAGGAAAGTTGAAGCCCTTTATGTTCTCTCTCCTAATGTCAGTTTTACAAAAGTAGCTATATTGTTATGTAACCATGAGCTCCCACCTGATAAACTCCTCTTTTGAAACCCACTGCATTCGCCTATTCTCTCCAATTTCTCTGAGGATTGCTGTTATATACCGGCCACCCGGACCAGTATCTCGCTTTCTAGATGACTTCTCTGCCTGGCTACCCTACTTTCTCTCCTCAGAAATACCCACTATCATTCTTGGTGACTTTAACATTGCTACTAACATTAACTCCCCAGCTTCCACTCAATTTCTTAACCTATCCTCTTCTTTTGATCTAATTCAATGGACACAGACTCCTACTCACTCTGATGGTAACACACTTTATCTTGTTTTCTCCCACCTATGCACTCCTTGCAACCTCTCTAACACCCCTTTCCCACTCTCAGACCACAACCTGGTCAGTTTCACAATCACCCTGTCCCCATTACTGACTCCCCCTACAAGGCACACTGTCACCCAGAGAAACCTCCACCACCTCGACCTTTCTCTTCTCCACTCTGCTACTGACTCCCTCTTTGACAAAATCTCACCCCTGTCCTGCCCTGACCTGGCTTCTTCTGTTTTTAATAACTCACTCTCATCCACCCTAGACACCTTGGCTCCCCTCAAAACACGCAGACTTAGACCACGCCTGCTACAACAAACTGGCTTCCACTCGCCCAGAGGATAAAATTCAAAATATTAACAGTCACCTATAAAGCCATCCACAACTCTGCCCCCGGATATATCTCAGACCTTGTGTCAAAGTATCACCCTAAACGTCCCCTCCGCTCATCCATTGACCTCCTGCTTTCCAGGTCCCTTGTCCACTGCTCCCATACTCGCCTTCAGGACTTCTCTAGAGTCTCCCCATCCTCTGGAACTCCTTACCCCAACCTGCCTGCCTATCTCCCACCTTGACTGCCTTTAGGCGTTCCCTAAAGACTCATCTCTTCAGGGAAGCCTATCCCACCTCAACCTAACCACTGAACCTTCACATTCTCACATAATTCATTCCCACAGCTACCACAGCTACCTCATGTATCATTTCCCCCTCCTCTTTTAGATTGTAAGCCCTCAGGGGCAGGGCCCTCCTTACCATCTTGTCTTGAATTGTATTGTAACTGTAACGCCTTCCTTATATTGTAAAGCGCTGTGCAAACTGTTGGCGCTATATAAATACTATGTAATAATAATAATAAACAATAGATCATTGTGCATATTGAAATTAGCTTTATGGAGATACCAGTCTTGACATACCTGGGGTGTATGCCTCCCTCAGAAGTGTTTCCTGAGGCATCCATATATATTCTCCTTATAAATGATGTATTAATGTATGTGAATGTTGAATGGAATTTGTAAAATAGTTTTACTGATAGGGTTATTGGGGGATTATTTGCTTGTTGTCAGTCCAGGCCATCTATGGGTATTAACTGGGTTCTGTCAAGTGATAATTAATTAGTGTTCTGGTTTACTTAGTGCTTTACTATAAAACCATAAAACCATTACACAGCCAAACACAGTCATAACATAGGTCTGATAAGCATTTCTGTTGCTTTGGAATTTGCACACTGCCTAAACATAAATTAAACACATCTGTTTATTGGGCAGTCTGATTTAACTATAACTAGAAGTGATGAATTTCAACAAACTGAGGGGACAAGGGGTTTCGTAATTAGCTTTGAGAGTGCCCAAACCTCATTACCATCACAGAAGACAGTTTTAGTGCTGTGCTGTAGCTCCCACATAGGAACACCCATAACTTGGGCTCCAGCATGGAGTGAAGCTACAGCCAGAAGATAAATTTAATTTCCAAACCACAACTTGGATCTGAGCAGGACCAAGTGCTATGTACACTGGGTCCCCTTGGGAATTAAACAAAGCTATTCAACATTTGGTAATACTTCTTTAATGCATGATTTGAGATAAATTAATCCAGTCATTTAGAAGTTGTATGAAAGGATTAATGCACTGTAGCACATTTAGTCAAAAAGAGATTTTTTATAGAAGTTTATTTATTAGACTCAATAGAGAAACAGCATAGGAGAAGAGAGGGATAGACCCAAATGAGGGACAGGTGAGAGCTATGCCGTTCATCAAGTGAAGAAAAAACACAGAAGTGTTGAAGTTCCTGCAGAATCTGAACTTTGGGGAGCGTTCATTTCCTGGTTCTCTGCTGAACTCAGTGATTTGGACCACCAGCCCCTATCTCGCTACTGTGTCCTTCAGCAGTGTAGCGGCAGACATCAGGATCAACAGGTCATAATGGGGGATGAATAAATCAATACTCCTAAAAGTGTCATATTTTTCAATATCGTCAGCCTGCGTTTTCTCTCTTTACTTTTCAGCAGCACAGGAGAGGCAAGTATTCAATGTCTTAATTACATTAAACAGTTTGTTTTAAATATTTATTTTAGTGACACACATTTTTTAATGTAATGCCTAAACCATTAATAATAAAACAATGTGAAATTAACTTTGGTGTCTGGGGATCTTACTTTATAATATCGATGTTGTTACAAGTTTTACTTTTTCTTACATGATATGGAAAGCTTGCTCAGACTTAATACTACTTTTCTACTGCCTATGAGTTTTTCCCTCTTTTTTAAGATGTTGTATCTTGGTATTCATTTTCTTTGCCTGTACTATTGTTGTCATCCCTCCAAATAAAGTTTGATAAAAAAAAAACAACCTTTGATTTACCCTTGGCAAACACTCTAGGAAAGGTATACCATGTGAGCCCATTTTTACTATAAAGAAGTTTTGTATGTTTCTTATGTTTTGTATTTGCTCCTATTTATGGTACATGGCAATATATTTATACAGCTGTATACAACTTATACAATGTTATCCTTGCTTCTCGCTACAATATTACTAGCATCCTTCTACTGACTATCTTGCCTAGCAGTTCCTTATAAAAAAAGGTTGGTTATTGAGAATTAGTCACCTCTAAATAAACTTGCAGAGTAAGCAGCATCATTTGTACCAGTAAATAATCATGGGCAGCCTATTGGCTTGGTGACTAGCAAGGTGGGTGCTTGGGTTTTGAGTATAGTTACCTACCAAGACACTGCCTTGAAGCAGTTTACATGATTTTTCTTGTGTTTCTGGGGGTTACCTACAGTGTGTTTTCTATATAACTGTGTAAAAAAAATCCCAAAAAACAACAATAAACATTTGTTGTGCTAGTAACCATGTTGTGAGTGTAACTGAGATATATAGCTGGCAAACTCAGCATATTTATTAGCATATTGCCCACCAGTGGTGCAAAATCTTCCATAGTGCCCTCTGAACATCTTTATTTCTAAAACTGTATAATAAAGGATTGATAAGGGGAGTGAATATAGCATAGGACAGAGAAATGATGTGATCTTTATTATAAAATGACTGTGAAGATGGACGGAGATAGGTTAAGATGACTGTCCCAAAGAAGATGCTGACCACAAGGAGATGTGAAGTACATGTAGAGAAGGTTTTTTTCTTTCCACTGGTACTGGGGATCTTGATTACTGCCCGAACAACAAAGATATATGAGATTAGAGTTAGAAGAAGAGAGCCAACAATCACACTACCACCGACAAGAAAGACCACCAATTCATTAATGTATGTGTTTTTGCAAGATATCTTCAGAAGTGGTGGAATTTCACAGAAATAATGTCTAATAAGATGGTCATGGCAGTAGGGTAATGTGGCTGTAAGAACAGTGTTCACTAGTGAATTTATAAATCCAATGGTCCAGCAAATGAATGTCATATAGATACAAATGGATTTGTTAATTATTGCAGTATACAGTAAAGGTTGGCATATGGCTACATATCTGTCATACGCCATGATACCAAGCAGAATGCATTCTGAACCTCCTAAAGTTATGAATGCAAACATTTGAGCAAAACAACCTACAAATGAGATTCTTTGGTCTTCATTTAGCAGATTGCTTAAAGTATTTGGCGTAATCACCGTAGTGTACAATAATTCAATTATAGCAAGATTTACTAAAAAGAAGTACATAGGATTGTGAAGATGAGAATCAAAGCAGACAACAACAATAACCATGGAATTTGCAGCAATGGTCATAACATAAGCCAAAGTGATTGCCATGGACACCCATGGCTGGTATACTGGTAAAGTCACTAGGCCTAAAAACACAAATCCATCGGCAAGCGTGCCATTTTTTTTCAGTGCAAACTCTTTGAACCTGTTATTACAAAAAGAAAATAAATAATTAATTTTTGCATCTATAATCTGTGAATCTTTAAAGAAAATAATTATTTAGCAAGTACACATCAAACGTTAAATGTATTTAAAACAGCCATTTCAGCTATAAGTGGACACTGGCAGGTGCTTATATTTCTGGGGGATTCTGGCACTAAGCACCCCCAATAGCACTTCCTAGTTAATGCTGCATTTTGCCCACTCCTACTGCTGTTAAAGAGATGTCTCTCTGCTCTGGAAGAAACCTGCAATCATACATCATGTTCTCCACTCTGCTAAATTTGTACTTGTAGACCTAGCAATGGCTAAAAACTTGCTCTGCGTACCTTGGGTATATTTCGTACCTCCAAAAGTTCCTTGCCTGCCGAGGAACATCATTTTTGGCACAGTGTATTTAGAATTGTGCAGATCAAGAGGTTTTCTTTGATCTGCACCTATCATCAGTTAGACAACCTCAAGTAGTAAAAAAAAAAAAGGATTCTATTTAATGCTTTTTAACCCTTAGTTAACCATCATTAGTCATAACTAACCTATCCCTTCCCTTCTCTCTTTAGCTATTTTTTCTGTTTTATGTAATATATTATTAAATTAATAAAATAAAATAAAAACACAGAGTTTTCAAAAAACTTTGAAACTTAGAAACTATATAAATATGACAACTCATGTAATCAAATTTGCACTTTTTTTATTTACAGCAAACAAAAGTTGTAAATGCAACATTTAGCAAACTAATTGATGCATTTTGTTTTTTCTGCAAATTCTGTAGAAAATAAGTTATTTTTTCAAGAAAATTATATGTTAATTGATTGAGTATATATGATACTCTTCAATATCATAAGCTTGACAGGGCTTCCAGGCTTTTTCTACTTAAAGAAACAGTTACATTTTAACACGTGGTGATGTTTCCATACAAAATTCAGAACTTTTTTGGGCAGTTGTTAGAGTTATTAACCCTGGTATTATCATTCCTAAATATAGACAGCCATGGTATGCAGACAACTTTCATTTGCAAAGGGCCTGCAGTACAAGAAAAATATACTAGTCACTCAACAAAGTGATGATGACACCTATACCACCTACTGTATATCATCCATATTCACAAATGCTCGATGAGGGGATTTCCACACATTTACAAAGACTTTCAGAGTATTAACTAATACCTTCACAATAGATTGTGTCACAATGTAACATACTTTAGTGAGTAACAGTAAACATTGGAACAGCTTTTGTATATATACAATACATGCATTTTTTAAATTATACTGAGTAGTATAAAATAATTTTTTAATTATAGATTTTAAATTACAATAAATTGATAACTTTCCACTTTTAACAGATTGTAATGTAAAATATGTAGATACTAGTTGTAAGAATTATGGTACATGCTTAACTGCAACAACTTATAGTTAAAAGAATTTAATTTATATTATTTTACCACTAAAATAAGCAAAATATGTGAGGATTACAATATAACCAATATAAGTGAGGAAAGAAATGATACCAGCGCTGTTTGTCTTACCTATTTTCCATTCCCTATTCAAATTGATACCACAAAGACAGTATTGGGATGTCATATCTAAAAAACAGGCGTCTATCATGGATTGTGACCAGCAGTATAGAAAATGCAATACTTATATACTTTGTTTATTTATATACCTATATATCAGTTTAATGCCACTCAGGGAATATGATGTTTTGTCTGAAGGGAACAATTGGTATTACAATTAATTTGTTATTACACAAATTTTAAATCATGGAATTATATTAAGGGCATCATTTTCCTGCATTTAACATGCTTTTCAAACCTGGGTTAGCAAAATCACATTGACTTTAACCACTTGCAGACCAGCCATTTTATACATATAACGTTTCCCTTCCACATAACTTTCTATTAATGTGCTTTGATACAGCACTTTGGGAACATCCAACTTCTTTTGCAATTACCTTTTGAGGCTTTCCCTCCTTATGGAGGGTGTCAATGATGGTTTTCTGCACAACTGTCAGGTCAGCAGTCTTTCCCATGATTGTGATTCCTACTGAACCAGACTGAGAGACCATTTAAAGGCTCAGGAACACTTTGCAGGTGCTATGGCCTAATTAGCTGATTAGAGTGGGACACTTTGAGCCTAGAATATTGCACCTTTTCACAATATTCTAATTTTCTGAGATTGTGGATTTGGGGTTTTCATATATTAGTTTCACCTTTTAAGTTGCATTAGTGAAATAAATGAACTTTTGCACGATATTCTAATTATTCGAGTTTCACCTGTATATATATCAACTTCAGTAATGACTGCCTCATCATAGTGGAAACGTCTTCCCCGTAAATGTTTCTTCAGATTTGGAACAGGAAGAAGTCCGATGGTGCCAGGTAAGGTGAGTAAGCTGGATGGGGCAGAGATTCCTAGCCACAATCGCAAACAAAAGTGACAGTTTCTGCAGCTCGATGTGCAGGTGCATTGTCAGCTAGCAGCAAGACACCTTTTAGGAACCTAATCACGGCTCGGTATTTAACTTTGTCCGGCATCTAGATCATGGTGAGGGTAAGAACTTATTGGCCTCCCCTCGTACTGCACATCTATTCATGAACCCCTTCACCTCCATCCTTCCACTGTATGTCGCCTGCACAATAACCCCTTCACCTTCATTTCCCTCTGTGTATGACATGTACATTTATTGTATCATGTGCACCATTACCAAGCTCCATGTTTTAACCCCCTCAATACCAGCATGTTTCTTAATTTCCAAAATATTGGGGCAAAAAATCAGATCAGTACCTTACATCCTCTTCCAGTCACGTTCATTTTCATGTTTTTAGTGCTGTGATACTTTAATTGACAGTTACTAGGTCATACATCACTGTACCCAAAAGAATAAAGATTAATGAATCTATCCAAGATTTTGGATATAGAATTAGTCACTTGGAATCTAAAATGAAAGAGTTCTCCTCTGCGCATCCCTAGCTAAAAGTGCATTATTTTTGCTCAGTTTTTCCTACTGTCAAAAGCAACACAAATAACAGCAAAATATTTACCTACATGCAAACATGCAGAAAAAAAGAAAATGCCAAAAAGTAGAAACTGTTTTTCTATTTTCACGGGAACTTAACTGTTACCTTTTTATTAAATAAAATATTAAAAAAAAAAAAAGTTCTAGACTTTTCCATGTGTATTTTGTGGGTTTTTTTGTTACAATATGAAAATAATACCAGTTGTTTTTTTTTAAATGTAGAAAGGCAACAATTTTTTTCTGTTTATATTTTATTTTTTTCATGTAAAAAAAACTGAAAAAAATAACCAAGATCAAAATGCATAATAACACACAAGTCTTTAAAAAAGACTGAAACCATAATGAATTTCTAATGAATTTAGCAAAAAGTTGAAATTTGACTATAAATTGTGTATTGAGTACGTAAATGATTTTTTTTGCGCAATAAAGTCTACAGCATGTGTCCACCTATAAAATGCTTTAGCATTTATTAGTATACAACAATTAAAACAATACAGCAAATAAATTCCTCAGATATAAAAACCATGTTGCACCCTAATGTAGATAGAGGATAGTCACATCATATACATAAGAAAAATATACTCCTTTTGCCATATACAAAGAGTATCTGATTCTCCTTAGTTTTCTTCTTGGAGTAATTTTCTTTCGCAATAGATGTGACCCGCTGATCAATGACGTGGTCCGATGTGTTTTGCTCTTCTTCAGACACCTGGACTGTGACTATTAACGGAATATATTGAGGGTGACATATGTGCGATGGCTCTCCCCCAACAACAGCAACAGGGAAATCCAGACCCTTGGATGGGAGCCACCCCAGGGACACAGTAAAGAAGCCAGGCTCTAGTGTATTATCACCTTTAAACAGATGCTGAAAATGCCTAATATTCATTTCTTGTTGACCCATATGCTAGTCCCCTCAACACCAGGAGAAACAGTGTTTATAAGTGTTTGATAATCTAAAATGATGCTGGGAAAGCCAATACATGTCTTTTGACCCGTGTACTGTCTTCTCCAAAAGCCTGCGTTACCTCCAGTCTGTGTCCCCATTCAGTATGGCCTACATTATGCATCTGTATTAGGGGGTAACATGGTTTTTTATCTTAGGATTTTCTTTTCTTTATTGTTGTATACTAATAAATGCTAAATCATTTTATTCATGGACACATGCTATAGACTTTATTGCAACAAAAAAAACCTTTATGTACTCAATACACAATTTGTAACCATATTTAGGGGGTGGTGCATTAGGCTGCTTTCCAGGGAGCCCTGATAGATTTAAACAGCTCTGGATTTGAAAGCTGACCATATGAGGTTTTTTTTCTCTTTTTTATAAAAAACAAAAAAAACAAATGCATCAATATGATGTACAATCATAAAATAAAATAGCACATACAGAAATCACTAAATAAAAGACAAAGAAAGTTTTTATGTGGCTCATAAGAGTACTGTTTGAAGCATATCTAAACCTAATACACAAATGTAATATATTGCAGCTTACCAGTCGAAAGGTGTGGTGGCTGCTATATTTCTTTACATTTAAATGTAAATGTAAGCAGGGCACTCTTCGCTATATTGCTTAGTGATGCCCAGTACAATGGTTGTTTACATAGAAGCAGCCCTCTCTAAAATAACCTGAGGATAGCCTGTTGACTTGGTGCCTGGGTTTTGGGTTCTGTTACCTTCCACAACACTATTGTTTATGTTTTTCTTGCGTTTCATTGTTTTAAGTAGTTGGCCATAAATAAATGTGTAACCATGCTGTTAAGGTAACTGAAATTTAGCAGCTGGCAAACTTTGTTCTTCTATTTGCAGGTTTCCTTTAAGTGGTGTATGATCTTCCTCAGTGATCTTTGAACATCCTTATTCCTAAAACTGTATAGTAAAGGATTTATAAAAGGGGTAACCACAGCATACACCAGAGAAAAGGTGTTATGGTCATTATAGAATGACTGAGAAGGTGGACGGAGATATGTTAGGATGCCTGTCCCAAAGAACATGCTGACTACCAAGAGATGAGAAGTACATGTAGAAAAGGTTTTTTTCTTTCCACTGGCACTGGGGATCTTGATTACTGCCTGAATAACAAAGATGTATGAGATAAGAGTTAAAATAAAAGAGCCAACAAGCACACTTCCACCAAAGAAAAAAACCACCAACTGGTTAATGTTCGTGCTCTTGCAAGATATCTTCAGAAGTGGTGGAACCTCGCAGAAATAATGTCTAATAAGACGTTCATGACAATAGGGTAATGTGGCTGTAAGAACAGTGTTCAATACAGTGTTCAATACTGATGTTATTAATCCAATGGTCCAGCAGATCTATCATATAGAAACAAACAGACCTGTTCATGATTGCAGTATACAACAATGGTTGGCATATGGCTACATATCTATCATATGCCATAATACCAAGAAGAATGCATTCCGAACCTCCTAAAATTAGAAATGTAAACATTTGGGCAAAGCAACCTACAAATGAGATTCTTCTGTCTTCACTTAATAGATTACTTAAAGTATTTGGAGTGATCACGGCAGTATACTATAATGCAATTATAGCAAGATTCACTAAAAAGAAGTACATGGGAGTGTGAAGATGAGAATCAAAGCTGACAACAGCTATAACCATAGAATTTGCAGCAATGGTCAAAATGTAAGCCATAGTGATTGCCATGAAAATCCATGCCTGGTTTGTTGGTAAAGTCACTAGGCCTAAGAAGAGAAATCCATCGACAAGTGTGGTATTCTTTTTCATTGCAAACTCTTTGTACCTTTTGTTTTATAACGAAAAGAAGACTGCATACATGAATATTTGTGTATATGTAAAGAAAATGATTAACTATTTAAAGTGACCCTGTTGGCAGAATTAAACTGTAAAAGAAGATAGTAAATACTCAACTTTCCTTTCAACTGAATGTCTCTCTGTTGATGAGAAATCCTCCACTAAAGTCTACAGAAACCAGAATTTCAAAGAATGTTGATCTCCAATGTCCCATGTTGTGTGGGACACTGGAGATTAACACTCCTGGAGGTGCTGAATGCTGACATTGACAGAGGCTGCAGCACTGGAACAGGGAAAAGATATGAGACAAGGGCAACTGGAGAGGTAAGTAAACTCTTCTTTTACAGGGACTGCCATTTTAATTTATTTACAGACCAATACTCTTTTAATTGCATGACACATTGATCCATGATTTAGAGCCATATCTAGTTTTTTCAGAGAGATTTGCTCATCAACATCGCAATGCACTCCATACAACCAAAGTTACCTCCTTATGATATCCTGGGAGCATGTGTCCACATTAGGCCACATCATTTAATAAATCACCCACATATTATTTTGGAGACCTGATCTCTGATATTTTCATCTGCAATACTCAGTACTCTCTTGTTGTTTTATGTGAGCACCCAGCCCACAAGTCTGAATCAAGGTTTTTTGCTTACGACACAAGGTTTATCAAGATGCTGGTTCAGATGTGCAGAGTTACCTTATCCTTGATTTGAACTGCAGCAATTTTCAGAATTGTTTAAATTTTACATTACCTTCATAGATCTATAAACATTCTTTTTGCAACAGAGCACAGAACAAAATACCCTGCCCTTGCACTGGTTCATAGCTGAAAAAACCTCTCACTTTTTAATCCCTATGGTGTCCCATGTTAAGAAGCAAAGTGTACTGCCATGGGGCTCTTTTCACTGACCGATATTATATTTATTATGTGCTTGTACATCTGGACTTTCCAAAATATTTAAGCATGTGTCCATGAATAATATTTTATCCCTCGTAATGTGGAGCAGTTAATAATAGTGTTAATTTGGAGAGCTGTAGCTAACTTTGGAGGATAAATTAGGTGTCAGTTTAACAGACATATATAATAGTCACATGGTCATCTATAATATAAGGACCGCTGCCAAAATTGGTACCACCCTATCCTTGTGGGCAATTTAGTATTATTAATATCCATACAAAATTGTGATCTATTTTTCTTTTCGGGCAGTTGTCCGTAAATATATAGTTTTGTGTTAATATCCCTAATATGATCATTTCTAAGTATACGCTACCACAGTGTACAGATAACTTTCATGTGTAAACGGCCTGCAGTATAAGCACAAATATAGCAATCTGATGGTTTCCATGAAAGTACAGAAACCAAGCAAGTGATAACCCATATACCATCCATATTTTAAAAAGCTGGATGAGCAGAATGCTTTTATTTTATGCAAAGGGTCATCTAATTTTAATTGAAAAAACTTTCTTCCAAAACAACACATATAGTAGTGAAGGAGCTTTAAGAATCGTCAGACTTACATTACAATTTTAAACAAATGTATTTATAATTAACATTTCATAAATACATAAAAATCATGATGACAATTATTTCCCTGATTCTTGCATGATTTAGAAATATAACAAAGTGTACATGATAACAGTTATTCATACATGTAGTCCAGATTAAATTCATGTATTCTTTCCATAGAAATTGATGCAATGATCGATTAACCTCCAACGCGTTTTGCATGTATGCTTCTTTAGGGAATTTTATAGCAAGAATCTACTTATAAATAAACATATTTTTTTTTAATACATTAATTTCATTATTTTCATTTTGTTTATTGTGGCCCATTCACCGAGTCTCAACCCCCCACTTACCCAAGGATCAGAGATCAGCTGTAAAACTATTTCCAAGACAGGAGGATGGAAGTCCAACTTCTCTCAGAATGGATGTGGCGAAACCATATTATAATTGTTAACTGAAAAAACTTTAGTGTAGAATATATGTATAAGTGAGGAAAGAAGAACCCAAGGCTGTATGTCTCACCTATTCCATAGTCAAAATTGCACCATAAATTCTGTGTAGCGATTGTATAACTAAGGTAGAGAAATCTATTATGGATCTTGACTAGCAGTGTGGAAAATGCATTACCTACAGACTTAATTTAATCATATTTATCAGTTTTATGTCACTTGGGGAATATGATGTTGAATCTCAAAAGTACTTTACTTTTTATTACATAAACTTTTTCATTTCAATAAAGGGAAACTTTAATGACTTTATTTTATCTTTTTACTTACAGAATTATTTTTATCATATTTATAAGTTTTATGCCACTCAGGGAATATGATGCTGAGTCTGGAGGGAACAGACACTTAATCTTTTTTTATTTTGATTACATAAACTTTTTCATTTTGTTAAAGAGAAACTTTTATGACTTTGAGTCAATTTTATTTAAAATTCTTTAAAGTTATTTAACTTTAGAAACCGAAGTTTTATAGGATTGTTTTGCATATATTGCAATATACTGTATATACAAGCTTGTTAACTGTGTCAAAGTGATCTCTCTCTGGCCAGTTCCTAATTTTCTGTGCAAACTGCCAAATACTTACTTGATTAAAGCATACTTTAATGGGCAGACAGACAAAGCTTGAGGAGAGCAACAGACCCAGGTCTAATTGCTGACCTGCACTATGCAATACTGATCTGTGCTCAAATCCAAACAGCTTCCATATATAACACATAAGGTGCTAAAGGGGTGTGACTTCAGGGTTATTTGCAGCTTGAGGTATAGAGCACTATAATACACAGGTTTTTTTTTATAACAGACTGCTGAGCAGTCCCTGCAAAACATGTGAAATGAAGACTAAGGGGTCTATTCACTAAGCAGCTGAATGAATGACCGACCTAAAGCAAAGTGAGCTGAACGCTGTTCGGCTATTCACTTCAGGCTGGTACGGTTGATTTCAGCCGTATATCGGGTGGCTTTGCGTGGCTTCGGGTCGGCCGAACATGCCCAGCATTTGAGCCAGTTTGGAGATCAGGCGAGCAGGGGTGTATCTGCCGCAAGGCAAACAAGGCGTTTGCCTCGGGCGGCAGATTCCGGCAGGGCGGCAAATGTACCGGCCCGCAAGCCAGTAATTTGTGGCCGGCAGCCAGCTCACAAGTCAGGTCCGCGATCAAGGACCGTGAACGCAAGTTTCTGATGCAGGAATCCCTAATCGCACCTAAACCTACAGATATGAAAGGGGCCTAATTGTCAGCGTATATTGGTGTCTGTAGTACCAAACCGGATATAGTTATATTTTATTTTAAAGTATGAAATTTGGCAAGCAGCCCCCAAGAGAGAAAAAATGTGTCGAGTAGCCCCTGAGACGGAAGAGGCGGGGGTCGAAGACGGAGCTCCAGTCGGGTGGCGAAGGTAACAAGGAGGCCGTGTCGGGCGCCAAGGATGAGGAGGCGGGGTTCCAAAGAGGCCAGGCCGTGCAAGGTAAGAGGACTGTGCTGGCAGAGCCCAGCATAGATTCTGCACTGCCCACCAAAGAGTCTCAGGTGGGCTGTGCAATACCCTTTGGTGGGCTCTGCAGGATCCATAGGGGGCTCTGCAGTCTGCAAAGCCCACCACAGATCCTGCACAACCCCCCTGAGATCCTGTAGACTGCAGGGGGTCTATGCAGGGTCTGTGGGGGCTTTGCCAGGTCTCAGGGGGGCTTTGCAGGATCTATAGGGGGCTCTGCAGCCTGCAAAGCCCACCACAGATCCTGCACAACCCCCTGAGATGCTGCAGACTGCAGGGACTCAGGGGGTCTCTGCAGGATCTGCCGGGGGGCTTTGCATGATCCATAGGGGCCTCTGCAGCCTGCAAAGCCCTCCACAGATCCTGCACAACCCATCTGAGATGCTGCAGGATCTGTGGGGGGGTTTGTCGGGTCTCTGGGGGCTTTGCAGGATCTGTGGGTGGCTTTGCCGGGTCTCAGGGGGGCTTTGCAGGATTCATAGGGAGCTCTGCAGCCTGCAAAGCCCTCCACAGATCCTGCACAACCCCCCTGAGATGCTGCAGGATCTGTGGGGGGCTTTGCCGGGTCTCAGGGGGGCTTTGCAGGATTCATAGGGAGCTCTGCAGCCTGCAAAGCCCTCCACAGATCCTGCACAACCCCCCTGAGATGCTGCAGGATCTGTGGGGGGGCTTGGATCAGGTGGGCTTGGCAGCCTGATACCCTGCAGAGCCCACCAGAGATCCTTCACAGCCCACCTGAGTCCCTGCAGAGCCCACCACAGATCATGTAGAGCCCACCACAGACCCTGCAGAGCCCACAAGAGACCACAGCCGGGTGGGGTAAATTTAGTGTGGGTTGGGGGGGCGCCAACAAGAGTTTTGTCTTGCCTAGGGCAGCCTAAATACACCACTGCAGGCGAGTATATATTTTTTTACCCTAGGCAAATATGAGCAGTTAACCTTTGCAGTGTAGGTGTAGCCCTATTGCAAGGGTTAATAAAATTTCTACCCGAAGTTCTTCTTTAATTGATACCATGCAACTTAACCCTAAGGGCTAGTTCCCACCACAAATAGTGTGTTCTGGCCCGATTCTTAGTGAGGGCTCTCCCAAATGCTCTCTGACATTGATGTGCCATGCGTTCCGGTGCGGCTGGGGGGCATGGCTTGCGGTGCCATTGACTTCAATGCACTGCCAAGCCTACTGCTCCAGAAAGCAGTGAGCCAACCGGGATGTGATTCAGTGCATTCTACCACCGAATTGGGCCGGAACGAACTGTTTGTGGTGTGAACTAGCCCTAATAGTTTATGCAATCAGAATGCCGTGTGTAGGACAATCTTTACTGCATAACAAGTGGTTTGGGTGAAATTTTTAAATATGTTAACCAGGCTACAAAAAAGTTTGTATTACAGAGCAGAAAATGATTTAAAATGTCTGGCAGCCTTGTCTGATGAGATGATTGGGCAAACAAATGAAAAATTTAGATTCAGTCTGTGGAAAGCTGAAAAACCAGACAGTAGTAGTAGGTACACAGACAGAAGCAATGTAAACAGGGGCATATCTATAGTGTGTGCAGTGTGTGCAGTGCACACGGGCTCTAAGGGGATAGGGCCCACTGTTCAGTGATTGCACACATTAGGGGTGTGGTTCACACCAGGTAGCACCACTTACAGGGTGCCCCAGTGCAATATGCAGAGTGGCAGTGTATGTCCATTACTGGAAAGCTATCTGTGTTCCAGGACCTGGCACTGAATAATGCCTCTGTCCACTGTCCAGTCAGACAATTGCAGAGGCAGACAGGCTTTGTGGCTATGTGCTGTAAGAAGTTCTATTGGACACCTCACAGATCAATAATCAGAGCTTCTGTCGGTAGGAGACTGCTGGGTTTCAGAAGGGGAGGAGTGCCAGTTCTACACAGTGCTTTGTACCATAATAACAGCACTATGACATTCATGGTCATGATTCCCTGAACCTCCCAGGGAGGCTCCTGACAGGGCCAAGGTAACCATGGCCCACCTAGGCCAAAACCAATTGTACCCCAATCCTTAGGGACCAGCCAAAGCCGGTACAGCAAGCACTTAGTGAGGGCTCTCCCATAGAGAGACTCCCAGTTGAGGAGAGGTAAAAAGACCCACAGAACCTCTCCCCTAACATCTGAGTGGGCCATAGGAGCAGGAGGTAGTCAGACCTTCCAGATCCCAGACAATAGGGAAGTACTCAACCTTATGAGTTTGGAAGCTCAATTCCGTTTCCTTCCCATGGCCAGTGCAGTAGAGTATCATACTATTGTAGTCCAAAACATTTTGATCTTAGTACTTGATCAAAAAGCATGGAAATGTTCCGCATCTACTTTTTAAGCAGTGGGAGGAGAAATGTTTTTTTTAATTATTATTACTATTATTCAGAATTTATATAGCACCAACAGTCTGTGCAGCACTTACATATGGGCAGACAGTACAATTACAATACCATACAAAAGGGTTAGAAGGACCCTGCTCATTAGACTTTACAATCTATAAGGAGTGGCAAGTGATAGAGAAGGTTATAACTGTGAGGGATGAGCTGATTGAAGAAGGTGGTGGAATAGGCTTCCCTGAGAAGGTGAGTTTTCAGGGATCGCCTAAAAGCAGACAGATTAGGAGATAGCCGGATAGGTTGTGGTAGGGAGTTTCAGAGGATGGGAGATGCTCTGGAGGCGAGCATGGGAGGAGATGATGAGGGAGCTAGAGATTAGGAGTAGGGGTCAATTATTGGATTAGTCGGTATCGGTCTTAAATTTACCAATATTACCGATAAGCGCCAATAGTGAAGGGGAGACTTTGCCAGCAGCAACCAGTGCAACCAGTGCCCCCCCCCCCCCCCCCACGCGGGCCCCTCGGGGCCCCCCCCCCAAAAAAAACAGCGCCACCCGTGCCCCCCCCCCCCCCACAATCGGTGCCTTCAGTGTCCACCCGCACATCCAGTGCCTCCAGTATGCCCCTCTCCACAACCTTACAGTGGTTCCTTTGTGCCCCCACATCCAGTGCCCCTAGTGCCCCCCCCCAAGCACGGCCCCACCACCCAAGTCCTCTTTCCCCCCTGCAGCCCCATTCATCTGCCAGCAGCTAGATTCCGCAGCCGGCAGCTGAATGTAAAAAGCAGGCAGTGGGTGGGAACTATAGCCAGCCTACTATTGGCTATTTCAAATTACAATAGTCAATAGCAGGCTGGCTATTGCACCAGTCCACTGCCTACTGTCAACCAGCAGAGGAGCAGACCTGAGAGAGAACTTTCTCTAACAGGTCCACTCCTCTGCTGATTGACAGCAGACAGTGGGTGGAAGCAATTGCCAGCCTGCTATTGGCTATTTGCTGTGTACTGTTTACATTCAGCTGCTGACTGTAGAACCTTGCTGCCAAAGCAAGATTCCGCAGCTGCATGTAAACAAAATATTGACACCTGATATCAGTTATCAGCCTGTAAGGTGGCTCATAATCAGTATAAGTATCGGTTTTGGAAAAAATATATTAGTCGATCACTAAGCAGGAGGTCTTGGGAGGAGCGAAAAGAACGATTACGGTGATATTTTGAGATGAGTTTGTAGTTGGGGGGCAGAGTTGGGAATGGCTTCCTATTTTGTTTAATAGGAGAGTTCAGAGTCCAGAATTACACCAAGCACCTTAGCATGTGCTGAGGGACTGATAATTGTGTTATTGATCTCAATGGAGAAGTCAGGGGAAAGAACACTAGGGAGGGAGTGGGGGGATATGATGAGCTCCGTTTTTGAAAGACTGAGTTTAAGGAAGTGATGTGACATCCACACTGATATGTCAGTTAGTGAACTAGTAATGCATGATGAGAATGACGGTGTGAACTGAGGAGTGGAGAGATATCATCGGCACACAGATGGTATTGGAAGAAGTAGGAGGTTATCAGCTGACCAAGGGAGGATGTGTAGATGGATAATAGAAGGGGTCCAAGGACAGAGCCCTGGGGAACTCCCACTGAGAGAGGGAGAGGAGGATGTGGAGTTGTAGGTGACAGTAAAGGTGTGCTGAGGTAGATAGGAGGAAAACAAGGAAAGAGCAGAGTCTTGGAGGTCAAGGGAGTAGAGTTTTTTGAGGAGGAGTGGGGGGTCAACTGTATCAAAGGCAGCAGGAAGGTCTAGAAGTATGAATACAGAGTAGTGAGTTTTAGGAGGGCCGTTTTAGTAGAGTGCACACTATCTTTAATTTCTGATACATATTTGTGATTGGACAGTATAGTAGAGTGACCATCATGCTCTATACACATACATTACAGCTTGCTAATGTTAGATTAATTCACACAAAACTAGGTTGCTGCTCTGTGAGATTGTTAATTAGCCCACAGTCTAAATGTGCCCTCATGGTATTCATTAAGACTTGGCTTGCAAACACAATGGGAGATGAGGAACAGAAGGTGTAATTTACTCAAGTTGTAAAACTCCTGCTTCTCTGTTGGGAAATTTATATAATTATTATTAGTAGTAGTAGTATTTTATTATAAAATTAGAATTTTATCCTAACCTCTGTACTAAACTGTTCTAAGCTGCCTTTAAATTGACACCCTGTAGTGTCTCATCCACTTTTTCCTGCAATAGAAAATAACAACTAAACAAATAGGTCTCTATATCGTTTGTTGATATAAAATGATTAACCACTAAGTTAATACACTCAACAACAGTATTCCCAGTTTTATACAGAAAGTTAAAAGCACAATATGCTCTATGAATTAATTTAAATTGTTGCTCCCTCCACACCTCACAGGATGATTCTACGTGTCCGACGCCAGCTTTTATGTAATATCTCCTGGGTCTCTTCTGTGGGGAGTTCCAGAAAACGTGCCCATTGCCCTACATAATTGGGTGATGTTTTATGTTCATCAGTGGCGTGATCTCTAAGAATGTTATAGATGTGAGATAATGATAGTTTTGGGGGTGTCGGGCGTGTAAGTCGAGTAAAGGTGATATTGGGGGTTTGCAGAACTGAGGGTGGCAGGTTGTGTTTAATAAAGTGTCTAATTTCATAGTAATGTAACACTTGGGATGAGGGAATTGAGTAATCCCTTTGCAGAGTGGTAAATGGTGTACATTCTCCCTTTGGTGACAAAAAGTGTTGCAAAAGTGATAGTCCACTCTTCTCCCACACCCGAAAAGGTTTGGAAGACGCTCCTTGGGGGAAACCCGGGGTTGATGTCACTGGCATAAGAGGAGATACATGCCCCGGGATTCCCAGGATTTTACGTGTTTCCCTCCATGTGATAATTGTGTCTTTGAAGAGGATGTTTTGTTTAATGTGCGGTGGTATGATGGGGAATGGCGTGTGTATAACCCCGGATAGGGACCATGGGTAAATAGCCGATTGTTCTAACGTGACATTGGAGTAACAGGAAGAGTTGAATAGCCAGTCCCTTATGTGTCTGGGTTCTATTAACCAATGGTTCGGCAAACTTTGTTCAAGATTCAGCAAATCCAAACCTAGAGGTGAATCCTATTATAATCTATGTGGGTGAATCTTGTTGTTAAATTCTGATAATTTTAGGGCTAATAGGCAAACTTTTTAAAATGTAAAAACTATTAAAATGGTATGGGAAGCTGGCCACTTTTATAGGGGACATAGAAATTACAACATTTAAAAAATATATTGGACAGTGAGGAGAGGGTCTTTTCAACTGGGCTTTGAGGACAACATTGAAAATACACAAATCATTGAAATAACATATTTGGAGATACCTTAAAGCTGTAGGTGGTGTTATGGAACAGTACAATTTTCACAGACAGTCTCAGCAATAGTGTGCTCTGGCAGTGCATATTAGGCTGCAGAATTCAGTTTTTGTGTTGTACAGTTAGCTTGACTTACCTACAACTGCAGCACCCCAATCTGATTGATTTTTAAAAAGCTTTTATTTAGGTAGCTTTAGCAGCGACATCTTCTATTTTACTAAATGGCAATAGACCTACTATGACCAGCAGGGAGAACTTGGCCAGTAGTTTAGTGTGGCTGTCCCTGTTATCACTGATGCAAAACTGTCCTGGCACTGTCCAATTTCTATCAAGCCCTCATTAGAAATGTATATACTGAGGAGATGTAGCAGTGTAAAATTGGTCATACTCAGGAAATTTTTATTGAGGGCGAATTTGCTGAAATGTACTAGAAAAAGAGTACAGGCTTGTTTCTTTTACTACAAGCATTAAGAGGCCACAGGTGACATAGCAGTACAATGTTGGCCAGAAGCAGGACAAAATTAAATAGCAATGTTAGGCCAAAATGTACTAGAGACAAAGAGCCCAGTCTTACAAGAATTAAGATACTGCAGATGTTACAGCAGTCAAATTTGGCCAGGAGCAAGACAGTTTTATAAAGGGATAATAGAGCTAATTGGTGTGTGCCTACCTTTTATTTTTATGGTGAATGTGAGTAATATAATGTGAGGTGGAGTGAAGTGCACACTATTCTTGCACTTTTTCCTGGCACTTTTTTCTTGCAAGCCATGCAGCGGCATGCTGTGAATAAAAGGCAGCTTCAAGAACAGATGGTCTATAACAATTGAATGCTCTGATTTGAGTACCTCAAACTTAAAAACATAAACTATCAGCATAAAATATAAAAATCCCACATCATTGTAGCCTATCATTGTATGACAACAAATGGGTGTAGCCAGCCGTGACATCACGGGCGACTCCACCCATTTTGTTTATTTGGTCAAGACTTGCAATAGCGATTTGACAGGTGCAGCCAAATGTCAACAGATAGGCGGAGCAAGCGGTGATGTCACCGCTAGCTCTGCCTATCTGTTAGGGGTAAAAGTAGGGGGAAAAGTACCCCCTATTCATTCACCAGGGGGGGCAGCATTTGGGTGCCCCCTTTATTAAATGGAGTACCCCAATGCAAATAAGCCCCCTTGCTTACAGAACCTCACAACCACCCGGTCAGGGTGGTGGC
The DNA here is from genome assembly GCF_000935625.1 of Nanorana parkeri. Lineage (NCBI taxonomy): Eukaryota > Metazoa > Chordata > Amphibia > Anura > Dicroglossidae > Nanorana > Nanorana parkeri. The sequence goes on from NW_017306283.1 coordinate 3,815,566, forward strand.
GGAAGAGGCCCTTGTCCTCATCAGCATGGGGATAAGGTGCTTTTGCAGGGGGGGGCCTGGAAAAGCACCCTCCCAATGCCGAGGGCATGTGGCCTGGTATGGCGCAGGGAGGGGATGCTCACTTGCCCCCCCCCCCTCTTTCCTGCCCTGCCGGGCCTGTGCTCAGAATAAGGGTCTGGTTGGGAATTTTAGGGGGATCCCACATTTTCTTTTCCTGTTTTTTGGGGGTGGGGTTTCCCCTTAAAATTCCTACCAGGCCTAAAGGGTCTGGTATAGATTTGGTATGACTTTTAGTTTTAGTTTTTAACTTGGGGTCCCTCCTAACTGTCCTACCAGACCTAAAGGGTCTGGTATAGATTGGGAAGGGGGACCCCGCACCACTTTTAAAAAAAAATTGTTTACATTAGGGGGAGAACGATCTTCTTCGACAGACCATTCTCCCCGCTTCAGCTGCAAATGCGTTCAGCTGAGCTGAGCTGTTTGGCTGCCTTTAGCTGCTGTATGGGCTATTGTAAATAGTCCGTACAGCAGTCCTTCGGGTTTGGCTGAACCAAAGGGCTCTGGCGGCCATAGTGAGCCGAAGGATTAGCTGAAGCTATGGCTATATCCTTTGGCTCCTCGAAAGTCAGCTATATTATATCCCCTCGAATGTTGTGGATTAGGCAGTACTTCCTGATATTTATATGGATCTTTGTCAAAAATTACTTTATAGATAAGATTACATGTGAACAAATGTATATCTTTGATTAATTCGAATTCATCATAGTTTTGATATGGGCAAAAGCTTAAACCTAACTGAAGGACTGATATTTCCTCTGTTGAGAGGGAATATGATGACAGGTTAATTACCTGGAGATTATTTTGTCCCCTTGAGTTTTCACCAAAAAAGATTCTATATTACCAAATGTATTGGGGGCGGGAAATGCATCCGTTGGAGCAGAGCTAATTTTTGGTCTTGCCCCTTGACTTTTAATTGTAAACTTTGGAGAAGTGTTAGGGATCCCCATTTCTTTCCTAGAGGTATTAGAATTGAGGCTGGAAAAATTGGTGTCATTAGATGAATAAGTTAGACGGGCGTTAGAGCAAGCTGTAGGAGGGTAAGGATTGTCATGTGGGGAAAAATCGTCACCGACAGTATTATCAATCGAATATGTCTCTTGTTTCTTTTTCATGCGTGATCCATACTGGTGATTGTCTGTTCTTTTCATTTTTTATGATTATAAGCAGCAAAATTCTCACCCACTGAAGGTGCAGACTGTGAGTATGGTCTACGACTAGATGAAAAAGAAGAAACATGAGAAGATGTAGATTCTAAATCAAGGTCACAATGATAATTCTTTTGTGACTTGGGTATATAAGCTCTAGATCTTCACTGTGTACTATTATTCCATCTATACGCACGTCCTGATGCATATGCCGCACTATCATTAAGAAACTTTTGATCTTTATTATACAGTAGGTTTTTGGTGAATGTTTCCACATGTTCTTTAATGTTTTTTCTTTGATCAGGGAAGAATCACATAAGGATCCACAATCCTGATATAATTCTTTAATTTCGTTGTCAATTAGGTTTGATTCCATACAGTAATGTTCAATCAATTTTTTTTCATGTTAAAAAACTGAAAAAAATAACCAAGATCAAAATGCATAATAACTGAAACCATAATGAATTTCTAATGAATTTAGCAAAAAGTTGAAATTTGACTATAAATTGTGTATTGAGTACATAAATAATTTTTTTGGTGCAATAAAGTCTACAGCATGTGTCCACATATAAAATGCTTTAGCATTTATTAGTATACAACAATTAAAACAATACAGCAAATAAATTCCTCAGATATAAAAACCATGTTGCACCCTAATGTAGATAGAGGATAGTCACATCATATACATAAGAAAAATATACTCCTTTTGCCATATACAAAGAGTATCTGATTCTCCTTAGTTTTCTTCTTGGAGTAATTTTCTTTCGCAATAGATGTGACCCGCTGATCAATGACGTGGTCCGATGTGTTTTGCTCTTCTTCAGACACCTGGACTGTGACTATTAACGGAATATATTGAGGGTGACATATGTGCGATGGCTCTCCCCCAACAACAGCAACAGGGAAATCCAGACCCTTGGATGGGAGCCACCCCAGGGACACAGTAAAGAAGCCAGGCTCTAGTGTATTATCACCTTTAAACAGATGCTGAAAATGCCTAATATTCATTTCTTGTTGACCCATATGCTAGTCCCCTCAACACCAGGAGAAACAGTGTTTATAAGTGTTTGATAATCTAAAATTATGCTTGGAAAGCCAATACATGTATTTTGACCCGTGAACTGTCTCCTCCAAAAGCCTGTGATACCTCCCCGTCAGTGTCCCCATTCAGTATGGCCTACATTATGCATCTATATTAGGGTGTAACATGGTTTTCTATCTTACAATTTTCTTTTCTTTATTGTTGTATACTAATAAATGCTAAATAATTTTATTCATGGACACATGCTATAGACTTTATTGCAACAAAAAAAACCTTTATGTACTCAATACACAATTTGTAACCATATTTAGGGGTTGGTGCAATACGCTGCTTTCCAGGGAGCCCTGATAGATGTAAACAGCTCTGGATTTGAAAGCTGACCATATGAGTTTATTTTCTCTATTTTATAACAAAAAATAACAAATGCATCAATATGATGTACAATTATAAAAAAAATAGCACATACAGAAATCACTAAATAAAAGACAAATAAAGTTTTTATGTGGCTCATAAGAGTACTGTTTGAAGCATATCTAAACCTAATACACAAATGTAATATATTGCAGCTTACCAGTCGATAGGTGTGGTGACTGCTATACTTCTTTACATTTAAATGTAAATGTAAGCAGTGCACTCTTCGCTATATTGCATAGTGATGCCCAGTACAATGGTTGTTTACATAGAAGCAGCCCTCTCTAAAATAACCTGAGGATAGCCTGTTGACTTGGTGCCTGGGTTTTGGGTTCTGTTACCTTCCACAACACTATGGTTTATGTTTTTCTTGCGTTTCATTGTTTTAAATAGTTGGCCATAAATAAATGAGTAACCATGCTGTTAAGGTAACTGAAATATAGCAGCTAGCAAACTTTGTTCTTCTATTTGCAGGTTTCCTTTAAGTGGTGTATGATCTTCCTCAGTGATCTTTGAACTTCCTTATTCCTAAAACTGTATAGTAAAGGATTTATAACAGGAGTAACCACAGCATACACCAGAGAAATTATGTGGCCATTATAGAATGACTGAGAAGGTGGACGGAGATATGTTAGGATGCCTGTCCCAAAGAACATGCTGACTACCAAGAGATGAGAAGTACATGTAGAAAAGGTTTTTTTCTTTCCACTGGCACTGGGGATCTTGATTACTGCCTGAATAACAAAGATGTATGAGATAAGAGTTAAAATAAAAGAGCCAACAAGCACACTTCCACCAAAGAAAAAAACCACCAACTGGTTAATGTTCGTGCTCTTGCAAGATATCTTCAGAAGTGGTGGAACCTCGCAGAAATAATGTCTAATAAGACGTTCATGACAATAGGGTAATGTGGCTGTAAGAACAGTGTTCACTACTGATGTTATTAATCCAATGGTCCAGCAGATGGCTATCATATAGAAACAAACAGACCTGTTCATGATTGCAGTATACAACAATGGTTGGCATATGGCTACATATCTATCATATGCCATAATACCAAGAAGAATGCATTCCGAACCTCCTAAAATTAGAAATGTAAACATTTGGGCAAAGCAACCTACAAATGAGATTCTTCTGTCTTCACTTAATAGATTACTTAAAGTATTTGGAGTGATCACGGCAGTATACTATAATGCAATTATAGCAAGATTCACTAAAAAGAAGTACATGGGAGTGTGAAGATGAGAATCAAAGCTGACAACAGCTATAACCATAGAATTTGCAGCAATGGTCAAAATGTAAGCCATAGTGATTGCCATGAAAATCCATGCCTGGTTTGTTGGTAAAGTCACTAGGCCTAAGAAGAGAAATCCATCGACAAGTGTGGTATTCTTTTTCATTGCAAACTCTTTGTACCTTTTGTTTTATAACGAAAAGAAGACTGCATACATGAATATTTGTGTATATGTAAAGAAAATGATTAACTATTTAAAGTGACCCTGTTGGCAGAATTAAACTAGTCAAAAACATTTCTGTAAAAGAAGATAGTAAATACTGAACTTTCCTATTGCCTGTTCAACTGAATGTCTCTCTGTTGATGAGAAATCCTCCACTAAAGTCTACAGAAACTGGAACTTCCAAGAATGTTGATCTCCTATGTTCCATGTTGTGGGGGACACTGGAGATTAACACTCCTGTAGGTGCTGAATGCTGAACATTAACAGAGGCTGCAGCACTGGAACAGGAAAGAGATATGAGACAAGGGCACTGCCATGGGGCTCTTTTCACTGACCGATATTATATTTATTATGTGCTTGTACATCTGGACTTTCCAAAATATATTAGACTACAGAAAGACATTAGTTGATATCCCTCGTAATGTGGAGCAGTTAATAATACTGTTAATTTGGAGAACTGTCGCTAACTTTGGAGGACAAATTAGGTGTCAGTTTAACAGACATATACACTGAGTGGCCAGTTTATTATGACCACCTGACGTTTATAGGCAAATTAGATATAATTCGCTATAATTTTGCGTTGAAGTTGCTAGAGGGCCAGACCATTATAAATAGGGAAGCAGGTTGTTTACCACGACAGTAGAAGTGATTTTTTTCTGAAGATATGGGTAAACAATGCGATTTAACAGCCTTTGAACGTGGGTTGATTGTTGGCGCGGAGCCATGAAGCGAGTTTTAGCAAAACAGCAGAATTCATTAAATGTTCAAGAGCAGCTGTTGTTAAAGTGTTTAAAGACTGGACTGTCAGCCACAAATCTGGGTCTGAATGTGCGAATTGTGGCCGTCAGCGGCTAGTCAATATTAGGGCAGAACGGAGAGTGGCAAGACTGGTACAAGACAATAGAAGGGCAACAGTGCAGTGTCAGATTCCTCGCATCACCTTTCAACATCTCGTGGAGTCACGAGGCGGCCTAACGAAGTCATCTCGTGGAGTCATCTCGTGGCCCAACAAAGTACTGATGGGGTGGTCATAATAATCTGGCCACTCAGTGTATAATAGTCACATGGTCATCTATAATATAAGAACCGCTGCCAAAATTGGTACCACCCTATCCTTGCAGTTTAGTATTATTATTATTATTATCCATACAAAATTGTGATCTATTTTTCCTTTTGGGCAGTTGTCGGTAAATATATAGTTTTGTGTTAACATCCCTAATATGATAATTTCTAAGGGGTCTAGCGCCCCAGGAGTCTCCTGCTCCCGGCCACCAAGGAGAGAAAGACCGATGTGTCCTTTTTTTTCTTTACTCTGACACGATCGATGTCAGCATAGAAAAAAAAAAGAAATTTTCCCATTGAAAGCAAGCCGAACAGTGTTCGGCTCACTTCACTTCAGATCGGTCATTCACTCGGCTGCCCTCGGCAGCTTCGTGAATAGACCCCTAAGTATACGCTGCCATAGTGTATAGATAACTTTCATTTGAAAACGGCCTGCAGTATAAGCACACATATAGCAATCTGACGGTTTCCATGAAAGTACAGAAACCAAACAAGTGATAACCCGTATACCATCCATATTTTAAAAAGCTGGATGAGCAGAATGCTTTTATTTTATGCAAAATGCTTTTATTTTTTTCCAAAAAACCACATATAGTAGTGAAGGGGCTTTAAGAATCGTCAGACTTACATTACAATTTTAAACAAATGTATTTATAATTAACATTTCATAAATACATAAAAATCATAATGACAATTATTTCCCTGACTCTTGCATGATTTAGACATATAACATATTGTACATAATAACAGTTATTCATACATGTAGTCCAGATTAAATTCATGTATTCCTTCCATAAAAATTGATGCAATGATCGATTAACCTCCAACGCGTTTCGCATGTATGCTTCTTCAGGGAATTTTATAGCAAGAATCTAGTTATGAATATACATACTTTATTTTTAATAATATATTCATGTTAACATTAATTCCATTATTTACATTTTGTTTATTGTGGCACATTCACCGAGTCTCAAACCCCCACTTACCCAAGGATCAGAGATCAACTGTAAAACTATTTCCAAGACAGGAGGATGGAAGTCCAACTTCTTTCAGAATCGATGTGGCGAAACCATACTATAATTATTAACTGAATAAACTTTAGTTGTAATGTGTCACAATGTAACATACTGGAGCCTCTTTTGTGAATTATGGCAAACAACTTACTGGAACAGCTATACACAATAGAAATTATTTTAACAGTGGCATGTAGTGTAGAATATATGTATTAGTGAGGAAAGAAAGAACCCAAGGCTGTATGTCTCACCTATTCCATAGTCAAAATTGCACCATAAATTAAATTTAGCGATTTTATAACTATGGTAGAGAAATCTATTATGGATCTTTACTAGCAGTGTGGAAAATGCATTACCTACAGACTTAATTTAATCATATTTATCAGTTTTATGTCACTTGGGGAATATGATGTTGAATCTCAAAAGTACTTTACTTTTTTATTACATAAACTTTTTCATTTCAATAAAGGATAACTTTAATGACTTACAGAATTATTTTTATCATAATTATAAGTTTTATGCCACTCAGGGAATATGATGCTGAGTCTGGAGGGAACAGACACTTAATCTTTTTTATTTTGATGACATAAACTTTTTCATTTTATTAAAGAGAAACTTTTATGACTTTGAGTCAATTTTATTTTAAATTCTTTAAAGTTATTTACCTTTATAAACCAAGGTTTTATAGGATTTATTTTTGCATATATTGCAATATACTGTTTATTCAAGCTGGTTAACTGTGTCAAAGTGATCTCTCTCTGGCCAGTTCCTAATTTTCTGTGCAAACTGCCAAATATTTACTTGATTAAAGCATACTTTAATGGGCAGGCAGACACAGCTTGAGGAGAGCTACAGACCCAGGTCTAATTACTGACCTGCACTATGCAATACACTGATCTGTGCTCAAATCCAAACAGCTTCCATATATAACACACAAGGTACTAAAGGTGTGTGACTTCATGGTTAATTGCAGCTTGAGCTATACAGCACTGTAAAGGTGGCCATACACTTTACAACCATCGCAAGACATTAGTCTTGCGATGGTTGTAAAGTAATTAAAAAAACGTACGATCTTCCCATCTTGGACAGGCAGATCGTACTCTCGATCATCGCAAGCCCGCCCCCCTGAGGGGCGGGCTTCCGATGACCGCAATGCTGAACGGACAGTGTGCGCACACTGGCCCGTTCGGCATTTGTCTCCCGAGCACCGTTCAAACCAGCCGAAAAACGTACGATTTTCGGCTGGTTTTCTAGCGTGCTCCTTAGACAAAGGCGTGCGACCGTACAGCAGAAACAAGCAAAACAAACGACAAATGCACTCAACAATTTGTCACCAGTTATACAGTAAGGTGCACACGAAATGGGCTTTCAACAGTAAAACAGTAGAAAGGCATCATGGCACACTCACTAACCAGCATGTAAAACAACTTGTCTCACCACTAAGGATAATAACAGAGGTTTGGATACACGTCTACTGCAGAGGATGTGAAAGCCGCACTGCCATGCCAAGGCACCTCTTATAGTGCGGTCCTAACTATAAACTATGAGAGTCTCCATCTTGGAGCACATGGGGGCAGAAGATTTCAAATTGGGTGCAGGTTTGTCAGGAGGACGCCCAGCCTCCTTAAAAGCAGAAACAGTCGCACGTCTTGTTCACACTGCTCGATTCTCGTACGATCGCGATATTTCCCGCGATTCTCGTATGAGAATCGAGCAGTGTATGGGCACCTTCACAGTTTTTTTTTATTACAGACTGCTGAGCAGTCTCTGGAAAACATGTGAAATGAAGACTAAAGTTTCACCAGCTGGTTAACAAAATACAGAATATGAATATGCAATATTTCTTTATTCAGAGACTATAAAAAAACATTGCTATAATTTGTATTTTTTTAGGCTTGACTTAATAAAAATATAATTTAAAATGTCCTTTAAATATGTTCCATATTATGCAGCAATCATCTATTTAAAAAAGAACATAAAGCCAGGAATAAAGCTCACAAAGAAGATATTAGTGGTGCTTACAAGCACCCACTGCACATAAATAGTTTCCTCAGCTTGGGAAAAAAAAAAACTGTGAAAGGAGTGCAAACACCTTTTTGATGAAGCCTTTGACAAAATTAAGAGCTGCAGGATGTAAGGCAGTACAAGCAGCGGTATGAGGGCACCCTGGGGGTGGGGTGGAAAAATCATGTCATGGGCTCTGCAGATAAACAGCCTGTCAAAGACATATGCAGCAGATGAATGGCACTCCCTCTATAGTGTGAGCCGAGCCCCGTCACCACCCCATGTTCTCTGCTGTTCGCACTGGCCACTGTCGCCAGTAGCATGTGCCTCACAGTAAGTCCTCCCAGCCAGTGTGAGGAGTCCAGAAGGAGCATTTGTGAGCTTTCCCCGACCCCAGTTGTGTGCTTTGCATGCTGGCGGTACCTGTCAACTGTTATGGGGCATGTGGCACACAGTGAGTCCTCCTGGCCAGTGTGTGGACTGTACGAGGAGTGTTTGTGAGGTGTCCCTGCACTTCATCCTACTCTGGAGATACAAGTAAGTGTGTGTGTGTTTTGTGGGTTTTTTTTCTTCAAATTGGTATTTTGTATGAGTTGCTTCAGGGAGAGACCGTTCATTACATAAGGAGTGATTACATCAGTAACCAACCTGTGCTTTATTCCTGTTAATTACAGAGCTGAGGTATATCTTCTTCTGTGCTCCCTGTGTTCACTGGTTGTAACTTACCCCAAAAGTACTTATTAGGACTACAAATTGTGTCAGATTAGTGGTTGCTGCTTTGATGCTTTCCTTTTTGTGTTAATATTGGGGGCTTTTTAAAATTTTAGTTAGTGCTTGAAATGACAGGCGAGCCTAAAGGCAGAGGCAGCAGGCTGAGCATGGAGATAGTATGGGGCAAACGACTCCACAGGCAAGTCCTGCATGACAAGGTGGTGGTAGAACAGCACAACGTAGAAACAAGGCACAATTGCATTTTCCTGGCCAGAGTGGCAGACCCCACACAGCCCTCCTGAAACCCTGCACAGCCCTCCTGACACCCCACACAGCCCTCCTGACACCTTCCACAGCCATCCTGATACCCCACCCAGCCCTCCTGAAACCTCACCCAGCCCTCCTGAGACCTCACCCAGGCCTCCTGAGACACTGCACAGCCATCCTAAGACCCTCTGCTGGAGACATCAGGCTAGCAGAGGGTATGCAGTAGAATATGTAGCTTCATATTATTCTGCATTAATGTATAATGTATTGTTGTGATTTGTAGTCCTCTATAGCCGGTTGCCATATAGCATTGCTGTGTAATGTATTGCTGGGATTCATAGTCCTCTGTAGCTGATGGTATTATTCTGTAATGCTGTATAATGTATTACTGAGATTTGTAGTCCTCTATAGCTGATGGTATTATTCTGCATTGCTGAATAATGTATTGCTGGGATTTGTAGTCCTCTATAACTGATGGTATTATTCTGTAATGCTGTATAATGTATTACTGAGATTTGTAGTCCTCTATAGCTGGTAGTATTCTGCATTGCTGTACAGCATAATGTATTTCTGAGATTTGTAGTCCTCTATAGCTGATGGTATTTTTCTGCATTGCTGTATAATGTATTGCTGAGATTTAGTCCCTCTACAGCTTGCAGTCAGTGGTAGAACTACCAGGGTCGCAGCTGTCACAGCTGTGACTGGGCCCTGGTGCTCCACCACTGTTCTAACATCATTAGTTTGTATTGTTTTAGAAAAACTGTTACATGACACTAAATAAATTAAGTATGGGTAATTGGTATCAGTGAGTACTTAAGGAAAAGTATCGGTACTCATACTTCTCATCTTGAATTTTTTTTTATTGGTGCATCCCTACTCCAGTCCATGCCCGTATCAAGATACGGACATAGAATAACATGGAGGAGAGGCAGAGTTAATGGACTACAAGTGAGGTGATGTCACTGTACTTGTATTTCTCTGAAACTACAAGCCCTTCTGCCACGATGGCAGACGGGACTTGAAGTTCCTCCTTCCCGTGGATAGATGACACGGCTGTAACTGGGGTTGCAATCTGACCATGTTTCATGTTACACCCTAAATATCCTAGCGCGGAAATGCCTCCAGGTTTTGGGGTAAATTGAGCAAAGTGGGCATGGGCAGCGCTTGCATAAGGCTGCATAGGCAGCTGGGGGTGGGCGCAAAAATGCACCTTCACCTGTGTAGGCAAAAATCCTTGCACCAGCCCTAAACACAAGTAGAAGGTTTAGTCTGCCTTCATAATAATACACAACTTAAAAAGCTCTTCTAAAACCCACCTTATTCCCACAACCTCAGATGTGTATAAGTTCCCAAGTATGAAAGCTCTAGAAAAAAAAAAGTCTAAAAACAAGATAGAACAAGTTTCAGTTGGTGAGGGTGCTCTCTGCACACCTTACAGCAGTCCCGGCCAGTAAGAACAATAATGCTTGTAGTAACTGCCACGGATAGCACCGTGCAAAATACAAAGTAGAAAGACAGGTCACCAGCACTCAAGATAATTTAAATAGATTAGTCCTTTTTAATGGACGATTGTGTCACAATAATCAACAAAGCCAAGGTTTCGGGGCCACACAGGGTCCCTTCTTCAAGGCGAAAAGATGTGTCACAGCTTTAGAAGCAAACCAGTGAAGATTTAGAGGGTTATTTACTTAGCTGCTGAAGGCTACTTTGTGAATAACCCAGCCGAAGTGAAGTGAGACGAACGCTGTTCAGCTATTCACTTCAGCCTTGTACGGCTGATTTCAGCCATACATCGGCTAAAATCAGCCGAACATGCTCTGCATGAGCCGAAGTGCAGAAGGAGTTCGACTCAGCTGATCCAACATCTGGATCGGCTGAACCGAAGGTCCGGCAGCTCACTCGCTGCCGTTCACCCCTATTCTCATAGGGGCCAACTGGCAGTAAGTGAATAGCCGAATGCCACCAAGCC
>NW_017306283.1:3830211-3886574 GCF_000935625.1 Nanorana parkeri
GCACCCTCACCTTCAATCTCGGGATCCGCTGCTCCATCTGTGGCCCGGGACCAGCTCGGGAGGTCAGCATCTTCCTCCTTGCAGAGCTCCCTACGTAGTGTGAATGCGGAAGTAATGTGTATTACATTACTTCCGCATTCACCTGTCAGTCCTCTGGCACTTCAATCCCGGGATCCGCTGCTCCATCTGTGGCCCGGGACCAGCTCGGGAGGTCAGCATCTTCCTCCTTGCAGAGCTCCCTACGTAGTGTGAATGCGGAAGTAATGTGTATTACATTACTTCCGCATTCACCTGTCAGTCCTCTGGCTGCTATAGCCAGAGAGAAGAATCTGATGAAGCAGATCTCTGCTTCATCAGCTTCTTTGGTGGTCCCCTAATGTCTCCATAAAGTTAAAAAAAATGTTTTAAGTCCCCCATCCACTTGTTTACGCACATATACGCGTCAGAGGGCCAATTAATCACTGATGACACTAAACTGATGAGTGGTAAAAGCATTTAAAGCATCAACCTATGGCCAGTTTTGGGTATTGTAGTTTTTTGAGGTTTCACGGGCGTGCGCAATTTTAAGATTTGACATGTTTGGTGTCTTTTACCCGAAGTGACCCCGTCTTTTATATTTTACAAAAAAATTGTGTAATAATAAATGTTTTATAATTTAATGTATGGGAAACGTTTTTGTTTTTTTTTCCGCTAATTTTTCCTTACTATTAAATACCACCAAAAGAAAGCTCTATCTTTCCCCCAAAAATGGTATAAAATTAATTTCGGTACATCGTTGCATGACGGAATAAATGTCAGTCAAAGTACCGCAGTGCTGAATACTGAAAAATGGCCTGCACAGGAAGGGGGTTTAACACCACGGACTTCAAGTGGTTAATTGATACCATTCAACTTAACCCTAAGGGCTAGTTCACAGCACACCTGAGACCTGGGAGAGAACTTTCTCTCTCAGGTCCACTCCTATGCTGATTGACAGCAGGCAGTGGGTGGAAGCAATAGCTAGCCTGCTATTGGCTATTTGTTGCCTACTGTTTACATTCAGCTGCTAACTGTAGAGCCTTGCTGCCAACGCAAGATTCTGCAGCTGCATGTAAACAAAATACTGACATCTGATATCAGTTATCAGCCTGAAAGGTGGCCCATAATCAGTATAAGTATCAATTTTGGAAAAAATATATTAGTCGATCACTAAGCAGGAGGTCTTGGGAGGAGCGGAAAGAACGGTTACAGTGATATTTCGAGATGAGGTTGTAGTTGGGCGGCAGAGTTGTGAATGGCTTCCTATTTTGTTGTTAGTTTTTTTAATTCATGTGTGCTATTTGAAGGCAGTGGAGGAATAAGCAGAGAGGAGTGGCAACCACTGAGTGAATGGTGAGGTGAATGAGTCTGGCAGCAGAATTCATGAAAGACTAAAGCGGGAATAGCCTGTGTAAAGGTAGACAATAAAAAGAGAGTTGAAGTAGTCGAGGTAAGAGATGATGAGAAAATGAATTAGTAGCGTAATTTGCTAAGGGACAAAGTTTGGAAATGTTACAGAGATTAAGACAGCAAGATTTGGTCAGTGACTGGATGTGGGGCCTGAAGGAGGGGTCAGAGTCCAGAATTACACCAAGCACCTTAGCATGTGCTGAGGGACTGATAATTGTGTTATTGATCTCAATGGAGAAGTCAGGGGAAGGAACACTGGGGGGGGGGAGATATGATGAGCTCAGTTTTTGAAAGACTGAGTTTAAGGAAGTGATGTGACATCCACACTGATATGTCAGTTAGTGAACTAGTGAGGCGTGATGACAATGAGGGGGTGAACTGAGGAGTTGAGAGATATCATCGGCACAGAGATGGTATTGGAAGAAGTAGGAGGTTATCAGCTGACCAAGGGAGGATGTGTAGATAGATAATAGAAGGGGTCCGAGGAGAGAGCCCTGGATGAGAGAGGGAGAGGAGGAGGTGGAGTTGTAGGTGACAGTGAAGGTGTGCTGAGGTACTGTAGATAGGAGGAAAACAAGGAAAGAGCAGAGTCTTGGAGGTCAAGGGAGTAGAGTTTTTTGAGGAGGAGTAGGGGGTCAACTGTATCAAAGGCAGCAGAAAGGTCTAGAAGTATAAATACAGAGTAGTGTCAATGTTTTTAGCAGTTAGTAAGTCGTTTAAGTGAGGGCAGTGAGTTTTAGGAGGGCAGTTTTAGTAGAGTGCACACTATCTTTAATTTCTGATACATATTTGTGATTGGACAGTATAGTAGAGTGGCCATCATGCTCTATAAACATACATTACAGCTTGCTAATGTTAAATTTATTCCCACAAAACTATGTTGTTGATCTGTGAGATTGTTAATTAGCCCACAGTCTAAATGTGCCCTCATGGTATTCATTAAGACTTGGCTTGCAAACACAATGGGAGATGAGGAACAGAAGGTGTAATTTACTCAAGTTGTAAAACTCCTGCTTCTCTGTTGGGAAATGTCTTACTGTGTCCTAATTAGAAACAGGAGAGTTAATTAACGGTGAAAGCAAACACAAATATTACATGAAATTAGCTTAAATATCCTAACCTCTGTACTAAACTGTTCTAAGCTGACTTTAAATTGACACCCTATAGTGTCTCATCCACTTTTTCCTGCAATAGAAAATAACTAAATAAATAGGTCTCTATATCGGTTATTGATATAAAATGATTAACAACTAAATGAATACAATCAACAAATAATTAGTGATGGGCGAATATATGCCCAGGTTCTATTCACCAATGGTTCAGCAAACTTTCTTCAAGATTCAGCAAAGCCAAACCTAGAGGTGAATCCTATTATAATCTATGTGGGTGAATCTTGTTAAATTCTGATAATGTTTAGGGCTAATAGGCAAAATTCTATTAAAATGGTATGGGATGCTGGCCACTTTCATTGGGACATATTCCAATACAAAATTTAAAAAAAAATTGGACAGTGAGGAGAGGGTCTTTTTAACTGGGCATTGAGGACAACATTGAAAATTCACAAATCATTGAATTAACATATCTGGAGATACCTTAAAGCTGTAGGTGGGTTTATGGATCAGTACAATTTTTACAGACAGTCTCAGCAATAGTGTGCTTTGGCAGTGCATCTTAGGCTGCGGAATTCAGTTTTTGTGTTGTACAGTTAGCTTGACTTACCTACAACAGCAGCACCCCAATCTGATTGATTTGAAAAAAGGCTTTTATTTAGGTAACTTTAGCAGCGACATCTTCTATTTTATTAAATGGTAATAGACCTGCTATGACCAGCAGGGAGAACTTGGCCAGTAGTTTAGTGTGGCTGTCACTGTTATCACTGATGCAAAAGTGTCCTGGCACTGTCCAATTTCTATCAAGCTCTCATTAAAAATTTAGATGCTGAGTAGATATAGCAGTGTAAAATTGGTCATCCTCAGGACATTTTTATTGAGGGAGAATTAGCTGAATTGTACTAAAGAAAAAGAGTACAGGCTTGTTTCTTTTACTATAAGCATTAAGAGGCCACAGGTAACATAGAAGTACAATGTTGGCCAGAAGCAGGACCAAATTAAATAGCAATGTTAGGCCAAAATGTACTAGAGACAAAGAGCCCAGTCTGGGGTTTTACTACAAGAATTAAGATACTGCAGATGTTACAGCAGTCAAATTTGGCCAGCAGCCAACGTTTTATAAAGGTATAATAGAGCTAACTGGTGTGTGCCTACCTTTTATTTTATGTGGTGAATGTGAGTAATATAATGTGAGGTGGAGTGAAGTGTACACTATTCTTGCACTTTTTCCTTGCACTTTTTTCTTGCAAGCCATGCAGCGGCATGCTGGGAAGAAAAGGCAGCTTCAAGGGCAGATGGTCTATAACAATTGAATGCTCTGATTTGAGTACCTCAAACTTAAAAACATAAACTATCAGCATAAAATATAAAAATCCCACACAAAAAGCCACCAAACAGCAAAAGAGAAGCATTTCAGAAAACAAATCAGCCACAAAATATAATGGTCATTTGAAAACAGTAGCCTATCATTGTATGACAATAAATGGACGGAGCAAGCTTTGACATCACAGGAGACTCCACCCATTTTTTTTCATTTGGCCGAGACTTGCAATAGCGATTTGACAGGTGCAGCCAAATGTCAACAGATAAGCGGAGCCAGCGGTGATGTCACTACTAGCTCTGCCTATCGGTTAGGGGTAAAAGTAGGGGTAAAAGTACTCATTCACAAGGGGGGGCAGCATCTGGGTGCCTCCTTCATTAAAGGGATTTCCCCAAAGCAAATAAGCCCCCCTGCTCACAGACCCTCACAACCACCCGGTCAGGGTTGTGGCAGAAGAGGCCTTTGTCCTCACCGGCGTGGGGACAAGGTGCTTTTCCAGGGGGGCCCCTGGAAAAGCACCCTCACAATGCCGAGGGCATGTGGCCTAGTATGGCGCAGGGAGGGGACGCTCGCTTGTCCCCCCCCCCCCCTTCCTGCCCTGTCGGGCCTGTGCTCAGAATAAAGGTCTGGTTGGGAATTTTAGGGGGACCCCACATTTTATTTTCCTTTTTGGGGGGCCTGGTATGACTCATGGGGGAACCCCACACACTTTTTTTACTTTCTACCTTGGGGTCCCTGCTAACTGTCCTACCAGATCTAAAGGGTCTTGTATGGATTGGGCGGGGGACCCCGCACCATCTTTTTTTATTTGTTTACATTAGCGGGGAGAACAATCTGCTTTGACATCATCTCCCCGCTTCGGCTGCATATGCGTTCGGCTATCTCTGCTGTACGGGCTATTGTGAATAGTCCGTACAGCAGCCCTTCAGTTCAGCTGAACCAAAGTGCTCCGGCAGCAAAACTGACCCGAAGGATTAGCTGAAATAAAAAATAGAGCTAAGCACTTCTGGGTTAGCCCTAACAGGAGAAGACTGGGAAATTATGTTTCCAATTTTCTCCAACCATTCGGCCATCTTGTAGGCCTCCAGCAGTACCCTGCTCCCTGGGGAGTCAGGAAATTCCAGGGGCTGGGAGGCATGTTGAGGACCCTTATATGGACCCTGTTGCAGGTTGAAAGAAAACAAACTCACGGCCACAATTGCAGCCACGTGTTTGTTTTAATCTTTTCTTTATACACAGTATTAGACCCCCATCCCCCCAAAGTGATGTCCGGAAAGTGTTGCAGCTATAAACACAGGACTTTAATGATGTCCTCTTAGCACTGGGTACTTGCCAGGATAATATTAATTTATAGTATGAGGTTGGGGAGTGAATTAAGTAAGTTTACAAGTCAAAAAAATGTTTTAAACAATTGTTCATATTTAACCCTTTACTAACCCTATGTGACTTGACTGTGAAAGGAGATGTAGCTCATTGGTGATCTTATCTCTCTTTTTTCTCCTATCACTCTTTTTCTTCCAATGCAACAAGCCTGGCTGGCTCATTGTGCTGCTTCTCTCTCCCCCTCTATGAGCAGTGCTGTAGAAGGACCGCAATAGGTTGACACCAAGTCAAATTATGGCACTTACACTACTTGTAAGTAGAAAAAAAAATCAAGTTCACTTTTAATTATCTATATGTACAACCATTGTGATAAAAGTGTAATTTGTTATTGAAAAATTACAGCTTTCAATTGAGAAATTAGATTTCTGTTTTAGGCCCAAAAGCAGATTATCCCTATTTACAATCAGTGTCCTAAAAGCAGTACTTTTATATGGAAAAAAGTGTATTAGTCCAGGGAGTTGACATTTGACTTTCAAACTCGGTTACACTTTTAGGAAATAAACAGTTATTTTGAGAAAAAAACAAATTACTGTTAAGGCATAGGATCTGATTATCTATACACGTATATTTAGTTAGTGTACTAAAACAGAAGAGTGATCTGAGATTGTCGAGTACATGGTTAATCATCATCGTAGGAAAGTTTTAGGAATTCATCTGACTCTGACACTGGCAGAGCCAGTGCACACCTCAAACGTCCTTCTTAGTACATGCAACATTACTTTGACTACCCAGTGTGCATTGTTCTGTGGTCAATGATGTCAGTTCTCCCAGCAAAAAGTCATAGCCTGCATCAATATTTGGTTAATAAGGAGAATGAAAAGCTGTCAAAGACTAACAAATTTCAGAAGGTGACCACTCCTATGACATACTGTATATGTTCCAGGGGAGCCAAAAACCTGGAGCCAAATATTCTTCATTCACACTGCATGTGTCACAGGCTATGATGGTATTGTTGTTAGTGGAGAAGCACATGCAAAATAATTAAATAGGTGACAGTGGCCTAATGGCAGTATGGATGAGAGTGGCCTAATGGCAGTATGGATAAGATTTGGGAAATACCTCAAGGTGAGACATTTGATTAGGATGGAGGGAAACAGAATAGGGAGCAATGCATCACACAGAAAAAGTTGGGTGAAAGGGGAGGAAGAAAGACTTCTCTGGTCCCACTCACTGCATCTCTCTGATGGACTTTACATGCTGTAGATTGTACTGGCACATATAAATCTCTGTAACATTTTTTTCAGTGTCACTAGAAGATGGCTATGTCACCATCTTGGAATACATTTGTAGGCTTGCTAATTCATCCAAGATCTGCAAAGCCATGGTTATGGCAAAACTACACAAGTCAATTCCAGCAAGTGCCAACTCCTTCCCAGGGAAACTTTTTACACCCAGTGAGATCTTTCCATTTTAAATCATAACTATATTGATTTTACAATGTGGAAGGAATGCATATAGATACTGAGGCCAATAGTATTTGTGATACTTGGACATATTACCCAAAAAATTTGCAGTGTAGCAGGGGATGCAGAGTATCGTATCATTCATGGATATTAGCATTTACTGGAGATTAATCGGATATGCCCGATACCTACATATGGCATTTGCAGTATATATATGGAAATCAGTGGACCTATGCTTGTAATCTGCACAATATATGGACAAAGGGTGTTAACACCATGTTCTATACATGTTCCAGGGTGTACCATTTGAATGCCTATTAGTCCACTGTGTTTGGTTTTGGAAAATGTATGATATATCATTTTAGAATTGGGACAGATATATTTTGTTTATGAATTCCCTGCAATAATACCCTGTTTCCCGAAAATAAGACCTACCCCGAAAGTAAGACCTAGCACTATTTTTCAAGATTCCTGTAATAGAAGACCTAGTTTGGTGGTAGCATGTGAGGCGGAACTTGCAGGAGAGATGGTATCAGCCTGCAGGGACATACTGTATTCAGGGGATGACAAAGGGACTCCCTCCAGACAGCGCAGTGAGGGAGCACTCCAGTACCATCCTTCACCAACTGCTGTCCCCCTGAAGGCACTGCTTAATGTAATGGTACTGTACTGTAATGTGTACCAGTAAATGGTACCATACTTTACCACGCTGTCCACTGTCTGATGTCCCCACTGCCGCACCGCTGGTACCACTGTCCCTGGTGGCAAAGGAAGCCGGCGCTGTTGAAACCAAGGCTGCGGCAGCGGAGGGAGCAGAGCCACATTAGCCGATATTCCTCTATAGCCCCAGTTACTGTGACAGGCGGAGTGATACCAGATAACTTTGGATTGTTGTACATGAATAACTTTAGATGGTTGTACATTTTGTTGCATATTAAAAAAAAAATAAGATATCCCCTGAAAATAAGACCTAGTGTGGTTGTGGGGTTGTGGGTGTGTCTTATTTGCGGGGAAACGCGGTATGATAATATGAGAAGCTGCTCCGTTCATTAGGTGGACACACCTGGATGATGATCGGATTGAATATAATACTATAAAACGAGTGATATTATAATTTCGATACTTACAGGGCCCCGCTCAACAATAGTTGGGGATTGTTTTACATGTTTTCAAAAGGGAGGGATTTATATTTTAACCTTTATACTGTTTAAAATGCATTTTTATGAAGGACTAAGGTTTTGTGTAACATGAAAAATGTGATATCTTTCCAATCAGTCGCACGAAACCAAGGTCCAAATCTAACTTTATTGTGGTAAATTCCATGCAAAGTTTAAAATACAAGGTATACACCACCATAGTAAACTCTCCCACTCCAACGCCTCTCACATGTTTCACCACCTGGGCTTATTCATAGATGTTAATCTTAATTAAGCCCAGGTGGTGAAACGCGTGAGAGCGGGAAAGATACTATGGTGGTGTACACCTTGTATTTTGAACTTTGCATGGAATTTACAATAAAGTTGGATTTTTTTGGACCTCGGTTTCGTGCAGCTGATTGTAGAGATATTGTTTGACAAGTGGTAGCACACAACAGCCTGCAACCGATGTCTATGTTGATCTGCAGTCTGGTGGAATTGGAGCGGTGATTTTTTTGCTTTTATGAAAAATGTGACTTACATAGTAGTGGCTGATGATATCTGAATATCAAAAACATGGATTATTTTGTAGAAGTTGACATATAGGTTTTTGTCTCTACACATACCTTAACATGAGTGTCAATCATGAGGTCCGGCAATGTAAATCCATTTTCAATCACCCACTGCCTGAAGATGTTTTTACCTGAAACATCTTTGGGGCCAATCACATTGTTCAGTGTAATGCACCCCCTAAGGAGCTGCAGAGAAAATGTGGGTCATCATTATAGCCTGTCTAGGGGATTTGATGTATTGCTGCCACAATAGCAATTACAACCCTCCATGGTGATCGATAAAAGCAAGGTCCAGACTGTAGATATGATGCTGAGGAACTTTATTGATGGACTTCAGGGAGAGACATTGAGGGTCAGGATCATCCAGGCTGGTGTAGACTCCTTTAAGTGGCAGGATAGAGTAACTGCTGCCATCACAGACTAGGACCTTTAAGCCAAACATGGCAATCTGTTTGTAGAGCACCTGGTCGAGCAGTACTTGAATCAGAAGTCATTAGTCATCTTCATCCTTGGTATCAGTAGTAGCCACTGGGCCCCCAGACTCAGGCATCAGTGTGAGCACATGGCTAGTCCCCTGGGCTTAAGGCCTAGCCAAATCAGACAGTCCATAGCAGGGCCTGGGGGAGGAAGAATGAGCTCAAATGGTCAACCCAAAGTACTTATCTCCTCTTCCAGCATGCACCACTGGCCATTAACCTCCCAGTAATTGGCTAGGGAGACATACAAACTCATAACAATCTCTTATTGGTTGCTGTGCCCTGCGACCAGGGAACACCCAGCAGCAGGAAGATGCAAACGATAACAGATTGATTATGGGAAACCAGATAAGCCTAGACTACAAATCAGCATCAGACTGATTACAATCTACAATACTTAATTAACTAAGCACTCCTGCTTATGGGGTGCTACATCAGCAATGTAAATCCACTGTCAATCAAGGGACACACTGCCTGAAGATGTTTTCCCAATAAACATCATTGGGGGCCAATCACATTGTTCAGCAATGTAAATCCATTGTCAATCACAAGGTCCAACAATGTACATCCATTTAGTGATTGTCCGAACACACCTGAGTTTGGTTCCAGTTTGAACTTTAGAACATGGAAAAAGTTCGAACTCGAACTCAATCCAAGTCTATGGGACCAGAACTCGGAAAATCAAATGTCCCCTTTTTGATGGCTTATATGCAAGTTATTGGTCATAAAAAGGGTATGGGGATTCTGGTACTGCCCTGGGGGACATGTATCAATTAAAGAAAAAACTTTTAAAAAATACAGTGATTATTGTTTCACTTTAAGTGATTTTAACATCACAAAAAATGAAAAATTACTTAAAATATCATGCCTGGGGGGTCCCCTTAATCTGCCTGTAAAGTGGCACATCTGTACAATGTATAGAACCTGCTGCAGCATGATAAACATGATCACTGATGTCAAATCAACCAGAAGATATATATATAAAGCCACCAATAATAAGAACCAGGGCCTCATCTCTACATAAGAAGCATTTATGTGGCAGATGGGATTTACTCCATAACTCTGGCTAGTTTAAGCTGTCTATGGACACCTATTAGGCCTGTTTACACAAGGCTTATTTGCAAACTTAATTTAAGATTCAATAATGGATTGCAGAGTCATTATTGGATCCTGGTCCTCACCAAATTGAATCCTTTAATTTGGGTTCACACGTTTTTCTTACTCTGGCCCAATAGGTCTGTTCAAATGGACTGCTTCCTTGCACACCCAAACTAAGGGTGGATAAATTTGGACACATAATTACAAGTGATGCTATAATTTCAAGCATCAGTTTGGATGACTTGGCTATTTTTGACTTTTCTAGATGTAGGATCATGTTTTGACCATATGCTGTACTACACACACCTGACATGCTTTGGTGCATGACATCGTTTTCTACAAGCTCTACCCCATATGTTATGTGATCATTTAAGAAAAACTATCACTAGAATGTGCTTTTAAGGGCAGCGCATTTTCTACTTTATTTATAGGACTACGTTTAAATTTTACAGGCAACCAGCCAAGAGAAAGGAAATAATGACTTCACGTTTCTTGAACTTCCCCTTGGTGTACAGGGCATTTGCATTAGGTTGATTTCAATTCACATTCAGGCACTTACACCAGCTGCATTTAAACATGCATATCATTATTTTTACTGAATACATGTATTATTATTAACTGGTGTTTTTATTTGAGCTTTCACTCACAGAAGAAAAAGAGTTATTTTAATCCTACCAAAAAAACACTGGAAAATTTGCAAATGAATGCAAATGTATAAAAGTAAGGAATACAATATCCAGAATGAATAATATGGAATTATGCAGTAAGCTCATCTGTTTTATTATGATACATGGATTCTCAAAGGAAGATTTTCTAGGAACTCAGATGCAGTATATTTAATGCCCCTTTTACCTCGGATCTACTGGGAACATGGTATATTTTTCTCCAAGGGGTTTGTAAAACATACATATAGCTCTGGAAAATTCCCTAGCCTGAGATGAGAGAGGAGGTTGCTCACACAAACATTCACTACACCGAAGCCGATTACTCTGAGTTTGCTTCACAACTATTCTGTGGGTAAGAGACAGTAAGTAAAACCAATAGTGTAAATACCGCACTGTAACCAATTTTTCTAAACTACATGAGTAAATTGACCAAACAAAATATTTCATTTGTGTACGTATACACAAATCTCATTCTATGGTCTTTCACTTGAATGGCCCTGTACAATATCCCCAGTCTCCCTCACCTCAGAATCACTGGATTAAGCAGTTCCAGAGCTACCCAAAAAGAAAGTTTTGCTATATCATCATCATTTCATATTAATTTAAATTTACCTGTGATTTTCCATTCATAATTAAAGTGTAGCTTAGTTAAGGAAATATTAGGGCTACCTATCACATCTAACTATAGGGAGAAAGGGAAAGGCTTTTTATCATTCTCAATCACAGGGTACTTAATGGAAAATGAAAGAAACGCTAAGAGAGCTGATTTTAAAGTCAGGTTGGCTATATGGTGTCTATGCACTTAAACATTAGCTTTTTCTTTATATGTATATAGTTCATAAATACAATCTGAGCTGTTTAATTATCAAAAGTTAGATTTATTGTGTCATTGTGAAAACATTTATCATTCCATTACACTGTCAAAAAGGGGTTTGTACTTTATAAGCTTTACATGCAAAGCGAATGTATTTGATTGGTATAGTAGAAAACAATTCTTCTGCCAATGATTTGCTTCCACTATTTTCAAGATCTATTCCTGTTAACTGGATTTTAGCCAATCTAGATGTTACCCCAGTATAGCCACTATGGACCAGAGCACTCTTTACCTTGCTGCTATGGGCTTGTTTATTCGGCAATAAATTTGTATTACTGTACATAAGTAACACATTTATCACATTCTTAAAGTTTCATGCTACCTTAAGGGCAACATTGAAAATACACAAAGCCTTTAAATAACATGCTTGGGGGATGCCTTAAAGCTGAATGTGATGTCACAAAACAGTACAATGTAGTCCATTTAAAAAACACAGCAAAAAGCTGCATGGAGAAATAATTATTTTTTCCAAAGATGCTCGGCTCCATCTAGAGGCCATAATGCAGTATTTTTCTGACATTACATTGGACCTGGAAAGAAAATATACTAATAACATTCTTTTTTGCCCCCATTTGCACAAAATGAAAGTACATGCAGTTTTGCAGGACAAATTGCTTTGCAAATTGTTTAGAAAAATATCCCCTAGTGTTAGGAATCTGCAGTTATTCATGAACAAAAGATGTATTGCATGCTTATGTTTTCAATGGTCATCTTTTAAAACATTGAACATTATCACCACTTTTGATGTATGTGGATAATGAAAAAATGTGCAAGTGGAAAAGGCTTTAAAAATAACTTTGAGCAGTCAACCTTATAGGTGATATAGTTATATCTGCAGATTGCTACATTTTCCCATCTTTCTTTCTACAGGTGTCAATTGGATGGCTGCTACATGCTTTCACCTCCTGCACTATGTATGTTGCCAACCTGAGCAGTGAAAATTATTTTACAGTTGTGGGACTGTTAAATGATACAGATGCTAACATCCCTCTGTTCATTGTATTCCTTTTTATATTTCTAGTGACCCTCTGTGGAAATCTCATTATTATGACTGTTGTGATCATGGATCAGTCTCTGCAGACACCAATGTATTTCTTCCTTAGCAATTTCTCTTTTTTGGAGATATGGTACACAACTACAATTGTGCCTAAACTTTTAGCCAACCTACTGCTGAAAAGCAATAACATCTCCTTTACTGGATGCATGACTCAGCTGTTCTTCTTTGTCACATTTGGAGCTACTGAATGTTATTTGCTGCTAGCAATGGCTTATGATCGTTACATGGCCATTTGTAAGCCTCTTTACTATTCTAGTCTGATGGACACCAAAACATGTCTCCAGCTAGTTACATGCTCATGGGTAACTGGAATGCTGACAGGTCTAATTCCTGCTCTGCTCATTTCCCAGTTAGATTTCTGTGACTCTCGCCAAATAAACCACTTTTTTTGTGACATCCCGCCTCTCCTGGAGCTGTCATGTAGTGATATCTACCTGACAGAAATCTCCATATTTATTCTGTCTCTTATTGTGCTCTTTGGCTGTTTGATGTTGACTTTGGTGTCCTATGTGTTCATTGTGATATCTGTACTTCAAATAAAGTCTAAGAGTGTCCATAATAAGAGTTTTTCCACTTGTGGAGCTCACCTGACTGTAGTACTACTCTACTATGGGACAATGATATTTATGTATGTCCGGCCCCACTCCAGCTATTCTTCAAATATGAAAAAAATTGTCTCAGTTTTTTATACCGTTGTAACTCCAGGTCTAAATCCTATTATCTATAGTCTAAGAAACAAAGAAGTTAGAGCATCACTTAAAAAGATTGTACACCGAATGCTGCCACAATTCCCAGGCTTTAAAAGACAAAATCTTCAAGTCCACAGAAATATAAGTACCATTTTCTGATTTATGAAAGCCATACCTTTATACTTACAATAACATTCCTTTATGCAAATGTTTCATTCAAAAGGCATTAACTTATAAAACTATATTTTATGTCCTGGGTCCGGCTTTATACAAACATCAACCAGGACTAGCCTTTCATTACTATATAAATAAGTACTCCAGGCAGAAACACAATTAAGCCTTGCAGTGGCACTACCCCCGCACTGTAAGGGTTAACTTCATGTTAAAAATGTAAAAAAAAGGAATACTCACTGTAACTTACCAGGACCATAGCTAGCTCCTTTTGCGACCGAAGCTAGAACAAAAAAATGTGCCCCCCCCAACTGGCGTGTGACGTCACCCGACGCCGCACACGAGCGGCGTCATATGACATAATGCACCCCGCCTCCAGGATGTGTTTTTTTTATTTTTTATTGATTTTTTATTGATTTTTTATTATTGTATATATTATTTTTTCATTATTTTTTTATTTTTAATTTTTTTTACTGTTGGAGGAGCTTGACATTTCCCTTTTAAAATAGAAAAAGAAATTGAGGAAACAGCATCCTTAATCTCTTTTTCTGCAGACTCTGTTCTAAATTAATGGAAAGCACTCAGTACAGATGCTTCCCATTCATTCAGAAAATATTTACTATCAACTATCAGATCACTGGTTCGGCCACATCTGGAGTATGCGGTCCATTTTTGGTCACCAATACTCAGAAAGTATGTCCTTGAGCTGGAAAAAGTCCAGAGGAGGGCAACCAAACTTATTAAGGTGTTTGAGGACCTGAACTATGAAACAAGGTTGTTAAAATTAAATAGGACATGATCTTCTTGTATAAACTATTCAAGGGTGACAGCAACATTATTAACAAACTGTTTACAGTTAGCTCCGTAATAGAGACCAGAGGGCACAACCAAAAATTGGTGGGAAAAAAATTTCAACACACAGGGCGCAAGGGGTTCTTCACAGTCAGAGCGGTCAAGGTCTGGAACTCGCTGCCGCAGGAAGTGATCTCAGCTAACAGTGTGGAATCATTCAAGAAACTCCTGGATGAGTTCATCGGAGACCATAATATACAGGGGTACAGGTAGGCCTAAGAGCAAAATCACACATGGAGTAAAACACACGCACACACCTGCTCAAACATAATTGCATACACGCAATAGGTTGGACTTGATGGACTTATGTCTTGATTCAACCTCAAATACTATGTAACTATGTAACACATCTCTGAATGGGGAGAAGCCTCTGTACTGAGTGCTACTACCCATTCAGAAACTCATGAATGAACAGGAAATGATGTAAAGCACTTTCTATTCATTCATAACTGGGGACATATAGTACTATGTGTCCCCAGTTATTTACAAACATTGGAGTGATCAGCTGATCACTCCGGTGTTTATGCATCACACAGAGGATCGGTAAATATGACTAATATTTACAGATCCTCCGCTCTCCATCCTGAGCTGCTCGGCCATGCAGAGAGGGGCAGCACAGCCTGCAACCTCTTCTTCGATCATCGGGGAAATGGAGCATTGAACCCGGCGGTGGGGACGGAGGAGGAAACACTGTCACTGAAGCCAGCGGGGGGGAAGGGGGCGGCCATCCTGAAGTGACAGCTCCCCCCCCCCACTGGCTTCAGTGGTCAATTTCTCCTTGGATCCCTGCTGTCTCTGCCCATACAGACAGGGGAGAGCAGCGGGGATCCAGAGGAGAAGATGCAGTCTGTGCCGCTCCTCTTCTCCGTGCCGCGCTGAGCCCTGGCTGTGCCCCCTTACACCTGCGCCCAAGGCAAGTGCCTCACTCACCTTGCTCTTGCTATGGCCCTGCTCTAGCCTCAGAAACACCTGGTAGTCTCTACTGCCTCTCTGCTCCTCTGCTCAGCCGCTCTAAGGATCTGTGAGGCATCATGTCTAATGCAGTGTATAGCATGTGAGGACGCTAAGGGATATTCCTCTGCTGGAGTGGGGGGGAGAGAGGCTGCAGGGACCGGTCTAGCAGTATAGAGTATAACTTTTTATTTTACATCCTAGACCAAAACGAGGGTTCATTTTGATTCTGCCAAGAATTCTTCCATTTGCAGTAACATTTTGTCCTTCCCTAATTTAAAAGGAGTTGGAATAGCTTTGGGTCAAATTTGTCTTGTTTTTTTTAAGTTTTTGAACTGATGTTTTATATCTTTTTTACTATTTACATAAAATCTTTGTTTTACAAATAAATATTTAAACCAAACCACACCCACGGCAGATAATTCAGAAAGCATTGTGGACTCTAAAGAGAAAGCACAGCAAAACCTGTTTTCTTTCAGTCTTCCTCTTGTTTTTCGATAGAGCTGTTTATAGATAATGGGTGGGGGGATGAATCACTTCTCAGGCTCATGTGTGTATTTAAGGCCTAGCTATAGTAAATGGACAGCATATCTGAAACCACTAGGCATTCCCTTGCACAGTAGTGACAGAGACAATTGTACTTTTGTTTATTTGAACCACTATGGGCTCAATTCACAGTAAGAACCAACACACCAGGAAAAGGATCTTAATTTTTCCCAAAATATTTTCTGATCTTGTACTCCTCTGTTCTTTTATTATGATTCGCATATAGCATTTTACAAGTCACCAAGTATCCAGACTTTAAGCTGTTATATACTTTGTTATATTAAACCTGATTGAAACTATAAAGCTAAGTGTGGTCTGTTGTAGAGTTTTCACAAAATAATGAAACAGATTTATACTTTCATGAACCATTAAAAACTTTATAACATTGTTTATAAGAAAACATTATTATGAAAATGTAATCTATGTTAACACCTTCACTCAAACGTAATGCATTTATGGGGCACTGGGTGGGCTTTAATGCCAAGCTGCTGAATCTGTATCGGGACCGATACAGGGCATATTGACAAGTACTTGTCAAAATGCCCCGATACATAGCGCTGATGCTTGCGCTATGTTTTTTGGGGGGTTTTTTCTTTACCTTCCGTGGTGGGGTCCTCTGGGCAGTCACCGGCCACCTACATTAGGACCCCACCTGGAGCGCCACCCACCGGAGCAGCAGTGATGCGATGCTCCTCTTCCACTCAGCTGCTTAGTGCCGACTATGTCCTCACGTCTGAGGAAAATTGTTCAGCGCCTTGTGAGGCACCTCTATCGAACAGCCACAGTAAGTGAGAAGGAGCCTGTGCTACGTGCTGTGCTATGTACTGTGCTGCTTTTACATCGGCTCGGTAGCGATCACAGGCCCACGGGAACATTGGCAGTAGAAGAGCTTGCACTAGAGAACACCAGAGGACACCAAGCACCATCCAGCCATCTGACTTATCAAACTTGAGGCTGGCACCACCTGTGTATCAATAAAATATATTAGTAGGGATAGCAGTCATGTCAAAATAAGATGATGAGTAACACTAAAAGATTGAATAGGTGAGCTATACATCATATAGGGCAAGGGCATGCACATCTAAGCAAAGGTTCTCTTAAATGCCCGTCTCCTTTGCTAATTATATTAATTTATGCGAGATGAGAAATAGCCATTGACTCCTCTATGCAGCATACTGTAGGGAGAAGAGAGTTGTGTGCTCCCTGTACCTGGTGGTACTGCATATCTTACATTGGGGAAGCAGATTAGGGGCATTCAAGCTATCATAAACTTACATTGAAAAACGATCGGGCATTAACATAATTGTTGCCCATTGTTTTGTTAAAAATTCCACCTGTCCCTTTAAGAAAAAGTATCCATAATAGGTATCAGCAAGTACATGAGGGGAAGTACTTGTACTTGTACTTGGTCTTGAAAAAGTGGTATCGGGACATCCCTAGAAGAAAGAGATTCTGTGGACAGGTGTCTTCATATACATAATGAGTTGTCATTAGGAGCACCTTCTTAAATTGACATGACTAATCTGTTTACCACATAGCCAGTCTATGGGAGCCAGAATTATTGTTGGTTGGTAGGGGATTATATACTTTTTTTACTCACTAAACTGCAACTCAGTTTATAACATTTGTATGATGTGTTTTTTCCGGATTTTTGGTTGATATTTTGTATCATTTAAAATACACCTATGATAAAAACGATAGACTTTCATTTCTTTGTAAGTTGGCAAACTTACAAATTCTGCAGGGGATCAAATAATTGTTTTCCACACTGTATACATATACTTATTACTATATATACCATACGTGTGCTGGTAACGTTTTCTATATTTCTATGAATTTATTAAAGTGACACTAAACTTAGAAGTTAAATCTTAAAAATGCATTCAAGTACCTTAACCTCCCTGTCAGTATGATTTTTTCTTTTTTTTTTCCTTTTTTCATTCTATTTGTTTTTGGGGTTTTTTTTCATTTTTTTTTTAAACTTTTCAATCTCCCGCCAGTTCCGCCCCCCTGCGAGACGGACGCTCGCAAGGAACGGAACCCGGAAGACGGATGCCAGCACCGGCCGGAGGAAACAGCGCAGCTCGAGGGACAAGGTAAGAGACTGTGTATTCCCGAGTGTGGCTCGGGGTTACCGCTTATGGTACAGAAAATTAACCCTGAGCCACACTCGGGAATACCGCCAAGAAGGTTAACTATTAACAACAATGTATCTTATTTGTGTATCACTCAACTCAACCTCAAATCATCTCTGAATTGGTGCTGACCCGGTCCTGCCTTCTGGAAGGTGGCTACTTTTGTTCCCCTTGATCCCTGTGTGTGTTGTAAAGTAGCCACCACTTCAAGCTCACTCCTGTGATGGACTACAATCTCAATACAAATTAGTAAACTAAACATGAAATTGTAGTCCATCACAGGAGTGAGCTTGGAGCGGTGGCTACTTTATAACACACACAGGGACCATGGGGAACAAAAAAGCCACCCTCCAGAAGGAAGGACAGTGTCAGCATGAATTCAAAGATGATTTGATGATCTACACCTGAGTGATACACAAATAAGATACATTTTTGTTCATAGTTAAGGTACTTGAATGCATTCTTAAAGTGTATTTCCACTTTCGCAGCCAAATTGGGATAACACCTATTTTAAATTTGATACATGTTCACATAGCATAAGCAAAACAAAAACATCAAAAAATGCTTCTTGCAGCTTAAACTGCTTTTACTTGAGTTAGAGTTTTAAGAGTTAAAATTTCTAGTTTTATCTTTCTATGCAATGATGAAGAGGCTGTGAGGGGTCTGAGGTGGTTTGTTCGCTGTATGTTAATTAATTAAGTGAATGAGAGAAACACAATTCTCAAATGTAAGTCCTAAGTCTTTCCATTAGGACAGATCATTAGGACAGATCACTGTGAAAAACCTGGAATCAAATGAGAATAATTTATTTACATTATTTTTCTGTATGTTGTGTGAATAGGATCACATAACAAACATATAGAGAGGTTTTCTCATGGCTCTGCCTCTAGGTAGGCAGAGCCAGCTGTCAGTCACACAGCTGGGCGGATCCAGACATAATTGTCGGGATCCGCTTCAGCTGCGACGTCCCAGTATACCGCGAGCTACAGCTCGCGGTATACTGAGCCTAGGGTGACGGGAGGACGCTAGTTTGTGTCCTCCCTTTACCCTAAGGAGAACTATGGGGAAAAGCCTTAACCCCACAGTTCTCCTTTAATGTCCCATTTTGGATTTGTGGTACAGTTATATATCAAGCACAGCACTTAGACATAGGTCATTTGGAAAGGATTCAAGTACAGGCTAGTAAAATTAATTGGAGTTGTGCTTTACAATAATAACCGTGTGTTGTTTTTGACTAAGATAATGTGTAAAACAACATTCAAGGTCAGTATGACAATCCATTTTTTGTCTGGAGTTATTTACAAAAAAACAGATTTGATCCAACTGCATTTGTTGGGTTAGGAACTATTTTTCCCCTTATGAAGCAAAACCAGCAACAGTTCTGCAAGTGTATTTATTTTGCCTTCCTTCAGATTTAACTGCTGGAGTTTGTATGAGGTTCAACTCAAAGCATGCATCTTGTTTCAAACAGATTAAAGTGTAAATGTCGACAAGTAGCTAAATATACAGTTGAAATAAATATGTGCCAATGGGCCTACCTGCAAGCTAACTTCTGCTCAGCCAGTTTTCTAAGCCAGACACTCATGTCAGACAGCAGGTCTTGACTTTTCTCCACATTATTTATAGTAATACAGTTTGGCCCCCTTCTCAAATCTGCAAGTTTTGTTATTATTAAATGTTCTAGATTTTCACTGCAGTAAAGCCAAATTGACTTAAATTAGTGGTCGGCAACAGCGGTTGGTACACGACGCCTATTTCACTGCACCCGACTATAACTGATAGCTTTCTAGGCTATCAATGTAGAAAAGGTATCATTTTATATATACTAATTTTATTTAATGTATACTATTTGAACATGTATCCTTTGTAAATGCTTTTCTTATTAATTAGGGCTGCGGAAATTAACGATTAATCCCTCGATTAATCGTAAAATTTTTTGATCAATCAAAATTATTTTGATCGATCAAAGTTCTTTTGATCTGTACTCACCTCTCCGCCCGCTTCCGAGTCTTCCGTCGGAGATCCGGTGACGTCACGGACATCGACGTAATTATTATTACTATTATAAAATAAACTGTATTATATAAAAGGGCCACAAATACAATTTCAAATTTCTGTTTGTGCTTCATTATCAAACACATTTCTCACACAGATGGATGCAACATGTTAATGACACCCAATGGAATATTACACTAATAAGTGTAGGTGTAGGGTATATATGAGGCACAGTAGATTGTCCGTCCCAGCAGAGTTTGCTCTATTATTTAAGACACAGAAGTCCAAAAGATAATTGCCAAGAAGAATGCTGTCATAGAGGTGTTTATTGTACCATACCAAGAAACTGTGAGGTTAGGATATATAACATCAGAAATTGAAAGATAACAGATCTGTTTTTTTACATCACAAAAATCCTTTGTAGTATGTAAACAAATCATTCAATACATCTGCGATTTAGTGAGAATTTCTGACACTGACACTTGTGGGTCAGACCTAAGGCAGCGTGGTAAGGGAAACTGCACCATGGGCTAAAAATTACAAATTGTGATTTTTTTTTTTTACTATTTTGTTCTTTTCTTCTGAGAGTATTGATTCATTCAAAAATCAATTAGATAACATCCTAAGAGAACGTAACATACAGTGATACAGGTACTCTTAAAAACTAAGACCACACAGGGACTCATATACACACACATGCACAACACAAAGATTGAACTTGATGAACATGTGTCTTTCTTTAACCTGTTGAGTTTTGCATGGTTATTAAGCCCCTTATAGATGTACAATTGCACCGAGGAAGTCTGAATGCCAGGGTAAAACTGCCATTTAGATATCTTCATGCACAGTCTCTGAAGATAAATGGTATTCACTGGGCTGTGTAGAATTTCTGCTGGATTAGCTTACAGGGAAGAAGAGTCTATGGGAAGAAAGTATAATGCTGAATTCATTGGTAAGCAGATAAGGACTATAATGGGAGGAGGGTGCCTACAATACATGTATGGTTAGTTTATTGAGGGTGGTGCATATGTTATGGATAGTTTGAAACAAATATTCTGTAATTATCACAGCTCTCTGCAGTTTAGATAATGGGAAGTGAGGGCCAATTCATAAATACATAGTTATGTTTTGCCTATTATTTTCTTTTTCAAAATGTAAAAATAAAAATAACCATTTCCTTTAAAGAGGGCCTTTACCCCCTTTAATGAAAAATAACATCAACATGCAGCCCTGCATCCTGATATGAAATCATTGTTCACTTTTACTTACAATTACAGTTTTTCCACTTCCTGGTCCTCTTAGGCATTAGTGATGTAATCCGGGCCTAAGATATGCATCCTGGGAAGGTTACGTCACAGTGCATAGCTGGGAAATATTATCTGTAGACTGAAAAATCTCACAAGATCTCAGGAAAATACATTTTTCCACCTGAGATGATGTGCATGGTCTCATGTCCTAGTCACATGTGCCAGAGTTACAGGAAGTAAAGGGAGATGGATTAAAGTTACTGTTCTTTTATTGAATTATATTAGCACAGATGTTGCTACATTGTTTGTGCCAACTGTGATTCCCACCACTTTAAAGGTTTTTGAAGTGGTGAACTGGCTCCACTCTCAAAAAATGCGGACAAAGTATGCACATTTAAACACTATATTAATGGCATTTGGGCTGCTCTTCTGTGAAAGAGAGGTGAATTTATGCCAAAGCATTACTTTGGCAGCTGTCATCATTCCATAAAAAAGAGGCACTGACGCCATGTGATAACCTGATGGGTTATTATGCATCTTGTTTAAAAGTTTTCACTTTCTGTTTACTGTTTGAAAAAAGTTCACAACTTTTGATCTGTTGGTTTTTTTTAATCACTTGCCATTACTAATTTTACATAAATGTGCGGACAGCAGTCCTCTCAGGGTGGGACAATATTTTGGGCCCTCTACATGTGCAAGTATAGCGATGGCACTGTCCAATGGACAATGCAGATCACAAAAAGATGGTACAGAGCCATTGAGAGGGGTTCTGTACCATGTGATCACTGTGATCAATCTTTTGCTGTGATCAATCGTTTACCATGTAGATCAATCACTGCATCTACATGGTAAACAATGGCTGCAGTCAGCAGCTGGCTCCCAATTTCCTCCCACACACTGACTGATGTGTGAAAGGTAAGAAAACTTCCTTATTGCATCCATCTGGTTCTGGATGACACTGGCAAATATAGTACCAGTGTCATCCAGTACCAGAAACAGTATCAACCAGTACTAGTGTTCATTCACCCCTCTACAGTATATGTCAGCTCTATCCTGTCTCCGAACTGACTTGTATATTAACCCCTCACCTCTCTTATCACATCTATACATTAACCCCATCAACCTCCCAATGTATTTAACCTATGCATTAACTCCTTCTTTCTCTCTCTGCATAGCCTGTACATTTGTGCAGGTTATGCAGAGTGCACCATTAGTGCACCATTATCAAGCAGTATGTTTTAATTCCTTCATTACCGGCATGTTTCCTTATTTTTAAAAAAAATGGCAAACAATCAGATCACCTTGTGTCTACTTTCCAAAACAGGGTCATTTCTGGGGTTTTGGTAGTGTCCTGGCATCTTTATTTGCTATGTTTTACAAAACATAAAGTAAGGGAAAACTTGTTTTTCACTTTGTTTGTTCTTTTTTCCTTTATATAGTAAAAAATCAAAAAAATACAAGTAGTTATTAACTAACACCAAAAGCAGGCTCTACCTGGCTAAAAAATAAAAATGTAAAAAATAATTTGTCAAAGTTTCACAGCACTGAAAAATGGCCTGGCGAGGAAGGGGGTTTAATATGCTGGTACTGAAGTGGTTAAATTAGTATATCACTTTTGAATACAGTGAGAAAATCTCTTATCTCAGTTTGGCATTTTCAAAGTTTGCTTCTTTTATAAATAATGGGGACAATGTTATGCTATTTTTCTTCAAAGAAAAGTCATGTACAAAAAACTGATGTATTTTGTTCAGTTTACCTTCTTTGTGAACAGATCCCAGAGTATTCATTTTATACGTAGTGATTTCTGATCTTTGATTTTGTTTTCAGTATCCCGTGGTGAAATGGAAGGACAGAGCAATGAAACAGTAGTAACTGAATTTATTATTTTGGGTTTCCCCAGTTTAAAGAAAATCTACCCTTTGATGTTCCTACTTTTCTTGCTGATATACATCTTCACTATTACAGGGAACCTCACCATTTTCATAACAGTGTTGACAAACCACAAGTTGCAAATACCTATGTTTTTTTTCCTCAACCATCTATCTGCAATGGAAATCTGGTACACTTCAGTCATTGTCCCAAAAATGTTATCCAGGTTTTTAACAAACAGCGGAAGTATTTCTTTTAATAACTGCATGATACAGCTGTATCTGTTCAGTTCTCTTGGAGCATCCGAGTGTTATCTACTTACTGCCATGGCTTATGATCGGTACCTAGCTATTTGCCAGCCTCTGCATTATGTTTCTAAAATGACCAACTTAACTTCACACCAGCTGGCCTCTGGGTCTTGGATTGGAGGCTTTATTTCACCAATCCTTCCTGTAGTATTAATATCTAAACTTAACTTTTGTGGTCCTAATCAAGTGAACTACTTCTACTGTGATTCTCAACCTCTTCTTAAACTGTCCTGCAGCAGTACCCGATTCACAGAGACAGCAATTTCCACACTTGCAACTGGACTTATATTCACCTCTTTCCTCTTAACTGTACTCTCCTACATCTTCATAATCTCCACAATTTTGCGGATCCCTTCAGCCACTGGAAGGAAGAAGTCTTTTTCCACGTGTGCCTCTCACTTAACTGTTGTCATGATTTACTATGGTACTATAACAGCCATGTACATGCAGCCCATGTCTCGATTTTCCTTGGATATCAACAAAGTGTTATCTTTACTTTATACAGTTGTTACACCTTTGGTCAATCCTATTATATATAGTTTAAGAAACCAGGAGATGAAGCATTACCTGAGAAAGTTATTTGGAGAAATGATAAACAAAAAGGATAGCATTGGATAAATAAACAAATTACCTTTTTGTGTGTTTCTTTGATTTAAAACACGTTTTTTATTTTAGGTAGTTCAAATACTTGAAACTTGCAGTTTATATTGAAGTGCCATATGCCGCAAACAAGTTGGCATGTAATAGGACTACCTGCACTGTAACATGATAAGTTGGAGTGGATGTCACTATTGTGATGTTCACCAGTAGCTGAAAGACAAGGCTTTCTCATACGCGTTTTCCCCAATCAGCAGTTCAATACCGAGGAAATGTCTTTGCATTTCATGTCTAGCTCAGCAGCACACTGTACCTGAAAATCATAGTTGATCTTATCTCTAATGTAACACCATAGTGATTCTGAAACTGTCCCTCTACCTTCATCACTGGCTCAGCAGCACCTTCATCTCATCCTATTGCTATCCGGTTTACTGCACCACATTACCATATTGTGAAGTACACCAAAGCACCACATCCCCCTGTTGACATACAGTAACTAGCAATTCAATTAGGCAATCTCCTGCTTTTGGCAAATCTGGGAAACCTAAAGGGAGACGCAGAGATTCTTCATATGCAGCTATTAGGGTGCAGGCAGTTTTTGGATTTGCAGCCCAAAGTGGTGGGCAGGCTGCACCTTGAGAGGCAAGGCAGATCTACCTTTCTTTTCTGGCATTGGGTGTGCTATAAAGCCAGAGCATGCAGAGGAGGTGGAGAAGGTGGTGGAATGAATAACAAAGCCTTCTTCCTTTTCTACTAATCCTGCAATTGCTTTGCAAACTGGCTTGAAGGAATCAGCAGTTATATTTCAGCACAACATTGTAACGCCGCCGGACCGCGTTCCCCTGTGTCAGCGGCGGCTTCCTTGCGTTCCACTGTGGAACGCTGGAAGCCGCTCGAGGTTACTCGTGACGCGGCGGCTGCGTTCCACGCTTGAACGTGGAAGTCGTGCAGTACGAACCGGGGCTCCTGCCCATGCCCAGGCACTATTGAAGAGCGTCAGAGAGGCAACATGGCGTTCCAAAATTGAGGTTAGAACGCCTGTTGCCTCCTGAACCTACTACCTCGTTGGATGCCAAACAAATCCCTGGACCTGCTGCCACCCCGCTGTGCATTGGATGCCCTCTGCTCTACAACTCATCGCTGCAACCACCTGGTCACTAACCGCAAGTACTGCTCCTATTGGAGCTTAGCTCACTTCAATACAAATCCTCATTGATGTATGGATTGTCTGTTTTAGGTGGTAACCGCATCCTGGGATTCCGTTAGCAACCATCAGTTATTATTTAGTTCGTGCCTTGTGTCACTATTCAGGTTATGAGTTAAATAACCATTGTTTGATACTGAACCTTTTTGCTTTGGCTGTGATGACTGAGTCTCAAACTCGCCGTTCAGATTGCGAGTGACGCCTGAGACTCAACCCTGAGTAGCCTTTTTTGCCAAATACCGCTCCGCAGTTGTGATCCCAAACAAGTGAAGTTCACATGTGCCTGACAAACATTAGTAATTTTTTGCTGGAGGATGTGCAGGATTTGATTGTATCTCAAGGTTAAAGATGAGACTGCCAGAAGCACAGAGGGAAGAACAACAGGCAAGGAGAAGCAATTGCCAGTGATGTTCCGGTAGCTGTAGCGTACTGCTATCAGTGGTGGATAAAGTCTGTGACACGGAGGAGGGAGCTGTATGTTCCGGCCAGGGATCGGCAAGGTGTCAGTGAGTGACTGCTTCTTACGGCCGCGGAGCGGGCAACAGAAAAGGAGAGGAGAAGCACGCACAGTGGGGGCTGAGCTGCAGAGCCTGAGGCTGTTTCTCGCTGCACTGGTAAGCCAGCAGAGGGCTGGGGGGAAAGCTGCAGCTGAGACTTGGTGTCCTGGGGCTGAGTTTTTATGGGCCACGCTGGTGCGTTCTGCAGAGGTCACAGAAAGGCCTTGTTCACGCCGAAAGCATGTGCGTTCCAGAGCGGTAGCTGTTGGAACGCACTGCGATAGCTGAGAAACTTCCCCTTGCGTTTTGGGGCAGGATGGGGCGTGGCGGTGCATTGTATTCAATGGCACCACTTCCACGCCCGCCCCCGCCCGCAGTGCAATTGAACGCCTCGCAAAACTTTGCCAGCGTTCCGTTCCACTGCAAACACAAAAAATATGCAACGCAAAGTTTTGCGAGGCGTTCAATCACACGGCTTGCGGGGGCGTGGAAGCGGTGCCATAGAATACAATGCACCGCCACGCCCCCTCCTGCCCCAAAACGCAAGGGGAAGTTTCTATGCGATCGCGGTGCATTCCAGCAGCTACCGCTCTGGAACGCACACGCTTTCGGGGTAAACAAGGCCTAACTGCAAACGCAAAAAAATAATGCAAGCCCTATTTTTTGCGTTTGCAGTGGAACGGAACGCTGACAAAGTTTTGCCACACGTTCGATCGCACTGCGGGGGTGGAAGCGTTGTCATTGAATTAAATGCACCGCCACGCCTCCTCTCGCCCCAAAATGCGGGGGGAAGTTTCACAGCGATAGCAAGTTCTAATCAAAACCAGGGATGCACCAATGCCGGTTTTTCGGTATCAAGTGCGAGTACCGATATTTTGCATTTGGTACTCGCCAATACTGAATACCAAATGTAGGCTAATATGTTGCGCTTGGTGTGTGTATTCACATTTTCCTAGCGCAATCAATGTGGATAAAATACTGAATACCAATACCGGTGCTTCCACTGGCATGGAGCAGGCTTCCCGGGTAATCAGGAAGGCGGCAGCGGGTAATGACATGCCGCCCGGCTTCCTGATTGCCAGGGAAGCCGGCTGCATGTTGTTTGGCCGGCTTAATTGTAGTTGGCCGGGAAACCGTCTTAAATAAAATATTACCCCCGAGAATAGACTCTGGATCCGCCCCTGACTGCTATGTTGGCTCAAGCAATGAGAAGAATGGGGATGATGATAAGGCCTCAGACAGAGCCTCTGTGCCAGAGATAGCAGAGGAAGAAAGTGAGGGAGAAGCACAACACCAGCTAGACAGAATGTCATCCAAGGGAAGGTTGCAGAGAAATGGAGGGAGCAACGGCTCTATTCCGCCGGATGGCATTACCATCCGGCGGGTGTAGACTACTAGTTTCCTCAGGTCCATTCTGCAGATCTTAGCAGTGTGGGCCTTTTTCCACAGATAGCACAATGGTGATTTGCAGCCTCTGTCTACAACATATCTAAAGTGGCAAATCTATTAGACATTTTGCTGACACATGATCGCTACCACAAAGCTAAATGGGAGCAGCATATGTATGATACTGGTCAGTATCTCTTGCTGTATCCTTGACTAGGCAGGTGTTTGTTCCCCAGATTCTGGAATATAAGTAAGAATATATGCACCCAGTCACACCAAAGCACAGCATCTCAAAGCCAGCTTGGTTAAGTTGCTGGCTTTATAGCTATTTACATTCCTGCTACTGAAGTCTTCCCATGTCATGTGGAAGCTAATGATCCTAATGTAGCTGGACCAGGCATCCAGCAGTAAGCTCCACATGACCACAGATACATGGTCCAGTAAGCGTGAGCAGGGGCGTTACATCTACTTCATGCCCCACTTGGTAACTCTACTGACAGCCAGGAAGGATTCAAGATGGGGCACACCGCTGACAGCTCAGTCACATCCTCCCCCCCCCCCTCCTCATTGGCCTCCTTTGATGACTGCACCTCAGGCAAAATGCCATATTGTTTTTCAGTTGGTATGTCTGGGGGACAAGAGCCACTGGATCCCTTCGGCCACTGGAAGGAAGAAGTCTTTTTCCACGTATGTTTCTCACCAAACTGTTGTCATGATTTACTATGGGCCAGAGCAGGCCCAGAGCTGGCTGACCCCACACCAAAGGTCATTCATGACAATGACAGCAACCTGCTGTGCACCCCTTGGTAGGAACAATTCACACACATATTGTGACTGACACACATACTCAACCTGATGATGCAGTAGTTCCTAGTTAGGTACCATGGCTTTCATTATATCCTAAGGCAGGGCAAATAAGTATGCTATAGCATTTGCACTTGCACCAGTAGGCCAAACATTGGTATTCATGCTAGTATGGGACAAGGACAGGCTTAGGGGATCAAGGGGATTTTTATCATATCAGTGGCTCCTCACTCAGGATTCATGTACCTTGTTGTCACCATTTGAAGAAGAAACCAGAATGGTGAGCCATGACAAGGTGGAGATCAGTTATGAATTGATAAGTTTGCCATTTGTTTCACAAGGTCGAGATCAGTTACACAATCCCAGTGGTCACCACAGAGCAGTAGAGACAAAGCAGAAGGAAGAAAAGGAGGACTTCCTGGTGTCTCAGGGCCCACATTAACCTGACTCCATCCCTGTGAGGCAGCACCAGGAGTAGCGCGAGGGTTTGGTTGAGAGCATTGAGGAGCAGGAGGACTTGGGGAGGCATCCAGAAGCTACGTTTGACCACACCCAAACCCCGTTGTACATGGGTGGGGGAAGATACAACCCCAATTCCAAAAAAGTTGGCACACTGTGTAAAATCTACATACATACAGAATGCAATGATTTGCAAATCTCATAAAACCAGATTTTATTCACAATAGAAAGCATATCAAATGTTTAAACTGAGAAAATGCACTATTTTAAGAAAAAAATACGGTAATTTTGAAAACGATGACAGCAACACATCTCAAAAAAATTGGGACAGGGCAACAAAAAGCTGGAAAAGTAAGTGGTACTTACAAAGAAGAGCTGGAAGAACCTTTTCCAATTAATTAGGTTAATTGGCAACAAGTCAGTAACGTGATTGGGTATAAAAAGGGCATCTTAGAGGGTCAGAGTGTCTCATAGGTAAAGATGGGCAGAGGTTCACCAATCTGTTAAAAGCTGCATCTAAAAATTGTCAAACCATTTTAGAATAATGTTCCTAAACGTAAAATTGCAAAGATTTTAAATATATCACCATCTACAGCATCTAATACTATGAAAAGATTCTGAGAACCTG
The DNA here is from genome assembly GCF_000935625.1 of Nanorana parkeri. Taxonomy (NCBI): domain Eukaryota; kingdom Metazoa; phylum Chordata; class Amphibia; order Anura; family Dicroglossidae; genus Nanorana; species Nanorana parkeri. The sequence continues at coordinate 3,859,072 of NW_017306283.1, forward strand.
GAGAAATCTCTGTGCACAAGGGACAAGGCCGAAGCGCGATATTGGATGCCCATGATCCTTTGGTGCTCAAATGGTACTGCATTAAATACAGGCATGATTCTGTAATGGACATAACTGCATGGGGTCAGGAATACTTCCAAAAATCACTGCCTGTGAACACAGTTCGCCCTGCCATCCAAAAATGCAAATTAAATCTCTATAATGCGAAGAAGAAGCCATCTCTGAACATAAACGCTGCCATCTTCTGTGGGCCAAAAACTCATTTAAAATGGTCTGTCACAAAGTGGAAAAACTGTTCTGCGGTCAGAAGAATCAAAATTTTACATTATTTTTGGAAACCATGGGCACCACGTCCTCTGGCCTAAAGAGGAGAGGAACCTTCCAGCTTGTTATCAACGCTCAGTTCAAAAACCTGCATCTCTGATGGTGTGGGGGTGGATTAGTACATATGGAATGGGCAGCTTGCACATGTGGAAAGGCACCATCAATGATGAAAGATATATCCAGGATTTCTAAAGCAAAGGTCACATATGAGTATTTATTAAACAAAATCTTATAACTTATCTTACTCATTTCAAAATGTAAACCTATCGTAAGGTTTACATTTTGAAAAACAAATTGATCTAAAGCCTCAACCTCATACCAATTGCCAAATGGTGGAAGACATGTTTCATAGCATAACTTGTGATCTACTTGTAGTGCAGTACTACATTGTATTTCCTTCAAATTCCAGAGTGCTAAAATAAAAGGTTCAGTGCCAGATTTCAGAGACACAAACCAGACATATAGCACAATGGCTGAAGAGCATGTAAGCAGCTTGACTGGGCAGCTCAACTGGTCAGCAATGTAAGCGGTAAAGTCATCTTTTCTCAAAAACTAAAAATTAGAGTGTATTATTTCAGAGACAGCAGCCAGAAACATTGCATAGACTTGCTGCACATTTTGTAAGCAGTGTTTTTGTTCATAATGTAAGAAGTAGACACAGACCAGGTTTTATTAGTGAAATAAAAACTACAGTGTATTATGTCAGAGATGAGACAAGATGAGACAAAAAATTGCATGGATGCACTGCATATCATGTAAGTGTTTGTACCAGGCTGTAATGGAAGAGGGAGAGACCATGCAGTTTTTATCATAAAATAAAACTGTCATATATTTTCTCTGAGAAAAAAAGCCAGAAATATAGTAGATATTCCGTGCACAGTATGTAAGCCTTTTTACTAGGCCTTCATTTCAGACAAAACTAATGAAAAGGGAAAAACCTTTTCACTCGTTTTGTTTGATGAAACAAATTATTATGCTGTTTCGGATTCAGAGGCATGGAACCTCCGAATCTGAAATAGCACATTAAAAAAACAGAATGCGTGGCAACCATATTGGCCACCTGCACATTCTGAGGTGGGTGTATGATGTCACATGGATGCAGCAAGATGGCGGTACCCATACAAAACAAAATATTATATCCCCGAATATAGTTTTTTGTATATTTGGGCATATAATACGTTTGTTCGAATTTGAATGCACATCTATAATGATTAGTTCAGGTACAGGTGACTCGGCAAAGGGGAATAAATTATTGCTTAGATGGTAACGTTCACTGGTTGACTGTCGACACAATACAGATGAATTAAATTAGTATTGTGTGACCTGGGCAGTAGGTGCCACACACACACATCGACTTCAGTGGTAGGTGACATGTTCACCCTAAACATGTATTATGCACTGACTTTAGATTTTTTGTTTTAAATTATGATCATATATATATATTCCCTTTTTGAATTATATAGATAACTTCCTCCTCTTGAAAAAGCGCCGTCAAGCGCGAAACGTCGAGATAAATTGCGCTCCTCCACTGTCAGCTATCCTCTATTGTTAAATTCTTGATCATGTGTATAATTCATTTTTTCTAATCATGTTATGAAATGCTATGTCATTTTATTACGCTACCTTTGGTATTCAATAATGTTGTTCACATTATGCACTGTGATTCAAATCAATCATGTTATGTAGATTCAAGGGATTGAACAGTAATGGAGTAAGCTCTTAGGGAGTTATCGAATCAAGTTGCTTTTATGAAATTACTCTGGTTTTCACAATTTAATACAAATAAATATATTTTTTTATGGTTTACCATCTTGGAAGTTGTCAATTGATGCCTAAAAACCCCAGCTTTTCTTTTCTTTGATACAATACAGATGAATGATTTACAACTGCCAAAGAACAGGTGAATTCTGAGAGAGGAGAGTAACTGCTGCCATAATACAGTTCACTGGAACAGATATTACTGTTTGCTTGGTACAAGTACCTTGGTGGTAGTTGGTGTTGTACACATGACTGCATAACCACCAGTGATACCCTTCCTTACCCAAACAGCTTTTGCCCACTGTACAAAAGCTTGGTTAGTTCAGTTGGCCAACTTTTAAGGAAAAATATGATTTTTTTTCCAGGACAGAGTTTGTACAAATAGATCAGGAAATGTCAATATGCTTTGAGGAACATGGGTTTATTCACAAAATGATAAGAGGCGATTTCAGGAAAGCATTAAACTTTCACAAGTATTTTTATTCAAAACAGAATGAATGAATTTCCAATGCAATAAATAAGCTTAAAAATCCTGTGTGTGGTGGCCTTGCAAGAAAATATCTTACATTTAAAAATGTTAACTAGATTATAATAAATTGCAGTGGAAGTGTGAAAATATGATTATTATTATTATATATCAATGCTAAAGGAAGTGGGCACAAAATACTGTGCTGCAGTGTTAGGGTACCACTAGGTCTGCAATCCAAATGTGAAGTAAGAGTACTAAGAAAGATAATGATCCAAAATACTTAAATGGTATGAAAGTTGATAAAGGGAGTTTAGGCAATAATTTATATCTGGGCTATAAACCAACATTTATCTAAATAGAAATAAAGAAATAATTCACATTATTTCAATTATTAATTTGCATTTTATTACAAAAAAGTAAGTACTATAGAGACATTGAACAACTTTCCTATTTACTCTGCAAATTCTATCCCTTTGTAGATAAATGAAAAACTAAAGTGACTAAAGCAAAGGTCACATATGAGTATTTATTAAACAAAATCTTATCACTTATCTTACTAATCAAGTTAAAAGAACATTTGCTGCCTTTTTTATGTCATTGTTTTTCAAACTATATACTAATGGATTAATGAGTGGTATCCCAACAGAGTAGAAAACTGTGATAACCTTATTAAAAACAAATGACTTTTTTTGGTGAGGTCTCATATACACAAACCCAGAAGTACAGTATAAAAGTAAAACAACAATAAGGTGAGAGGCGCAAGTAGAAAAAGTCTTCTTCCTTCCGGTGCTTGAAGAAATGCAAAGTATTGCTCTGATAATAAAAATATAGGATACCAAGATCATAGTGCAACATATACAAATGACTGTACTACAAAAGATAAAATAGATAAGTTCAGTTGTCTGAGTGTCAGTGAAAGCAACTTTCAAAATAGGTGCAAAGTCACAAAAGAAATGATCCATTTCCTTTGGAGAACAGTATGTCAGTCCTGAGATCCAGTAGACTGGTATTAAATTTCCAGTAAAACTACTCATACAGCATGAAACAATTATTTTGCTGCAGGTGGAAAAAGTTATAACAGAGCTATACCTGAGGGGTTTACAAATAGCCAAATACCGATCAAATGCCATTGAAAGTAGAAACATGTCTTCTGTGGTACCAAAGGAGAAAAAGAAATAGAAATGTACAATGCAGTCAGTGGATGATATTGTTTTATTGTCATCTATCAGGTCCAATAACATTCTCGGTAGTTTAGCTGTGATATAACATATCTCTGTCATTGAAAGATTGCAGATAAAAAAGTACATAGGGGTTTGTAAATGTGTGTTCATACAAACCAAAACTATAATAAACAGATTGGAGAAGATGGTTCCTACATAGACTACAAAGAAAAATATGAACAAAGAGAGTCGCTGATAATGTGAACTGGGGTACCCTACAAACTGAAACTCTGTAATTATGGTTTGGTTCCCCTCCATTGTTGGCAGCTATATGTTCTGGGTCACAACTCACAATATCTGTAAAATAGAACAGAATTAGATTATAAAATATACATGTTTTTTTTCTATCTTTGAAAATTGATTTTGTGAAGTTTAACAAGGTTCCTTAAGTTCTGAAAAATTATATCATATTCTATAAATGGTATCATATTCTATAAATTGTAAAACATTGTAGCAGTTTTAGGGAAAAAACAGATTTGAAATATTTTAAAAGCATGTAGTAGAATGATGGTAGTGTCTCTGTTATTACAAATGTATGTTAATTTTGACCAGGCACATCCAACGTATTAAGTTATTTATCAGTTCTAGGAGCCCAGTAAAGTATTTTCAGTGTGGGGATTTCAATGCTGAAAAGTAAATAAAACACCATTCCTCAAGTATTCTAACCTATCCCTAACAATGAAGAACACATAACTCTTAACCCTCCAACCATCTAAATGCTAAAACGGGCTACTGAACTCTTAAAATCCCCAATGCCTAAACCTACCCGCTTAAATTGAGCCTAACACAAAACTCTCATCTTAGGCCCCATTCACTCTAAGCGACATACCTTTTGGAGCGTATATCCGCGCGGCCGGGATAGCACGACTTTCGGGGCAACGTTCAAGCGACGATCCAGCGACGGTAGTGCGACCTTCACCGTCAGCCTGCATTAAAAAAATTGCAAAATCCATCAAAAAAAGGGTCCTGTAGAGCGACTACAGGACCTCTTCATGTACAGCTCCGTGTCGACGGGCGACACGGAGCTGTACATGAAGACAGCTCCATTGAAAATCATTGGCCCGCGACTTCTCACGATATCGCACGGAAAGAATGCACGATATCGCAATCAGCTCAGTGTGAATGGAGCCTTAATGGTAAAACCTAATCCAACCCATACAATCGGTGCTTATCACTTAACCCTTAAAACCCTAGCCTTAACAGTTAAACAAAAACCCATTAGTCAGAGACGTTAAAATTAATCTAACCCAAACTCTACAATAATATATAAAGGTACTCTAACCCCTTCTGCAGCATACCTTCCTTATCCGGACCCAGAGCTGTCAATGTTGAAAGATCATACTTTCATGGTAAAATAACAAAATTATGAATTATAGACCATGTAACACCAGGTAAATTGAGATGGCATTCTGTTGATCGGATACCCTTACAAAAGCTTTTATACTGTCATCAAAACTAGAATTTATAGGTGTTTGACAAATACTTTTCGCTTTCTGCATCAATTGTAGACAGTTGAATGGTACAATATCATATTTTAAAATAGCATTTGGTAGTGGTACTGACACACCCAAAATGAAAATTTTGCAATTTAGATTATGCGTTTTATGTTTAGTGATGGCACAGGATACTGTGTGAATATGTGCCATTTGAAAGAAGAAAGAAGAAATATTTATTCTCATGGAGATCACAGTGGGACTAATAAAAAAAATATTTATTGATGTCCTTAACTTTTGAGGGATCCAAAATAAATAGAGATTTATTACTGCCCCCAAAATATAAATATGATATTGTAAATATAAACTAGTATCATGGAATGTTTTAACTGAGTATACAGCGCTAATATTGGAAACAAAATACACGTGTATTTGTGTAAATATTTGTCCAAAGTGTTTTTAATCTGTGATAATATCGCTAAAATGAAACAACGTGTGGAATATGTTAGTTGACAAATTATTGTAAAATAATAAAAATGTATTTCTTGCAATAGTAAATGTGTGACATACCTATTGGGTTGCCCATGTGGCTTACAATATGTAGGAAGGACTACGGGGATGCTCAAGAAGAGACTAGAGGAACATATAAATAATATAAAAAATGGCTTCACTAAACATAGTCTCTCACGACATTTTAAATTGTTCCATAATAAAAACCCAAAACTCCTAGAGGTAACAGGGATTGACAAGGTTGAGAGTCATTGGATGGGAACGAACCTGACTCAGAAACTTTCACAAAACGAATCGAAGTGGATCTTTACGTTGGACACTATGACCCCCAAGGGACTAAATATCGACTTCGGTAATAAATAATAATTTTATATTGGTTTTAAAAATAATAAAACTATTGGTATGATACATTATTTTAAATATTTTAAGAATTGTTCTAATATTAATATATATTTTAAACTTGATTTTAGGCAATGCCATTATTATTCTATAAACTATTGGAATGTTCTATGGTTTTATAAGAACTTTTAATTATATGTCAGAATTAATATGTATTAAAATTAGGGTGTGTGAATTATACCACACTGTACGACCATATTTGATCTAGATATTTGATCTCTAGAGATGGTTAAAAAATGCAAGTGTGAAAGAATTAGTAGCTTCCTAATTTGTATCTATTTTGGGGAGATGTTGAAACAATCCCAATATATGGGGCTAGAGAGACATCTAGTGGCCCATTGAGGTAAAAACTTTGATGTACGCTATATAAGCTGGGATTTGGTATGGGGGGATAGACCTGCATTTTCAAGTGAGGACGTCGTTAATGATGAAACGCGTAGGGGCGAGCCTACCATACCAAACACGATAGCTTTCAGATCGGCCGCACGTAATTTTTATTGTCATTGAATTTTAACTTCTTAATAAACTACTCCTGGAACTATTACCCGATGAAAGATTGAATAGTACCATTTATGGTTTAAACTATTGACACTTATACGAGATATAGACAATTGAACTCTTAGCGCTGCTCATCCAGTTATATAATATAGTATCATGGAATATTAGAGACATGAGCCCTAAATATAACCAGGGTTGGATGTTCAAATATTTATGATCCCATACCTTGCATGGGTATGTCAGTACCAAATGCCGTCGGCAGTGCGGGGCCCCGGTGTTCGAACACCGGGACGGTGCACTGCCCCATATTGCAGGACCGGACCCCACTGAGGCTCTGGGGGTGCCCAGGACTGGACCCCACTGTGCCCCCCCACAGCCTCAGGCCCCGGTGCCCCGGCACCGGCTGCAACGGCGGTAGTTCCACCACTGAGCCCTACCCAATCTATTTGGATCCATAATACGGTACCACATAAACGCTTGCTACACAAGCTGAGGGCTATGGGCATAGATGAGGTGGTGTGTACGTGGATAAAGAACTGGCTACGGGAACGTGTCCAGAGGGTATCTGTAAATGGCACCTTTTCAGACTGGGCTAGTGTAATGAGCGGTGTGCCTCAGGGTTCTGTGCTGGGTCCCATATTGTTCAACTTATTTATTAATGACATCGGGGAGGGTGTTAACAGCGATATTTCCGTGTTTGCGGATGACACCAAAATTGGGAGGGTAATAGACACGGACTTAGACATTATAACATTACAGGAGGACCCGGATAAAATAGGGGAGTGGGCATTAATGTGGCAGATGAGGTTTAATGTCGATAAATGCAAAGTAATGCACTTTGGAATTAAAAATAAACAAATGGGTTATACAATTATGGGTATGCCGCTGGGGAAGTCAGAAATGGAGAAGGATTTGGGGGTCATTGTAGACCACAAACTGAAAGGTAGTTTGCAGTGCCAGGCTGCTGTAAACAAAGCTAGCAGGGTCTTGTCCTGTATTAAAAAGGGGATGTATTGCAGGGACAAGTCTATAATTTTGCCACTTTATAGATCATTGGTTCGACCTCATCTGGAGTACGCGGTCCAGTTCTGGTCACCAGTACTAAGAAAAGATGTCCTTGAGTTGGAAAAAGTCCAGCGGAGGGCAACCAAACTAATTAGGGGTATGGAGGACCAGAGCTACGAGACGAGGCTACTAAATTTAAACATGTTCACATTGGAGGTGAGGAGATTAAGGGGGGATATGATTTCCATGTACAAAATGTTTAATGGTGGTAGCAACATTAGCGATAAACTGTTTAAAATTAACTCCGTTACAAAAACTAGAGGCCATCACCTAAAATTGGTGGAAAAAAAATTCCAGCACAAGGGGCGAAGGGGGTTCTTCACAGTAAGATCAGTTAGGGTCTGGAACTCACTGCCACAGGCGGTGATTTCAGCAAATAATGTGGAATTGTTCAAGAAACTTTTGGACGATTTCTTAAGGGACCGTAATATACAGGGGTACAGGTACTCCTAGAATGAGATCCTAATAGGTTGGACTTGATGGACTAATGTCTTTGTTCAACCTCAAATACTATGTAACTATAATTTCGTCCAAAACAAAACTAATTCAGGTTTGTGACTGCTCTCTGGACAATCAGATGGGGCTTTTTTGGCTGTTGGGGGTTGCATTAAAGGCACGGTATTGTGACTTTGTTACGAAATGAAAATTCAGATGCATCCGAAATCTGTGGCTTCCCCCCCCCCTCAATATACTTTTGGAACTGCATAAGTAGGGCAATCTCTTCAATTTCTGGATACATAACACAAAATCAGAATGACTATTTCTAAGCATACCTCCAGCTTTGGCTCATATGTTGAAACAATTATTCCTTTGTGTGGGCTTTAGGCCTCATTAGTTACCTAACTTGTTCTTCCACCAACTGTGTAGTGGGCTATTTAGACTCGTATGGACAAATTCCAAGCCCCATTTGGAGTTTTCTATTATCCGACGACCCAAGCCTTATGGTGGTTTGGGATTCCCAGATGTCTATCTATACTATAGAGCCATGGTCATGCAGAGGGTTTTAGATTGGCATTAGATTGGCATTTCCATACTAAGGATAAACTCTGGGTTGCTATGGAAAAGGGAGGAATCTTGCTCATACACCCCTGGATGTTACCTGAATTTAGGGCATTGGCTCCTACGGCCTCCCCTCTTATGGTTCACACTCTACACATGGTTCAGTTGGGTAAGCACTTGTACTATTTTTAGACCTGGGCAGCTGATAGTGACAACAGTTTATGTAAATTCATTACTGGGAGCAGCTTGCTTACTGGAAGAAATGGGGGCACAATGGGGGTCTTTCCACTTTAATACTTGGAGATCTGCTCAATTACATAATTTTTTCTGCGCTTGGGTTGCGTTGATTAGACCCTTAGAGTTGCTTATTCCATTTGAAACACTATGTGCTTCTAAGTCTCCTCCTGCTAGAACCCTTTCCCTTATGTACAAAAGGTTGTTACATAAGAAATCTACAGGTTCATTGGAGAGTGGACTTGTGAGGTCACGATAACAGAACCTCAAATAGCACAAATTCTGAAACTCACACCCTTTTCAATGATACTAAAACCCAGGAAACTAATGATATAGTGATCACCCAATGGTACAAGGCCAAGATATACCCAGCAACATCTTCATTATGTTGGCGAGGATGTGGGTTAGTGGGTATTCGGTTACACATCTGATGGGATTGCCCTCAGCTCCTCCCATTGTGGCTTGATATCGAAGAGCAAATCAAGGCCATTCTTGACACAGACCTCACATTTCAGCCCTCTTCCTTTTTACTGCACCTTATGCCCTCCACAATGATCCAGTATAGACTCAGTTCCCTACCTCATCTCCTCAATGTGGCTGAGCACCTAATTCTGTTACACTGGGATCACCCTAAGGTCCAATGCAGGGCAGACTGGATCCATTTGGTTACAGATATCATGGAATCTGAGCAATGGAATGCCACATGTATTGATAAATATGAAAAACTTTACAATATTTGAGCCACGTGGATCCACAATTGCTCTATCCACTCAGAGAGTTCAAGGGCTTAGTGGTAGATTTCTTGCCTACTGACTTGTGAGGTCAGAGGCCTGGCTGAGATTAATAGAATCCTTTTTTTCTTGAGTTGAAATTGAACACCACAGACTGTTGGTATTAATAGCCTAGCTGCTCACCCAGCTGGCCTGCTTGTTTTTGATATAGTTACTGTTATTTTATTTTTTTTGTACTATGTTCCTATCCTCACATGTGAATTCCCCTGTTTTTTTTCCCTTTCCCTTTCTTGTTTACCTTCCTGAACCTTCCCTGCCCTACTTGTTTCTTGACCTGCACATTGGTGTCCCTGCTGAAGTATAATCTCAGCACTTGTAAACAATGTCATGTATTAATTTAGAGACATTACAGTAGACCTTCACCCCCTTTCACTAAAATCCCATTAGCATACAGCACTGCATGCTAATATGAAATCATCTTACATTCATTAATTTAACAAACATTTTTCTTTTACTTACTTTTTTAATTATTGTTATTCAATTTCCTCGTCCTCTTGGGCATTAGTGATGTAATGTGCCCAAGCATTGCATCCTGGGAAGATTACATCACAGTGAATTGCTGGGAAGTCTCATCTGTAATCTTATGATATGTCAGGGAAAGACAAACCCCTTTCCTGGCCAGGTCATTTTTCAGTATTCAGCGCTGCGGTACTTTGACTGACATTTATTCCGTCATGCAACGCTGTACTGAAATCAATTTTATACCATTTTTTGGGGACAGATAGAGCTTTCTTTTGGTGGTGTTTAATCACCACTGGGTTATTTTTTTTCTGTATAACAAAAAAGTACCAAAAATTTAAAAATATACCCTTTTTCCCTTTATTATGTTATGAAACATTTAATTTGTATTATAAGGACAGGAAATTAAGGGAAATCTACCTAGTGGGACAAAGACAGCAACAAATAAGCTACTTGTGTTTTAAACCTTCCTTACTGTATGCAAAAAATGTTTTGTACTTGCAGACCAAATGTTCTAATCCTATAGACCTTAACTCACACATTAGTCTTTGAGAAACTGTGTCCGACTCTATAGCAAAGTCCACGTATGCTATATCCTAAGCCACCATTTTGTCTAAATTTATGCTTACTTCCTTTCAAAAAGAAAGGAGATTTGTTTAAAGTTTTTTTTATTTTTTTAATCCACCTTGGTTACTTGTAATACTGCTTTCTAAAAAAAAAAAAACTCTTGTATGCAGTCCTTTGTAAAACCCTCAATTATAAAAGTTAAATGAACAGGCATGTAGTTATTAGGTGAACACCTTGAACACTTTTTAAATAAAGGCACCACATTGGCCTTGTACCAATCCACTAAAGCCAATGCATTGCCTATATTAAAAACTAAGTTATTATGTCCAGCTATTTAAGAGTATCTAACAATTATACAATAGCTTAGAAATAACAGGGCTCAATTCTTTTAGGACACACCAGTGTATGTCATATGGTCCTGGTGCTTTTTTATTATTTACGCAGTCTAATTGTTTTTAGATCATATCCATTTTAAGCCAATGTAGTTTACTTGAGATTGTGTTAAGCAGAATTAAGCCCAGTGATTTAAGTGACATTCCACCAACTTTTTAAGCCCTCAAATGGTATCATACTGTAGGTGGTCACATGTGCAGCACCATGACAACTGCAGATCTAAATATAGGATAAGATGGTGCTCTCTTCAGCTGTAAAGGATAGAATAGTTTAATTGTAATTTAATACCATCCTCATTTTGTTAATCAGCCACATGGAAATACATTTTGCAACCTGTCTACATTTTGAAACATACCCATTTCTGTGCTCTGTGCTTTCACAACATTTTTGCCTCCCAATCTTGGAGTTTTGGAGAGGGACCTTCGGGCATTGAAAAAATTGCACTTTAAAAAAAAAATGTTGTTCCATTATGTGCTTGTTGTTTATAACTTCAATTAAATGAAAATTTTATAGTCATTGCTTCCCAGATTTTGCTTTGTACCGGTATAACTATTTGTAATAAGCTCTGAGTTGTTAGTTCCATTTTTGGGTTCCATTTGTACACGACAGAATCTGTCAGCACACAAATATAGGAGCAGCAAATGCTGACTTTATTTTGACATTAAAAAATCCAGGACTGTCATCTTAACCATTGCTTTACTATTTAATGAGGAATGGACCTGAAATAGGTATGTGCATATCAGGTGTTGGGATGATTGATATGCACATGCTTGTTCCAGAAAAGTGGCCTGACCAGTAATGAGGGAAGAATCAGGCCCTGAAACTTGCAAATGCTAGCCCCCATATTTCTATCATGGCAGGTTCCTTTTAAAGTGTTGTTGAAGTATTAATAAACCCCAGATTATTCTCAACATTTGACTTCAATTCTGCCTGCTTCCTCAGGGCTGCTAGACCACTTCCCACAGTCTCTTCTTCCCTAGGCCCAGCAGTCTAAGGATCACTGAGATCACCCTGTCTAATGCAGGTTCAAAAGACCTGCATTAGTCATGAAGACGCTGAGGGACAATGCAAAGCTGGAGTGGAGGGGGAGAAAAGGACAGCGCTGACCACTGGGCAGGCTTGAATCAGGTAAGTACATCTGTTTTATTCCAGCCTTGTGGTGTATTTTCTTTGGCAGAAAATTAAGAGGGTTATTCACAAAGCTGCCGTGTGAATAACCAACCCGAAGTGAAATGAGCTGAACGCTGTTCGGCTATTCACTTCAGGCTTATACGGCTGATTTCAGCCATACACCGACTAAAATCAGCCGTACAGTGGCTTGCTGCGGCTGGCTTCGGGTTGGCCGAACATGTTCAGCATGTTCGACCGACCCGAAGTGCAGAAGGAGTTCGACTCAGCCGATCCAACATCTGGATCGGCTGAGCCGAACCTCTGGCAGGCTACTCGCTGCTGTTCGGTCTATTCTCATAGATGCCGAACAGCAGTGAGTGAATAGCCGAATGCCACCGAGCGGCATTCGGCTCGGCTATTCTGCTCGGTACCTCTGTGGTACCAAGCAGAATAGAAAACCAGTTAAAAAAGTAGAACAAAATATAGAAAACGATTGGGCGGAGCTTGCAGTGACAGCTAGCTCCACCCAACTGTTTTGTATTGGCCGGGACCAGCTGTCATTACAATGAGAGCTTAGCGAAGCCGGCAATGATATCAAAGCCGGCTCTGCTAAGCTCTCATCGTAATGACAGATCAGCGTCCCCTGGTTACCAAGTAACCAGGGGACGCTGTTCTGTCATTACGATGAGAGCTTAGCAGGGCCGGCTTTAATATCACCGCCGACTTCGCTAAGCTCTCCTGACAGTTCAATTTCCCCTGGTTACTAGGTAACAAGGGGACGCTGAACTGTCATTACTCACTGAAAACCCGGCAGAGCCGTCGTGATATCACGGCGGCTCTGCCAAGTTCTCATTGTAATGACAGATCAGCGTCCCCTGGTTACCACGTAACCAGGGGATAGCTGATCTGTTATTGCAAGTAGCGGGGGCCAGCCGTGAAATAATGGCTTGCTCCGCCTAGCTGTCAGTAGCAGGCTTACAGCCGGCCAATGGCCGGTTGTTTGGCCAGCTTCGGATCTCACCTCGGCTCAGTCGAGCCGAAGCACATGCCTTCGGCTCAACTGAGCTGCTCGGCCAACTTCGGGAGCTGTACGGGCTATAGTGAATAGCCCGTACAGCAGCCCTTCGGTTCTACTGAACTGAAGGGGTCCTGGGGCCAAAGCTACCCGAAAGATCAGCCGAAGCTATGGCTAGATCCTTCGGCAGCTTTGTGAATAACCCTCTAAGTTTTACACAGTCAGAGCTGAACACATTCACTTTAAGTGGGTATAAAGAAAGACACAACAGGCATATAGGGGAAAAGGAGGTGATGGAAAAAAAAACTGAGAGAAAAATGAAGGGGTTATAGTAGTTGGATGGGGAGGACAGAAAACATAAAGGTTAGCTCAGCTGGATGGTATAACAGAGGCAATAGAGAGAGAGTGGGCACAGAATCTGTACTGGATTGGAGGAACTAAGTACAATAGGTGGTGGGGCCTATAGAGAATGAACAGTTAGACCAAACCTGGACCAATTCCTGAGAAGCCAGAGAGGTGAGCTGGTTGGGCATTACCCTCTCACAGCTGTCTATCCCAGTCTTGGTGCCATTAGAAGGAGAAGATATAGGTTATGTTGGTATACTGCACATATGTCTAGCAGCTGCCATTTTCACTTTTGTTGCAAATCTTCGGCTGCCTTTTGCTCTAGATATCTCGTGTGTACCATAGTATCAAGTGAGGTATTGACTGCATAAGCCTGCTTTTATGGATTTATATTTATGTATGCTGTAGTCTCAGTTTCAGTACTGGCTACGGCTAGACCCTTAGGCAGCTTAGTGAATAGACCCCTTAGTATCAAATCCCCATGTAAATAAAAAATGAACCCTTTAGTGCCCCCTAGTTTAAAACATTTTTTTTTTACATTTTGAAAATTTTGAAAAATTATTAAAAAGGGAAAAAGTAAAAAAAGTTAAACAAAATGTTGAATAAAAAAATTATAAGAAAATATAGTGCAGAGACGGCTATTAAAGTTAGGAAACAATCATACCACATTTTAAAATTGTTCCACTCTAAAATTGTATTTCACTCATTGTATTTTGTGACCTATAACTTCCAGAATAAACTGAAATCCCAGACATATGATATACCATATCAATCAGGACAAATAAAATAATTTATTATGAATTACTTTCTTTTAGCTACACTAATTAATTCGGCTGCCTTTTGCTCTAGATATCTCATGTGTACCATAGTATCGAGTGAGGTATTCACTGCATAAGCCTGCTTTTATGGATTTTTATTTATGTATGCTGTAGTCTCAGTTTCAGTACTGACGGACTGGGACTGCACAACAACCTTTCATACAGTGTGTAACTTTCACATGAATTTAGAAATGTATGCAATTAAGCTCTACCTTTTTATTGTAATGGAAACACAAAGAAAGAAGTGAATTTAAATGATCTAATCTATGATGATGATTGTTTGCTAGATTAGAACATGCATGAACTTTACAGCAAGAGTAATGAGTCATTGAATTTGTTGTACAGTACTGTAGTTTATCCCCCAGAACTGTATTAACTGGATAGTACCATTTGGGGGACAACAGAACTTGATGTGCTTTTTTCTATTACCTAGTAAGGCACCTTTAAAAATGTACAGTATGCTACTATATGTGTATGTGAAAAACTTTAACAGATTATCTTCACATACTACAGTGACTAATCCTCCCACATAACATAACTAAAGGCTCACTAAGTTGACTAAGTTCATCAGTCAATGGGCATGAGTAAGTCATATAATTTCAAATAGGAGACATTGGTTGATTTATTAAAGTCAAATAGGCTGTTCACTTTGCAGGGGAAATTTTATTTTTCAGGAGAATTTTCCCTAAGTTTTGTGAATGTGGTGAAATACCCAATCACGTGCAAGGAAAAGAAAAAAACATTTATTTTTGCTTGCACACAATTTGATGATGGAAGTAAGCAAAGCTTCACCTTATTTATTAAACTAAGGGAGTATTTCCTTGCAAACTGAACAGCCTATTTGACTAAGGTAAATCAACCCCACAGAGTAAGAAAAGAGGCTGGAGATTGTTATTTCAAATGTATGCAATCCCAGCTTGTACGTAGATTGAGATGTGTCTGCAATTTATAGCTATTTGTATTGTAGGACTGATAGATAGATAGATAGATAGATAGATAGATAGCTGTAGTTTCCGAAGCCTGTTCAGGAAATATACTCCACCTCACAGATTGCAAGCTCTCATGAGCAGGGTACTCCTAGCCCTGTTGTGTCAAAGTGTATTGTAACTGTACTGTCTCCCTTTATTTTATAAAGTGCTAAGCAAACTGTTGACACTATATAAATCCTGTATAATAATTAGGTAACTTTCTATCTCTGTGCTTCCACCAATCACATTCAAACTTTCAAAGCATATTTGAATCTGATTGGTGAATGTGAGAAAGTTTTTCTTATTTTTTGTTTTACAAAATGCTGTCTGTGTGTGAGAGGCAATAAGGAATGTGCCCCAGCTATTTTGTCTATACCTTTAAATGGTGAATTGCGTACAGTTTCCAGCACCATACTATGGGCTTGACTTACTATAGGCAAATAGGCTGCTCACTTTGCAAGGGAAAGTTTTCCCTTGGCTTAGTGAATGAGGTGAAGCTCTGCTGACTTTCATAAGCCAGTCATTAGTAAGGAAAAATACTTTTTTTTTTTTTTAAATGTTTGCACATGATTGGTTATTCTTTGAAATTTCACCACATTCACCAAGCTAAATAGAAACTTCCCCTCAAAGTGCAAATTCCCTTGAAAAGTGAGCAGCCTTTAGTAAATCAACCCCTTTAACCTCCCTGGCGGTATTCCAGAGTGTGGCTCAGGGTTACATTTCCTGACCAGGAGCGGTAACTCCGAGCCACAATCAGGAATACCCTGAATTCACTCTCCCCCCGTCCCTTGATCCCCGCGGTGTCCGCTCATCTTCTTCGCCCGATGCCGGCATCCTTCTCCAGCGTACGCTAGCATCAGCGTCACAGGGGGGGCGGATCCCGTGGGAAATTTTCCAGAAGCAGAATGTGGGAACCAGTGATCAGAGATGACATCTGGAAGTTTCTGGGCCTAATAATTCTTCAGGGAGTGGTGGGGAAACCCTGCAGAAGTGGTTTTGGACAACCAATAAAATACTTGCCACTCCATTCTTTGGCACCGTCATGTCGGAGTATAGGTTAACCCTCATCATTAAGTTTGTACACTTCACAAACAATGAAGAATTCGATGAAACCACTCATCCTGCACCAAAACTGAAAAAAATGTGGAAGGTATCCCAAATTATTGTGAGGAATTTCCAACAACGCTATGTGCCAGAAAGAGACATCACCGTAGATGAAAGTCTAATGGCCTACAAGGGAAGGCTCAGCTGGGTTCAATATATAGCATCAAAGAGAGCACGATTTGGCATCAAAACCTATATGCTATGTGAATCATCAACTGGCTACATTTGGAACTCCGTGATATACACTGGAAAAGGAACCAAATTCGATCCCAAATACAGCAGCTATGGAACGGCAACATCTTCCGTTCTTTCTCTCATTGAGCCATTGACATGCCGCCAGTGTTTGGCAATAAGAAGCTGAAGGCTGGAGAAATGGTTGCCTGGCAGAAAGGCAAAATGATGGCACTGCGATGGCGCGAGAAAAAATATGTGTGCCTAATGAGTACAGTGCATAACGCCTCCACTGCTATGGTACGCACGAAAGGTAGGAGAGACGTCATGAAGCCACAAGTATTAATAGACTATAGTAACACCATGGGAGGTGTCGACAGAGCCGACCAAGCCATAACATTCTAACCAGCAATGCGGAAACAGCAGAAGAAGTATTACAAGAAGATCTTCAGGCATCTTCTTGAGCAGTGCTTGTAGAATGCCTATGTTCTGCTCAAAAAAGTGACAAGCCTGTGACGCATTCGGACTTAATTTGGAAAATTTCCGAACAAATCTCTTTGAACAACCAAACGCCATCAATAAATAGATCTGGACGTCGTGCTGTTGGCGTTGTCAACCCAGAACGCCTGACTGGTCGTCACTTCATGGACCACATCCCGCCAGAAAAAGTTAACACCTACAAGGATGTGCATGGTTTGTTGCTCAAAGCGCGATGACAGTGGCAAAAAAATCAGAAAAGAAACCAGGTTCCATTGTTCTGATTGTGACGTCGGACTTTGTGCTGTCCCATGTTTCAAAGTTTATCATACCCGGGATGTTTACTAAAGTAATATTGCACTCTTGTTTGGCAAGATGTCAGTGTTTTTGGTTTGAATACATTATTTAATTAAATTTATTATTATTATATTATTGTTTTGTGTAATTATTTCTAATTATTTGTTATATTATAATTTATGATTTCGTGTTTCAAGCTTTATCATACCCGGGATGTCTACTGGACTCTTGTTTGGACACATTTAGGTGAGTTATTCCTAAGATTTACTAAGAATTACAGGCCTACAATATAAAACAACACATTTCCATGAAAAACAATGTACCACTTTGGCATGCTAAAATCCTGTATAATCATACCGCCAGGGAGGTTAAGTAAATCCAGGGACCAGGATCCATAATCATTGTCTCTTACTCACACAGAGTCACAGTAAATAAGTTGAAGTGGAACAGAATAAAGGGGCTAATGGGACCCAGATGGAGCCCACACTGGCTGACAGGTAAGCAGTCTAGCAGTACATAGGAAAGTTTTAGAACAGAAGAGGATAACGACCAGCAGATCTAATGTTGTTGTTTGGCTTTAGTTCCACATTAACCTGAAGAGAAATTACAATACAATTTATGTAATATTTACTTTTTGACTATTTCTCAGTAATGTCAACTTCCATATGATCTCCTGAACTTCTTTGTTCCTCAGGCAGTATATTATTGGATTCAGTAAGGGGGTTATAACTGTGTAGATAACAGATACAAGTTTGTTGGAATCCACTGATCTAGCCCTGCTTGGCCTGGCATACATAAAGAGAGTGGCCCCATAGAATATAACCACCACAACCAAATGTGAAGCACAAGTAGAGAATGCCTTTTTACGACCAGTGGAGGTTGGGATGGATAGAATGGTGCCCAGAATATGGCTGTAAGATATACAAGTTAGCAACAAAGAAACTAGAAGAATTAACAAGGCAAGTATAAAGTCAACAAGCTCAGCCAACCTCCTGTCTGTGCAGGCAAGATTAAGTATAGGAGATATATCACAGTAAAAGTGATTTATAACATCAGAGTGACAAAAAGTTACATGGGAAATGTAGTAAACTTTGATGAATGACATGATGAAACCTATAAACCAGGAGCCCAAGGCAAGAAAAATACAGGAATTCCAGTTCATGGTGGTGATATAATGCAAGGGACTACAAATGGCCACATAACGGTCATAGGCCATAACAGTCAGTAAAACACACTCTGTGCACACCAAAGCAATAAAGAAATAGAGTTGTGTCATACAAGCAGTAACTGAAATTGTTTTACTATTAACAAGGAATATTGCAAGAAGCTGGGGCACCGTGACGGTTACATACCATGCTTCTAAAAAGGCCAGGTGCCCAAGAAAGAAATACATTGGCTTATGTAGCTTAGAAGTGGTCCAGATAACAATTATAATAAGCAGGTTTTCTACAATGGTTAAAAGATAGGTAAAGAAAAAAATGAAGAAAAGAAGGCTCTGAACTGGCCGAGAAGTAGGGAATCCTAGGAGAGTAAATGTTGTGATACTTCTGCTGATATTTGAGTAGTCTTCCATTATCCATTCCTGTAAATTGAATGTCAACATATCACTGATTAACTCAACAATTTGGAGATGTCAGACTCCTTAATTATGTGAAAACCAGACAGTTACACACATGATAATGGAGTACAGATGATACATTATTGAAGCCAGTTGTAGATCTGGCTATAAATATCTTAGTATGGCAAAATATGCAAACATAAGCTTGCTGTCTTTGTCTGTGAAAAGATTTGAAAAAACAAATCAAGTGACTGCCATCTCTGTCTGTGGACACTTTTAGCTGTTGTAAACATTACTATATACAGATAGTGTTTTGGACCATTATAAACACTATAAGGAAATCTAAAGTACCTGTAAACAAGAGATAAATGCCAAATTTGACCAAACAATCTGGTTTTGCTGAGCATTCTGGATTTTTTTAAAAAGAGAGTTTCCCCTTGTGACTGCCTTTCTTTAACTGAATAACTCTATGGTCTGAGCAGAGCAGGTAATTGGGGAGAAAGGTGACTCATTTAGGTGTTTTGCGTTGTTTGAGCTCTGTTAACATAGGCAATGCTTCATCAACCATGCTCCACAAATCAAAACCTTAGAAATGTGGTATAACCAGGGTTCAATTTTTTTTTAAATATAGTTTTTTTGGAAAAGCAGTGACTTCTTCCACCAACATCTGCACTAGTGATTATTACTCCATTGGATTGATAAACTGAAAAGTAGAGCATTTATCCATTTTGCCGCATTAGCTTAGTACTTGGGTGATGACAGATAGCACTTACCTTGTAATAATATAATTAAAGTTATTTTTAATATGTCTGTGTAACAATGAAATTCTGATCTGATCTGATCTATGTTATGCTTAAGAATTTGTTCTTAAATTTGAATGCAGCAAGATTTCAAAAATTTTTCTCTAGAATAGTATCAAATGAACTATTATAAATTACCTTTTTTTCCAGTGAGGAAGATTACACAAAATAAACATATATATTTAATCATCAGCTATTTTTTCTCGGCAAACACAGAGTGTCATAATTGCTACAGTAATGGGAAATATAACCGCACTTTTAATATCATGGCTAGGACACAAGGTATAATAGGTAAAACTAATTACACATTTATTTATCCTCTCCTTCTCAAGCTGACAGTTTCAGGTCATTGGTTATTGGTTGCAAGTTATCTAGTTAAGGAAGTTTGTCTTCTGCCCTGTGGAATAAGATCTGGTCAGTTGCCAGGAATTTTGTTATGAGTTTTAAAACATTATAAAAATTATTGCAATTAGAATATAATACAATTCGGTGACAATTATATATAGTTACACAATTGTAAAGAGCAGTTGTCATGATGTTACCTGCACATTATAGTTGTCATGATGTTACCTGCACATTATAGCTGCCATAATATTCACATTAGAAGACTCTGTAGATTCACTAAAAACCAGTGCAAAGCTAGGACAATGTCAACAAGATTGTTTTTGCTGCATTTCACAAAGTAGGCAAAATGCATTGACAATCAAGAGTGCATTTCTTTTGATTGTTCACAGTTTCACCAAGCAGCCAGTTATGAGAATATGCTCTATGTAAAGTGTATATCCACCTTTGCAGCCACATTGGGATAATACCTACCTTATATTTGTTATGTGTTCCCAATCACATAGCATACGTTTAAAAAAATATTGAAAAATTGCCCTTTACTTGTTCTTTTCCAGAAACCCCCACACTGAAACTTTCTACTTAGCTCTCCTGTTGCATGTAATGTTTATGAGGAGGCGGGGGAAGTATGTGTATTAACCCTGTCTGTTCTATGCTGGCAGATTTTCATTATTAGTAGTACACTAGATATGTACACTGTCTGACCTACAATAGGGTTAAACATATCAGGGCTTGCGTTCTGCATTGTATGTTAATGCACTTTTAGTCCAATCTGTCCTTTAAGTGCCCCTAGCAAGTTATTCTGAACAATGCAAGCTGCCTAAAGAGTTCTCTGAATAATCCTGCTCCAATAAACAATTAAATAGGTAAGCTATACTTTAAAAAAATATATTTTTAGGCATGCTGTATGAAAGGAAACACAAAAAACATATGGTAGGGTTTCCCAAATTTGTTGGCAAAGGTGGAATACATTTTAGGGCTTGTTCATACCAGGGGCTCATTCTTCCGCACTGCATGGTGAAGTAAGTTCCTCTAATACATTATAATGACGCATTGCACCATTTACTTTTTCTCTTTTTTTACTTTATTGAAATGCCACAAAATGACATGTCAGGCATGTTTATGCGTTGCAATGCCATGTACTGCATCACAACATACTGTGCTGACATAAAGTACAGCGCTCCCTACTTTATATCAGTGCACACCACTGCAGTACAGTGGTGTAAACTAATCTCATAGGACCTAAGTCAAATTGTTGTGTCTTTGCATTGGGACTGCATTGAGACGCCCAACTCAAACCAACAGCTATGGTATAAATGGGCCCTTATTTGTATTGATTTTGGCACCCAAATCAATACACAAACACCTCATCAATGCAGCACGCACGATCATCCCCCGCAAGTACAAAAGCAGAGCAAGTACAAAAGGAGAAGGCGTAGGCAGTCCAGTGAAGCAATCCGAGGTCAAGGGTATAGGCAAACAAGAATGGTCAAACGTTCCGAGGTCAAAGGCAGGCTGCAGGCAAACAAGGTCAAAGTCAATCCGGGTCGATAATCAAGGGTACTGGAAACAAGGATCAGGAGACGTCAGGGCGGTTGAAGAGACAATCCAGCAATGAGTAGGTGTGGAGTCTGGGTTTAAATAGTGAAGGAAATGATTTGGAGAGCATCACTTCCTGTGAGCCTTTTGGAGAGTGTCACTTCCTGTGAGCCTTTTGGAGAGCATCACTTCCTGTGAGTCTTTTGGAGAGCATCACTTCCTGTGAGCCTTTTGGAGAGTGTCACTTCCTGTGAGCCTTTTGGAGAGCATTCTTCCGCAGACAGTTCATGCGCACAGGCGCGAGGTGTTGACCTCGGATATCAAGATTTACAAGACCCTGCTGCAAAACCAAGGAGTGGCCTGCACGGTGGAACCACCTCTGGCCCTCCTGCCACTCACTGTCTATAAGGACTCTGTCCCCAATACCAGAGTCCCTAGGACACGAGCTGCAAGGGAAGCCTCCTCCTACATCCAGTCTCCGCACAGGTACGTGATAGCCACTGAGCCGAAGTGAAAGCCGAAGCTGGCCGAATGGCCAGCCATTGGCCGGCCGACAGCCTGCTTCTGACAGCTGGGCGGAGCCAGCAGTCATCTCACGGCTGGCTCCGGCCACTAGCAGAGAGATCAGCGTCCCTGATTACCGGGCCATCTGTCATTACACACTGAGAACCCGGCGGGGCCGCTATGCTATCACAATCATTACTTTCCCAGACGCTCTGGGAGTCTAATACGGCTCCTGGCCGCCAGCAGTCAGAAAAAAAGCCAGCATAGGAATGCTTAGCTAGATTTCTATTGGCTATTTCACTTTGCAATAGCCAATAGCAAACTAGCTAATGCACCCGCCCACTGCTGCTGTCAATCAGCAGAGGGGGACCTGCAGTTCTCCATCAGTGAAATAGCCAATAGGAATCTAGCTATGCATTCCTATGGTGGTTTTTTTTGTTATTCTGACGGCAGCAGAACTGCCCAGCCAATAGCAAACAGTTGGGCGGAGCTAGCTGTCACTGCTGGCTCTGCCCAATCGTTTTCTATTTTATTTTTTCTACTTTTTTTAATGAAAACTGTTTTTCTATTCTGCTTGGTACCACAGAGCTGAGCCGAATGCCGCCGAGCTATTCACTCACTGCTGTTCGGCATCTATGAGAATAGGCCGAACAGCAGCGAGTAGCCTGCCGGAGGTTCTGCTCAGCCGATCCAGATGTTGGATCGGCTGAGTCGAACTCCTTCTGCACTTCGGGTCGACCGAACATGCTGAACATGTTTGGCTGACCCGAAGCCAGCCACAGCAAGCCAATGTATGGCTGATTTTAGTCCGTGTACGGCTGAAATCAGCCGTACAAATCTGAAGTGAATAGCCGAACTGCGTTCGGCTCACTTCACTTCGGGTCGGTTATTCGCTCGGCAGCTTTGTGAATAGACCGCTAAGTATTCTGAGGAGATACTGTATTCTCCTCAGAGATGCTTTATATCACTTTTGTAATACACTGAGTTGTGGAGCTCTAAGCTGCCTACCATAGTGCGTTTTAACTGCGTTTACCTACCATAGTGATCACAGTGCTGGGACCCCTAATTTTCTGTCGAGGGTCTGCCTAGAACACTGAAGGACCCAGCAACAGCAATAACTCATTGAGCACTGGTCCCTCCACGGACCAGCGCTCATTGTACTACATGGCGGGATTATTCCGCCACCAGTCTTTAATGAACTGAATCCCATCATCGGTAGTGATGGCCTGAACACATCTGAGTTTGGTTCAAGTTCGAACTTTAGAACAGGGAAAAAGTTCTTACAAGAACTTAGAACTCAATGAAAGTCTATGGGACAAGAACTCAAGTGTAATCATAGCAGATTACATTGTATTGTGTGTATTCCGTGTAAATTGCATGTTTTCACTTTTGAATTTCCCGCTGGCTGTGACGCCCGAAAACGAAACTAAAAGTCAGATGCCGGCATCGGCCAGCCGCGTACAGCAGAGGACACCGCGGGCTCGCAGGGACAAGGTAAGTTTCACTTTTCTCTGCAGTCCCGAGTCTGGCTCGGGGTTACCGCTCCTAGTATTGAAAATTAACCCCGAGCCAGACTCGGGAAAACCGCCAGGGAGGTTAAGACAGATATCAGAGTGTGGTTGTAAATGAAGTTCAATCATCACAGAAACCAGTCTCTAGTGGTGTACTGCAAGGCTGTACCACAACAAGGTTGATATTCCTGGAGGTGTTTGAAACATGGAACTTGATTTAGCATTGCTGGAAGATTGGTCAAAGCAGTGGAAAACTTCTACAAAGAGTTCAACATTTCTAAATGTAAAATAATACATAGGGGAAAAGATTACCCCTAACAGAGTATAATATTGGGGGTACAGCATTGGCTAGAACTACAGAGGAAGAAGATGTGGGGGTGCGTGTTACAAACAGTGTGGCCTGACAGTGGGGAAAGGAATTAAATTCTGGGGTGCATCACTAGAGGGATCACCAGCAGGAGGAAGGGGATCCTAGTTGCACTAGATAGATCTTTAAACCTCGTTTAGAATATTGTGTACAGTTCTGAAGACCTCCCTTACAATAAGATGTTGATAAGCTAGAAGGATTCCAGAGACAGGCAACAAAAATTGTGACAGCTCTGAGAGAAAAAACATATCAGGGGAGACTGCAGGAACTTAATATGTACAGTCTTGAGAAAAGAAGACAAAGTCAAACATGACTAAAGCCTATATTATAGTTTTATTTTACTATAGGAGTAATGGTGCTTGGAACAGACTTCAAGCAGAGGTAGTAAGTCAGCCAACAGTAACTACAATAAATTTTAGCTTGGTTGGGACAACATAAATCTATACTCAAAAAGGTAAAAAAAAAAAAATCCCCGCCGCCTCTGACAAGCTCTAATTCTAATGACAGCTGGTCCCGGCCAATAGAAAACAGTTGGGCAGAGCTAGCTGTCACTGCTGGTTCCGCCCAATCGTTTTCTGTATTTGTTTTTTCTACTTTTTTAACTGTTTTTCTATTCTGCTTGGTACCACAGAGGTACCAAGCAGAATAGCCAAGCTGAATGCCGCTCAGCGGCATGCGGCTATTCACTCACTGCTGTTCGTCATCTATGAGAATAGGCCTAACAGCAGCGAGTAGCCTGCCGGAGGTTCGGCTCAGCCGATCCGGGTGTTGGATCGGCTGAGTCGAACTCCTTCTGCACTTCGGGTCGGCCGAACATGCTGAGCATGTTTGGCCAACACGAAGCCACCCGATGTACGGCTGATTTCAGCCGATATACGGCTGATATCAGCCGTACAAGCCTGAAGTGAATAGCCGAACAGTGTTCGGCTCACTTCACTTTGGGTCGGTTGTTCACTCGGCTTCCTACGGCAGCTTTGTGAATAGACCCCTTAGTTTATACAGATAAAATATACCTTGTTTTATTGGAAAGACCAATTGGACCTTCATTTGGTGGCAAATGTTAATGAATATCTTATGAAAATGATTTATTATCAAAGGAAAACTGACCCAAAATAAAAAACAAATATATATTTTTTTTATAATTTAGCTGTATATTTGATGCTATTATCATGATCCACCACAAAAAAAATAAAATTATCTGACACCTGACGTGCACAGGGATACCACATATATGTACATTATTTGCTGTTTGTACCCTTAGCACATATTATTTTTTATCCTAACTAAATACACTGACACTTAACTGCAACAGATAAATATCAGGTGCCCTGCTCTGTTAGAGAGAGGGCTGTGTTGTGTTTTAGAGCTGTGTAAAAGGCAGGACTGGATGGACAGAAATAAAATTACCTTGGCAAGTAAAATAGACCCTTTGTATGTATTTCATCTGTGTATTTATCTGTTTCACTGGACACTAGATGTGCTTATAAAATCTATACAACATGTGTAAAAATGCATAGAAAATGTATGACAATGACAGCACATATACATATAAACTAGAATTTGAAATTGATTAAAATAAATTAGGGTTTAGCTCTGAGACTGGAGATTGCTCCAATGTGGGCAGCAATAAAAAAAACATATGTTTTATAAACTGGGGAAGGGTTTGATTTTCTATTAGGTTTAGCGCTGTCTGCATTCCTATTGGGAAAGAGTGGTCTTCACACTGGAAGTGGGAGGAAATTTTTACAGTGTAGACCCAAAAAGCAATAAAAATTAAACCTTTCATTTACACTTAGGGGTTGATTTACTAACCTTATAAACACACCACAAACATGTATACACCTCTGTAGTGTGTTCCCTCCCAGCATGATCTATGGGTGGAATCTAAACACCTTTGTAGTGTGTACACGCCCAGCAGGTGTGTTGTGCAAAGCCCTGCCCTGAATTGCAAGGTGATGTTGTGTAAATTAGCTCTACATTGTGTTGCTTGCGTTGATGAATGCAGGAATGTAAATGCATGAGCTAACCATTTTTGTCTAAACTGTGAAGCAGCATTATATATGCATCATGTGCATGATTTTTCCATATATGGCATTAGTGGAAACATGCTTATAGAGACTTTTTGATTGATAAATACGCTTTGCTGTGTAAAAATCACACGCACCTGGTGCGTGCGTGTGTTTAGGTTAGTAAATCACCCCCTTTGAATCAACAGTTTGTTCTATCTCTCAGGATATCTATTGGAAATGACTATTCAAGGCCTAAACACCTACCCTGGCAAAAACAAGTGGTTAAAAGAAACATAATAATAAACATTAACAATTGAATAGGATGTAGAACAATTATAATAAAAAGTCTAATTGTTATTCTGTTTTCAGACCCAAAAATTTCACAATACCCTAAAATCTGATCTAAAAGTTATTTCTCATGTATAACCATTAAATCCAGTTTACTGCTCTTTTAGGACACAGTACAGTCTTCAACACAAGAAACCTAAAAAGTGTGATGTTATAGTTAGATCAAAGCTGAAATCATTTGATTTGTGTTCGCCTATTATTTCTTCAAGTCTACAAGAGTTCAAACTAGCATATATTATATTACAAGGACTTTTTATATTGAAGGTCAACAACCGGAAATCACATATACAAATTCTCGCAGTGACATCGAAATCCTTCTCCTTAAATGATTATATGATGGCCAATTTTTAACAACTGTGCAATGTGTGCAACTGATGTAAATAAATATACCCTTATGTTGGCAAAGTAGCCCTTGTCATACATGAATTTTATGACAAATATTAGCCTTTGGTAGATTAACCCTATTTTCTTTGCCATTTTCAATGCCAATATTTGTGGATTCAGCAATGCTGGAATGTATCTCAGATGTTACAAAATCGCTGCGCTAGGAGTAAAAAATAAAACAATCAATCCTATTAGACCAGCTGCAACACTGTGTGTCAGTGAAACCGTGATAAATGCAATTATGTTGCGCTAGGTCCTGTGTAGCAATCTGTTAGTCAACCTCTGTGTGTCTTATACATTGTATACCGACATCATTAAACTCAGTCGGTTTCAAAGCAATGCATATCTATAGATATATAAAGTGAACTAATTTCATCTTTATCAGATATGTGAAAAGGATTAGTTTCCTTATTGTGTATGCAAAAAAATCTGTGATTCTGGGACAAAAATACAAAATACTGTGTAGTGATAATTAATAGAAACACCTCATAAATGATTAAACACCAATAGTCCTACATCATGTAGTATTGCAGTTAAGCAAATAAACTAAAAAGTCTCTCCTAGAGAAAATTATGGTACTAATGGATATAGTATCTGGATATCTTTTAACCAAACTCGACATATGTTGTATGTCCATAAAGTGTTATATGGTTACTTCCCTTTCCTCAGAGGCATCAGGAAAAAAAGGGGGGGGGGGGGTTTTTTGTATATTCTCAA
>NW_017306283.1:3886739-3889230 GCF_000935625.1 Nanorana parkeri
CGTCGTTCAAAAGAACAAAAAAAAGGGGGGGGGGGGGGTTTGTTGTATAGTCTCCAAAGTATCCACAAACTTGCCCCGAAGTATTCCTTATGGTCTCCTTAACTTTCCACTTCCTTAATCTTTCTCCGGATAGACTAACTGGACGCAGCTCTCTGGCTTCCCCTCCAGTTAACTCTCTCCTCACCACATAGTCGGCGGTATTCAACCAATGGTTTCTCACAGAAAAAGGAAGAGGGAACAAAACAGAGCCTCCTAAGTGCAGTAACTTCAACACATTTATTAGAAAATAATTGAATGCACTTACAGGAACAATGAATGTAAAAGCATCGAGCTGTAGTAACACTCAGCCGTAAGAGACGAAAACTGTATCTTCCCTTGACGCGTTTCGTCGATGGACTTTTTCAAAAGGGATTGAAAAAGGCAGTCTTACTTCAATACCGTTTGCCCTTCCACTGCTTTACAAATGGAGCCCTCAATATTTATTGTAAGGTTTTTTAACAATATGATAGAATTACTATAGCTAACTGGACAGGATGAAGCTCTCAACAATAAATAAACATTTAGGGGCAAATCTATAAACCACTGAACCTTACATTCCTTAATAATTCATTGCAGGTAAATCTTCCAGGTGCTTATGTATTTAATGACAATGATTTATTCAACACCAGTGAATGTTTGGTGAAAGTCACCCTTGCTGCTTTAAATATGCTCTTTAGTGTGGACAACTATCACATATTTATTATTATTAACATTATTAATTACAACATAAATAACATATTATTAATGACAAAATAATAAACAAAAGCTAATCAGGATGATCTTGATTTGCATGTCTATGACTAACTCACAGATAATACAGTAATTTGTAATAATAATGTTTGACTTTAGATAAAGCTACTCTTCAAGGTCAGCTTCAATATGGCTTCCTTTACTTCTCTATTCCTCAAACAGTAAATTATAGGATTAAGTAATGGTGTAATGACTGTGTACATAACTGAAACCAGCTTGTTGTAACTCAGTGACTGTGCTCTGCTTGGCCGAGCATACATGAATAGTGTAGTTGAGTAGAATATTACAACTACAACTAAATGAGAGGCACAAGTAGAAAAGGCTTTTTGGCGTCCACTTGATGTTGGGATGGCTAAAATAGAGGCTAAAATAAAACAATAGGAAATAACAGTAAGCAGCAGAGGAATAAGAAGTATTAGGAGGGCAAGTATAAAGTCTACAAACTCTGCAATTCTCATATCTGTACAAGCCAAATTTAGTATTGGAGATATGTCGCAATAAAAGTGGTTTAGAATACCTGAATTACAAAAGGTGACATGGGAGATGTAGTACACTTTAATTAGGGAAATAACAAAGCCACCAATCCAGGAGATTGATGAAAGCAGGAAACAAGAGTCCCAGTTCATTGTGTTGATGTAATGCAAGGGCCTACAGATAGCCACATAGCGGTCAAATGCCATAACGGTTAATAGCACACACTCAGTGCAGCCCAAAGACAGGAAGAAATACAGCTGTGACATGCATGCCATGAAAGAAATTGTCCCATTTTCTAGGAGAAATATAGCAAGTAATTTTGGCACAGTGACAGTAACATACCATATGTCCAAGAAAGACAGCTGTGCCAGGAAAAAGTACATTGGTTTCCGTAGCTTTGGACTAGTCCAGATAATGACAATGACTAGAAGGTTTTCCAAAGTAGTCAGCAGATAACTTAAAAAGAAAATGAAAAATAAAAAGATCTGTATAGGCCTGCTTGTAGGAAAACCTAACAGATAAAAGTTGTACACGCCCGTTGACAGGTTTCCTTTTTCCTCCATTGCTTGACATGCATCCCAAATCTACATCAAGTTTTTACAGATGAGAGACAATTGTGCCACTCTAACATCTTAGCACCAAGTAACATATGTTGGGATCAGGGCTTAAAAAAAAACAAAAAACACAGCTGTTCTGAAACATGCACTTTAATATGAAATAAACTGGACATCAGAACAAATATTTCAATATATCAAATTGCTGTATGTGTTAGAAAATTAAAGAAAGCATGGATGAAAAAGTTAAAATGGATCAGTCCAGTATAATACTGCAAAAGTAAGTGACTGTGGACAAGATTTTGAAAATGACATGCTCTTATATGTTCTTAGGATGGGCCAGAATACTGTAGCGGCAAAACATAGAAACTACTACTTTAATGTGCCTGTCTGTAACGCCTCGGCCGGTCTAGTCAGGGCTGGGTGAGATCTCAGCTTCACATACTGCGCTGGATGGATAATGGGTGCAGAGTTCACTGGCTACAACTGGTCAAAAGGTCAGCTTCACACCTTACACGAACACCAGGCAAGTGGCTCGGTCGGCTTAATAAGAGGAAGGGCGGAGTCTGATGACATCATCGGATCTCCGACTTAACCCCCGGACGGCCAGGAGCTGCTGACAAGTGAGTGTGTTACAGGATCCCCCCCCCCCCCTTTGAGGGATCGCCCCCGGG
>NW_017306283.1:3889382-3933415 GCF_000935625.1 Nanorana parkeri
CCCCCCCTTTGAGGGATCCCTCCTGGGGGCCAAGGGTCCCGGATTTTCAGGATTGCGAGAGTGGAAGCCCTGGATAAGCCGAGAGGCATGAACCTCTGAGGCGGGTTCCCATGAATCTTCCTGAGGCCTGTAGCCCTTCCAACAGAGGAGATATTGTAGGATGTTACGATGTACTCTGGTCAATCTCATACTCTTCCTGCCCATCCACCTCAACCGGAGGAGCCGGGGGAGGTGTACGACCCGTGAAGATATTGGGTCGGTAGGGCTTAAGTAGATAGACATGGAAGGTTGGGTGAATGCGTAGAGTCGGCAGCAGGTCCAGACGTACCGCGGCTTGGTTAACTACCGACAAGATAGGGAAAGGACCAGTGAACAGTCCACTGAATTTCTTAGAGGGTGTTCTCAGGTTCAGATGCTTAGTGGAGAGCCAGACCAAGTCCCCCACCTTGTACGTGGGTGCCTCTCTTCTTCTGAGGTCGTAGTAGGACTTCTGTCTTGCCTGGGCCCTCGTTATGTTAGTCTTCAGGATGGGAAGGAGCTCCTGAAGCCATTTGATATAATTCTCAGTGGCCGGGAAGCTGGTATGAGTCAGAGACAGAGATCCTTCCAGAACTTCGATACGAGTGATCCTCGTTCTGATATGATTCTGGAAGGAATCCCATGTAATTTGAAGACATGCTGCATTAGGATTTCTGTGGTTTCCTGGGAGGTTGGTAACTTTGTGAGGGGAATGCTTTAGCAGACTGGAAGCAGCTGAATCCGTAGTGGCTGGAGGAAGCCAGTGATGGCGTGGAGAGGAGCTGTGGAGCAGGGCAGGGGCACTGACCGGCCCAATCTCTGGTTCTTGTTTGGCGGAGGTGGCGGAGGTACTTGCCTGGCATCACACACCTTACCGGGATCCATCTGGATACCTTTCTCAGAAATGATGTACCCAATTTGGCGTATAGATTGTGTACCCGCAACCGCAAGAGGACACACCTGACGTGTCTACGGTGTTCTATGGGGTTGTTTGAGTATATGAGGATGTCATGCAAGTAAATTATGACACAAACGTTGAGGAGGTCCCTGAAAATATAATTAACGAAGAACTGGAAAGTAGCAGGCGCATTACAGAGCCTGAAGGGCATGACGAGGTACTCATAGAGACCGTAGTGGGTACGGAACGCAGTCTTCCATTCGTCGCCCAGTCTAATTCGGATTAGATTGTAGGCCCCTTTAAGGTCTAATTTGAATATCTTAGCAGTCGGCAGCCTTTCCAGTAATTCCCCTATGAGGGGGGATCAGATACCTGTTCTTTGTAGTGATCTTGTTTAACTCCCTGTAATCTATGATAGGGCATCAACTCTGATGCTTGTTACGAACGAAAAACATTCCTGCTGCTGCTGGTGATGTGGAAGGTCTTATGAAGCCCTTCTTTAAGTTGTCATCTAGATACTCCTTCAGGTGTACAAATTCGGCCTGAGACAATGGATAAATGCGTCCAAAGGGAATTTTACTGGAGGGTAACAGGTCTATGGGGCAATCGTAGGGTCTGTGTGGGGGTAGAGACTCTGCATTCTTTTTACTAAAGATGTCAGCAAAGTCTCGGTAGGGTTTAGGTATAAGGGACGTCTGTACTGCACTGGACGGTTCAGCCTGGAGAAGTGTAGTTTCCTTGTAGCACGTATCCCGGCAAAATTGGTAAGGCTGACTGCCAGATTGTCCCAACCTAAAACGGGTTTGTGTGTTTGTAACCACGGGAGACCTAAGATGACAGCAAAATGGGGAGAGGGTATCACATCAAAGCACAAGCATTCCATGTGACCGGAATCGGCCACCATTAGTAGTGGCTGGGTGTATGAGGTTATGGGACCAGAGTTTAACGAAGTGCCGTCAATGACTCTACGAGAGACAGGAGTGATCTTTGTGGATACAGGAATTTTATTAAGGGAAACAATTTGTGAGTCGATGAAGTTCCCACATGCACCAGTGTCGATCATAGCTTCAAGTGCGATCCGGGTTTGGTCCCACTGCAGGGAGACAGAAAGTTTGAAATATTTAGCCCCGATGAGGTTGGTATTTATGAGCTTATAGAGGTGTTTAGACTCATCCGACTTCTTATTCTTAAGTAGGGCACAGTCCTCCACGGTATGGTGTGGGCCACCACAGTACATACGTAGCTGATGGGCCCTACGCCTCGTTCTTTCAGCCTGGGAGAGCAGTCTGCGTATGGCCCCTATTTCCATAGGAACAACGGACTCAACAGGGCTACTCTTGGGGATCGAGTAGGTGATCCCTGAAAGTTTCTCAGCACTCCTTTTCCTATTCCTCCTGTCAATAGAAATGCCAAGCTGTATCAGAGAGTCAAGTGTAGGAGGCATTTCGGTGAGGGCTAGTTCATCCTTTAAGGTTTCTGAAAGTCCAAGCCAGAACTGGTTTTTAAGAGTGACGTTGTTCCACTCTGACTAAGTGGCCCAACGCTTAAATTCGGCAATGTAGTCTTCCACTGGACGTTTACCCTGTTTTAAGGCACTCAAAGCAGATTCAGCGGAAATCTGCTTACTGGGGTCATCATAAAGTAACGCCATAGCATTGCAAAAGTCACTGAAGGAATTAAGAATGGGGTCGTCTTTCTCGATGAATGTGTTAGCCCAAGCCCGGGGTTCCCCTCTGAGGTAGGAAATAGCGGTGCACACTTTTATCCTGTCAGTCAAGTAGGTATGGGGTTTCATGTCAAATAGCAATTTACAAGCGTTTATATATTCCATGTAGCATCTTCTGTCGCCAGTGAAAGTATCTGGGGGGGCTCATTTTAGGTTCTGGGCCCTCTGCCTGTGGGGCCCGATTAGGAAGGTTCTCAGCAATATACGTTTTAAGAGTCTGGTTTTCAGTCTGCAGGTCCGTGACCATCTGCGAAAGTGCGTCAAGTCTTTGATTGAACGCGCCTATATGGGTCACAATATCTGATAGATCCATCTTCCCTTACACACAAGGGAGGTTCGTGTAATCTGTAATGCCTGGGCCGGTCTAGTCAGGGCTGGGTGAGATCTCAGCTTCAGATACTGCGCTGGATGGATAATGAGTGCAGGGTTCACTGGCTACAACTGGTCAATAGGTCAGCTTCACACCTTACACGAACACCAGGCAAGTGGCTCCGTCGGCTTAAGAAGAGGAAGGGCGGAGTCTGATGACATCATCGGATCTCCGCCGACTTAACCCCCGGACGGCCAGGAGCTGCTGACAGGGGAGTGTGTTACACTGTCCTACCTCTACACTTTTGTTATGTACTAAACTCTATTGCATTTCTTCTTACTTTGTTTATTGAAAACAATACTATTTTTGTAAAAAAAAAATAGATCTTGCAGCAATGAACCATTTTTAAAAACCATTTACAATGTTCTATAATACACTGTGTATGTGCCTTTGGGATCCAAGGAAGAATGAATTTCAATGCACATATATAGTGCGTTCTCGTGTGTTACAGTAATGAGTTTTATTAAATGGGTTTTAACATGTGTTACCACATGCATTGCTCTACCTTTGCATCTATTTAAATTTTCTTTGGATTCATACCGTTATCATTAGTAACTGGACAACATGTTTTTGTAGCAAGCCATTTGACTCTGTCTACTCTGACACTAAATTATTGCACATTTGATTGCTTTTGATAGAATATTTATTGTTTTAAGGCAAACAAAAAAAATAATATATTGTACAGCAAAAAGTTTAAATTTGTATTTAACTGCAAACTAACCTGGTAGGGATTGGGTACTTTTTCTGTGTTGTACCGACACTTTAATTGGGAATCTGTGTGCTATTGATATTAAGGTTCTTTTGTTCCATCAGAAAAGTATGAGTACTGAAAGTATTCCAGGTACAATAAACAATATAATGTATATAATACAAGTATACAACGCAGTGTGCCTGCTGATCCTGGTTTCACTTCTCTTCCCTCACACATTGAAATCTAAGTTCAAAATGGGAAGAAAGAACAATCTTTAAGGACAAGAACTGAGGACTCTGACGCTGAATAGCACTGGTGTTGCTATATAGACTGTATACAACGAAAGTACATAGGTATGTATGTCATACGTTATACACAAGGGAGGATTTGACAGCACACAATTCTACTGTATTATAGTAGCACTGTGATACTACACAAATGATCAATATCATTTCTCTAAAAATCTGCAGAATCAGCTGCTAATTTTGCTGTGTGACATTACATTACATTTATATGTCAGCCCATTCACATCTATGAACTGCTCCTGTGCAATGCATTAATGTGCACACATGTCATACGTTAAGGTGCGTTACTTTAAGGCAGCCTATTGCTTTTGCATGGGCTACCAATGCAGTGAAGAAGGGCTCCTACCTTTCCCATATCTAAAACAAAGAAAAATGGCTGGTTGGGACTTTAAATAAAAATGTTTAGTATATACACTTTGCATACAATATTAATATAATGCTCTATAAAGAATAGGTGATTTTGGCTACCACAGGAAATAAACCCATTATTAGTCTTCAATTTCAGGTTTCCAGGATTGGCACTGGAGAACCCCGACATACATCCTTCATAAAAGTCTCCAGGTTCAGGTTACCAGAAGGGGCACTGGAGAGCCTAGATTGTATCCTCCATAGAAGTTAAAGAATTAACTAATGGGCTTATATTTTTATCTAGATAGTCAAAGAATGTTTATGGATAACACAGATGTAAAAAAAACAATATATTTACTAATTTTTAAATAAAGTGGGTCTTTCAGTAACTTTATAAGCCTGCATGACTATATTCCAGACATGTGTTACTTTTACACATTGCTTAGCATGCATGCACCTAACTTGGAAAATATATCTGATGATAGGTCCAGTTTATAGCAGTTAGAAGGTAAGTACAGGTGAATAAATAACAGTATTTCCCAATTGACCCAGTCATCCAAACAAGTCTAATTGGATCATTATGTAGTCTTGTAGTCATTATTGTAGAATTGTTGCAGCAAAACACATTCCCATGTTTGGCCATTTGCTTACGTGTGAGCAATTTTGAGTTTATTAAGGTTTCCCTAAGTAGCTTTAACCCTATCTATATTGCCCCAGAACAACCTAATGTGATGTAAACTTCAATTTCTCAACTGTCATTTTTCTTAATTAGAATCAAAACAACAAATGAGGGCAATTTATCAAAACTGGAGCAGATGGAATCTGGAGCAGTTGCCCACAGTAGCCAACCAGCTTCTCTTTTTAGTTTGTTCAGTTAATCTTTGAAAATGAAAGATAGAAGCAAAGTTCTTTTGGTAAACCAGTTCTAAACAAGTGTAGGCAATGTGAAGAAAGTGTCCAGTCACTATTTTTCAGAGCAAATCCTTAAGGGGAATGTACAGTTTGTTAAATATTTTCATGTGTAAAATAAGTCATCTTCATGTAACTAAGGTTATTAATGTGTGTTAATGTTTTTTTTTTTTTGTTTTTTTTTTTAAATAACTTCTGTGAAAAGTTTGAAATGTTATCTGTACACAGAAAGCCATATTTGCTAATTATATACTCACTTATTTGAAGTGGTTGTGCATTACTACTCCTTCTCACAATAGAAATCTAGAGTTGTCCAGGTCATTGAAAATCATTCACTTCTTGTGTGACAAATATTTTATCTCAACAGTTGATGAAGAAGGAGGCTGAATTAGCCTCTAGTGGTTACTTTACAAATATCTATATTACATACAATAACCTAAATGTAGAAGATCAAGCATGTAAACATTTGAAAGTCACATCAACAATGTAACACATTAATAACTCTAAATATATGCTAACTAGAAATATACTTTACATTTCATTATGTTCAAACTTAGAGCATGAAAATTATCATTTCTGATAAACAAAAATAAAAATGTATCTCATTGCAGTTTGCATAATGCTCTGCTATATTGATGATACTGAATTTGTTGAATGTTAAATCGCTTCAGAATAAAATAATACATATATTTGGTAAATATAGTGTTTGCATGCATGGTACATAACCTTTACCTTTTCAAAATATCCAAGTATTTCATTATTGTTCCTCTCCCAGCCACACATCACAGGCTTGACTGCCAGGAAGATTATATTAAAGAATATGTGTGACTGTCTCAGATAAGGAGCTCAGTATTTATATTCTAATATGTTTCCTGCAGTCTACTGTGATTGGCCACAGGTTTTGCTTTTTTTTCAGAACCATGTCTTTTAGTTTGGCAGGAAACCAAGATAACTCATAAAGCAACAACTGCTGGAGAAAGTTCAACTTTTAAACTTTAAACTGCAATACTTTTCAGACAAAGAAAGCTATTGAGTCCGAATCCATTTGATTCTATGTAATTATATTATGATAATAAGGCTGGTACACATGCAGTTGTAATAACATATTAAAGGGGTTTAAATATCTTTAACATTGCAGGGACAAGTCTATAATTTTGCCACTTTATAGACCATTGGTTTGACCTCATCTGGAGTATGCGGTCCAGTTCTGGTCACCAGTACTAAGAAAAGATGTCCTTGAGTTGGAAAAAGTCCAGCGGAGGGCAACCAAACTAATTAGGGGTATGGAGGACCAGAGCTACGAGACAAGGCTACTAAATTTAAACATGTTCACATTGGAGGTGAGGAGATTAAGGGGGGATATGATCTCCATGTACAAAATGTTCAATGGTGGTAGCAACATTAGCGATAAACTGTTTAAAATTAACTCCATTACAAAAACTAGAGGCCATCACCTAAAATTGGTGGAAAAAAAATTCCAGCACAAGGGGCAAAGGGGGTTCTTCACAGTAAGATCGGTTAGGGTCTGGAACTCACTGCCACAGGCGGTGATTTCAGCAAATAATGTGGAATTGTTCAGGAAACTTTTGGACGATTTCTTAAGGGACCGTAATATACAGGGGTACAGGTACTCCTAGAATGAGATCCTAATAGGTTGGACTTGATGGACGTATGTCTTTATTCAACCTCAAATACTATGTAACTATGTAAAATAATTTTAATAAAATGACTTACAAAAATATACTTCAGAAATGTTTCACTTTGTAAAACACACCCCTATATGCCTAAAATCCGTACATCAATATGTTTGACCTGAATTATGGAAGCTGTGCCCACAAAGTTAAGCAATAGGCAAAGGACTAGTTTACAGTATTGCCTGTGAGCTCCCGGTCGTTGATATTTTCCCTATTACTAACTAGCCATGCTTTGTTCCACACTGTGTTTCTGTATGGAGAAGACCATCTTGGTAAAGGAGCATGGCTATGCTTCTTCATGTTAGAACCTTCCCCCCCCAGTGAATGGTGAGGAAATTTAAGAAGCAACAGGAAAGGTAGAGGAAGCTTATATCCATAGAATGGATGAATCAGAAGCAGAGAGATCCTTGCAGGTCTTTAGGTAGAGCTTCCTCTCCAGCAAGGAGAATAGTGAGCAAAACAGTGACATTACCAAATTTCACTCCAAAACCTCAGAGACTAGCAAACAGAGGCAACAGTACCTTAGATCACACACTGGAGATATACAGTTTTGAGTCATGTACACTTATGAGTAGGAATGCTTAGGCACTGCTGTTTCTCAGGAGGAATTTCAGACAAAATATAAATCTTTCAGGGTAGCGCTTAGACACAATTAACATTTCTAGATGTTTCCTATAACATAACAAATCTTTACTCTGAGTGCAGGTTCTCATTTAAAAATTAACTTTATTTATAATGGAGTTATTAATGTCAGTTGGATTGGGGTCAGTTTTAGCCAAGTTACTACTGTTAACACCCCATGTGAGTTTTTTTCTTTAAAGAAGCCATCACAGGATGCAGAACACATTTGCCTCATAATGCCAAATAAGTCACAATCTGGTAACGCACCAAGGGCAAGAGGTATGGGGAAATCTCACAAAAAAAAAGACAAGCAGCTATAAAATGTCTCCATTCTGTCCATTTTTTTAAAGAAAACTTTTGACCAGAGTTCCATTAAGAAAGGACACTTCAGGATGAAATGAAAAAGAAGTCTTGTTTCACATAGTTCTAAGCTCATCAAAACGGTTGCTGCAAGGAGCCTGCAGCGGGTATTTGGGAATTCCTCTTCTAGATCTCAATCACAAGCAGCGCGTTTTCAGGATAGAAGATTTTGGAGAAAAGAGGTTGGGTTGGAAAAGTGCACTACTGTCATTCCAAGTACTGAGAAGGTAGTCTTTGCTCCCTGTATGTATCTCAATGATTTATGTTGAATAGGGATGAGCGAATCTGCCCTGGAGGGTTTGTTGCACTGGCATTTAATTGCATTAAAGTCTATGGTAGAAAAATCTTATTAGTTTGTTATGGCCATTTAAAGGTTTATAGGCAAGCTATTGTAAAAAAAAAAAAAAGTATATGGGGGGCCAGGCACTGCCATGGGGGATGAGTACCAATGTAAAAAACATTTTTTGGAAAATACCTTACATCAGGGAGAGGGTCTTTTCATGCAGCTTTGAGGGCAACATTGAAAACACACAAATCCTTTAGGTAACATGCTTTGGGGATTTGGTCAAATTTGGTCAATGATGTCACCTGGACTTTCTGTCTGCCAATTTACATTAACACAACCAGAATCTGTCATGTAGTGATGGAAGTGCAGTGTGTAAACATGAGCGGGTTAGGGGCCCTTGTGATTGCAGAGGATTACATCACTGAATGTATTTCATCACAAAGGACCCCTTCGTAATGTATAATGTTGCTGCTGTGGCGATTGCTGTGATCAGTCAGGCCCACTGTGACTGTCAGATAGAAATTGACCAGTGATTTGCTGAGGCTGTCCCCGTTCTTGCTGATGCAAAACTGTCCTGCCGCTGGCCAATTTCTATCAAACTCTCATTAAGATCTAAGAAACCACAGATGATATACCAGTGTAAAATTTGCCAGCAGCAGGCTAAGGCTAACCCCAGTTTACTAGAGACAAAGAGCTGTTCTTCAATGAGGAAAATAATGCATCATGACCTCTAGATGGGGCTGAAGATCATGCTAAGGTATTTTTTTCCAGATTATCCCCAGCTCCATCTAGTGGTTGAAACACAGTATGAGTATGGCCCTATTCTCACAAAAGCTGGTTAACTCACACAGAACGAGCATGTATGCAGTTTCTCTAGGCCAGGGGTAGGCAACCTTGGCTCTCCAGCTGTGCTGAAACTACAAATCCCATGAGACATTGCAAGCCACAGGCATGACTCCTAGAGGCAGAACCATGATGGGATTTGTAGTTTCAACACAGCTGGAGAGTCAAGGTTGCCTACCCCTGCTCTAGGCAAATAAGCTATGCATTTTTTTTAGAAATATTCCCAAATGCCTCTTCTGCACTAAGATTCAAAGCAAAGTTGTTAGCCTTGCTCAGTTTTCTTCTGCTGAAATACAGAATACCCCCTCCTCATCTCCATAACATAAGGGGAGGTGTTTTGTAGTTCACAGAAGAAAACTAGACAGAGCTAGTAACACTTCTTTGGATTCAAGTGTAGCGGAGGCAGGAGGCACAGGAAGTTAAGGTACTTTTCTGTTCTCACAGTTCTTTATAAAGGTATAAAGCATGTATTAGAGAAATGTACTGAACATTTTTTTTTTTGCCCACATATGCACTTTAAAAAGCCAAGTCTACAAAAAAAATGTATTTCTTACAAAGGTAGTACCTGCTCAGTTGAGTAAATGAGTTGTAAAGGGGGCCATGCACTGTGTGAATTTCTTGAGGAACAGGCCGAAATTTGCACAGTGCGTGCTGCTGATGGCACCCTTTCAGCTGGCTTTCCCCAAACATCTCTTAGAAGGAACCGGTCGTAAAATCTTCGTATGAACAGAGCTGGCAGCCAATGAGCTTCTGGCTCTAATTGGGTATTCTGACAGTGGCCACTGACCACTGTCAGAATACAAAAGAAACAGCGGGGATTCCTCGATCAACACGCTTGTAGCGCTGATGGAGGAAGCTGCTCTATTTTTTTTGTTCAGCCGGTGGGTTGAACAAAACAAATAGAGCAGTGTATGGCTTATCACCTCTTTGGGCATTAGCTAATAAACATTTCCTGGCAAAGTTCCAGGCATTGTTTCTCCTTGGAGTTTTGATAGGTGTGCAGAAGTGAAAATTTAAATGTAGAGATCTCACCACATTTCTGAGTGAACTCCCTACAATGTGACTTTGGCATCAGAAGAAAACAATTTTAAAACATTCTAGAGGCATGCAGCTCTGCAGGACAAACTATAAACATGCTTTAGTTAAAAAAGTAATCTGTATTTGTTCATTTAAAGTGAACTGTTTTCCACCTCCTGGTATAGTGAGGCACGGTGATGTAGCCAAGACCTCATGGGTAACCACTGGGAAGGGTAGGTCACCATAGCCTTCCGGGGAGATGTTGTTTCTAAACTGAGGGATTCTGGAGGAAAAAAAGGACTTTTTAAATTAATGAGTGTAATGTCGTACGGCGCATTCATAAAATGAGGCACAAACATCATGCGTCTCATCTCACACTTGTGAAACAAATGGCAGACACACTCATTAATTCATAACTAGCTTTAAAGCAAGGTGCACATGAGAGGGCTTCACACAGTACAATGTGTGGTCCTAACTCTAATCTATGAGAGCCTCCATTTTGGAGCATATTTATAGCAAAGGATGAAATGGGTGCAGGTTCACCGGGAGGTAGCCCAACCTCCTTACGGCTTATGAACACACAAGGAGCCCCGCACATCAAAATGGCAGCTGAGGTCCCCAGTGTGTCCCCACACCAAATCCAACAATTCAAACGAATGGTAAACGAACTCATCAATTCCTAACTAGCTTTAACACAAGGTGCACAAGAAAGGGCTTTACACAGTACAAAAATAAACATTCCCAGCACACTCACCAGCCAGCCTGCAAAAAAATTTACACTGCCTAACTACTAAGGTTAAAAACAGAGGTTTTGTTTGCACAACTTTTGCAAACCTTGTGGAAGCCACACTGCCTCGTCAAGGCCCCTCTGTATAGTGCAGTCCTAACTCTAATCTATGAGAGCCTCCATCTTGGAACATATTTATAGCAAAGAATGAATCATCTCACACATGGACCATATGCCATTGCACTCATTTGTTTAAAAAAAAGCCTTTCCCCTGAAATCTTGCTGGATGATGCATGCATGAGATGAGGCATAAACGCCATCATTGGGCTAACAGGGAAAAATAAAGCATTATGTATCCAGACTTAGTGCTGTGTGTCCCAGCTCCTGGCTGCCAATTACTTTTTTTTTAACATCGGCACAGATTTCCAACCCATGAGGGACACAGCACTTCTATTTTTGCACTATAGAGGTAAAGGAATGATTTGTCTGGCTGACATGCCATTCTAATTGGCTTTAATACTTCCTGGATTAGTGACATGGTAGAGCATGCACATCACCAGTTTTGACATCTTTCACTGTACACTTGTTCCTAGTATTCATTCCAGGTTCTGGAGGGATAGGGATGAAGAAAGTAATATGGTGTCTGTAGAGCCAGAAGGTAAAAATTCAGATATGCCTGCAGGCTGAGCCATACATAGACATCATGCTACCCTAGGCACAATAAAAAATGATACCCAATTATACAAGCTCCACGCTTTTGTTGTGTCACTCTTTTAGTTAAGAACTAATGCTCAAGTGCACTATTAGATGTAGCATGCCAATGCTTTATATGCACAACTACTTTTTTCAACTGTTCAGGCCACCAAACTAGAGAAAGGAGACATGGTGGTATGTTTATTGAACTGTAAAGAACCCTCATCCAATGCACCCCCTTTACCTATAGTTCTGCACAATGTTGCCTCAAATATCCAGAGGTAGACAGTAGAAGAAAAACTATCACAACTGTTCAGTTTGAGGCCTGGTGCTGCCTTTTGTAACACTGCTGCCCTAGGCACTGGCCAACAAGTTCAATTATGGTAAATACAGCCCTGACTGCAGACATGTTGAATGATTTTATTAAATGTCTAGGCAAAGAGCTGTGTCAGATTCTTCAACTCCATGCAGCTCAAGTTAATCTTGCCCAGCTATAGACAGTGGCGTCACAAGGGTGGTGCGGGGGGTGCGGCCCGCACCCGGGTGACACCATTGGAGGGGTGACACCAAAATGACTCACAGTCATTTTGGTGTCACCCCCCTCTGAAAAGTCGGGCGCTCGGTCATGGACCGAACGCCCGACAGTATCAGGAGAGAGGAAGGGACCCGGCGGCATACCTTATCCCGCCGGCTGACTGTCCCCTCTTCTCTCTGCCGGCGTCCATCACCAAGATGGCCGCTGGCAGGTATCAGAATGCTGCCGCGCGTGCGCGATGACGTAATTGTGCATGCGCGTCGTGACGTCACGCGCATGCGCAGTGACGTCTCGGCGGGGGGACACTCGGGTACCGCTCCGGGTGTCACCCAGCCTCGGGACGCCCCTGGCTATAGTACATGTCAATAAAAGAAATAAAAATAGTTAACATTAAAAAAATGCTGACTTCTGTAAAAGAAACATTGCCAATTACATCAAGCAGTTGGTTTTGCATATTAGTTCCTGCAGGCAAGTTTCTGGATGGCTTGTTTTACCTCCCTGTTCCTTAAGCAATAGATGATTGGATTGAGAAAGGGTGTGACAACTGTGTAGACAACAGAGACCATTTTGTTAGAATTGACAGATTGAGCCTTACTCGGCCTTGCATACATAAAAAGAGTGGTTGAATAAAGTATGATGACAATAACCAGATGAGACCCACAAGTGGAAAATGCTTTTTTACGCCCATTTGAATTTGGGATTCGAAGGATGGTAGACAATATACACAAATAAGAGAAGCAAGTGAGAAAAAGTGGCACCAAAAGTATAACTAGAGCAAGAATAAAGTCTACAAGTTCAGTTAATTTCATATCTGTGCATGCAAGATTAAGTATAGGTGATACATCACAATAAAAATGGTTGATGATTACTGAATGGCAAAATGTTAGCTGAGAAATGTAGTAGATCTTTAGAAGAGAAATAGCCAAGCCAATGATCCAAGTAGAAAGAGCTAGAATAAAGCAGAAGCCCCAGTTCATTATAGTGATGTAATGTAAAGGATTGCAGATAGCCACATATCGGTCAAATGCCATAACAGTTAGTAAAACACACTCTGTGCAGCCCAGATAAAGGAAGAAAAAAAGCTGGGACATGCAACCAACAAATGAAATCTTATTATTTCCATTCAAAAATATGGACAGTAATTTTGGGACAGTGACTGTCACATACCATGTCTCAAGAAAGGACAGATTCCCTAGAAAGAAGTACATTGGCTTATGTAATTTCTGGCTGTACCAGATTAATATGATGATAAAGAGGTTTTCTACAATGGTCAACATATACATGAAAAGAAATATGAAGAAAAATAGCATCTGGACAGGACGGGAACTGGGAAATCCTAAAATAATGAAAGTACTGATGTCATTTGTAAGGTTTCTCTTCACTTCCATCTCCAAATATATAGCCTGAAAGAGTTTAGATTCAAGTAATGTGTCAAGATGAAGTATACACATAGCTAGGATGGATTTGTTTCTTTTCTTTTTATATTTTATATAAAAAATTATGAGTTTGACAGCATAAGGAAAACTAA
The DNA here is from genome assembly GCF_000935625.1 of Nanorana parkeri. Taxonomy (NCBI): domain Eukaryota; kingdom Metazoa; phylum Chordata; class Amphibia; order Anura; family Dicroglossidae; genus Nanorana; species Nanorana parkeri. The sequence goes on from NW_017306283.1 coordinate 3,902,952, forward strand.
AATACAGTCTATTTAAAGTATATCTAGCCAAAACGTTTTTAGATATTGTATAGAGCAGTGGTTCTCAACCTGTATAACCTCAGGACCCACATTTGTCCTTGGTCATTAAGTGGCAACCCAAGTCGCCCTGCAATGGAACGCACGGCATCGCGGTACCAAGCGTTCCAGTGCAGGCAATTTAACCTGGGGACGGGAGGTGTGTTTGGAGTGCCATTCAAACGAATGGCAAGGCAACACACCTAACACACCAGAATGCATAGTAGGTGCGATTGCATGGTACAGTGCATTAATCGCACAGGACTGTTCGATTAACTCACTGTACTAACGTGAACGGGCCCTAAAAAATTACTGACAGACACATACAGCCACAGACACAATCTCACACACACATACACACTCCAAAAACATTTTTTATTTTCTTTCTTTTTTTAAGATCCCCCAGTCTCCCTACCTTACAAGAACTGGAGTGGATCTTCAGCCAGGGGTCCAGTGCTGGCCTGCTGTGCTGTAACGGAGCTCCATCCATACATGCATTGCTTGTACAGCTCCCTTACACACCCTGTGCTGGGAGCCAGAATGTGACATCACTCTAGTCCAGGCACCTCTATAGGACATATGAGGGAGCTGTAAGCAATGCATGTATGGATGGAGACCCCTCACAGCCATCACTCCAGCCCTCAAGTTGACACTCAGCACCAGGCATCATATTCTGAATGGCTGCTTAGTGCGAGAACTGACATTGCTGCGCTAGGGGGAGTCTGAGGAGCCTCTCACTTAAAAAAGTGGAAGGCACGCGGCGACCCACTGAACCTGGGGTCGCGACCCACTTTTGGATCACGCAAAACAAACGACAAACGCACTCAACAATTTGTCACCAGTTATACAGTAAGGTGCACACGAAATGGGCTTTGAACAGTAAAACAGTAGAAATTCATCATGGCACACTCACAAACCAGCATGTAAAACAACTTGTCTCACAGTTGAGGTTAATAACAGAGGTTTTGATACACGTCTTCTGCAGAAAATGTGAAAGCCGCACTGCCGCGCCAAGGCACCTCTTATAGTGCGGTCCTAACTCTAAACTATGAGAGTCTCCATCTTGGAGCACATGGGGGCAGAAGATTTCAAATTGGGTGCAAATGGGGTGCACCCAATTCGAAATCTTCTGCCCCCATGTGCTCCAAGATGGAGACTCTCATAGTTTAGAGTTAGGACCGCACTATAAGAGGTGCCTTGGCGCGGCAGTGCGGCTTTCACATTTTCTGCAGAAGACGTGTATCCAAACCTCTGTTATTAACCTCAGTGGTGAGACAAGTTGTTTTACATGCTGGTTTGTGAGTGTGCCATGATGCCTTTCTACTGTTCCACTTTTGGATCACGACCCACCAGTTGAGAACCAAGAATATAGAGTAAGGAATGGTTAATTCTCAATAGAAACCTCCTCTTTTTATTACTTTAATGACGTCAAATTGATAAGTAATAAATATTGGCACAATATTGGCACTACATTACTTTTTGGTAATGTACTATTATGCTGCAGCTAGGGTAGCACATTGGAGATCCAGACTGCTGCTTAAAACAGAGCATAGAAGTCCCAAACTCTCTGACTGTGCTGCTAATTGGTACACTCTGCGGGAGGTATGTTAGATGACATGCTTTGTGTTTAGCAGCAGTCTGGATCTCAAGCATGCTGTCAGCACAGGGCATTTTAACTCTAGATGCAGCACAATAGCACATAAAAAGATGGCCTCCCTTACTGCAGTCTTACTGCATCACTGTAATAAAAATGGAGGCCTTAGTTGCAGTTCAAATCAGCTTTTTTTCTTCACTCTATTGACCATGATCATTGAGAAGAATTACCTTCACTTCTTGTCCCATAGACATGAGCAGAGGTAAGAGGAAATCTCTCCAAAATAAGGGAAATCCCCTCTTAGACATTTGGCAGTGAAACTAGTAATTCCCATGGGAAGATTTCCCTTCTATGTGTAGATATACGGGCATACCTTGGCCTCAAAGCTGGATAAGACTCAAGCTGCAATCCTGCTTACCACTAACATAAACCAACATGTGTAATCATGTGTAACAATTATACTTTTAGAGACTTCTAATGACTGCGCCATTTCATTTTAAATGGTAGCTATCAGAAACTTCCCAAACCAATGTGAAGTACCATCATGTAAAAAGGTTTTTAGCAGGCATGATTAGCAATCCTCTCATTGTGATGACAGACCACTTCAAGGCAAAAAAGTAGATTTCTGGTTAAAACTGTATGTAGAAGTTATATAACTACTATTAAATACAAGCTAGGGTGCCCGTAGTTTAGGCAGGTTCTACTGGAGACACTGCTATTTACTGAAAAAAGGTACACTGAAGAATCTTGCTCTCTAGCAATGTAACAGCAACTGAGCAAGGCCTAAATGAGCTGATCAGTAAGAGAACAACTCAACAGGAAAAAAATAAGTGGTCTCTTAGCAATGGTTGCCTTTGGGTGGACAGCCTGGAAAAAGGCCTCAGCCAGCTGAGAATCACATAGAAGTGCTACATCCTTGCCTCATCATTGCTGGACTCCAAAAACTGACCCACCTTGCCACAGTACCAGGGGTCTAGGAAGGTGGCAACCCAATGGTCTTTAATCTGTATTATGAAGTTATTCCGTCACAGAAAGAGTATCATATGAGCAACCATGCTGCTGGAGAGTTATCACCAGTGATAGGAACACTTGTGCGAAATGGCCCTGATGGTCGGATGTGAAGGCAGAGTCTCACAGACACTTATAGACCTAAGGCATGTATTAGGTGTATGTAATATTATGTTTTTGGGTATCTTTACTTATGTAACCAAAATCTGACCTACACAACACTGTGTATAACTGCAGGGTGCTATTCGTGTTTTCATTTTTTAGACTGAATATACTTTGCTTCCTACATTTTACATGTACCGTACATATTATTATGGTTTAATGGAAACACGAAACATATACTGATATGTGAAAAACAAACATTATTAAGTAAAATTTCCTGAAAAAAAGACTTTTAAATCTCCATAAAAGCACCTAACATCACTCAGTATACAATATTTACAGGGTTGTTCACAAAACGGTGAAGAGTTTGGAGACGGCAGAAGAAAGAAATTCTCCAATTCAGCTCACTTTCCAGTTCAGCTATTTTGGCCTAGCCCTAGATTGTTCACTTCTCCTGCCTTCTCCAAACTCTTCACCCCTCTGTGAATAACCCTGTCAGTGTTTCAGGATTAGTATTTGTGTAGTAGTAGTCTTATGACCCAGATCAGTTTTACATTTTTAGCTACAGGCCTATTGGCTTGGCAATACATTTGTCATTAATTGTAATGTCAAAGTGATTTGTTTATTTTTGGAGGAACATTTGATGCCTTATTTGATTTATTTGATTGATTTAATTGAATTATTTCATTTTGTATTTATGTTATACAAAAAAAATTGTATTTTGCAACTACAATAATGCTGATGGTTTTAACACTATAACTGATCAAAATTGGAAAAAAAAACTCCAATTATTTTTATATTTATATTACTTATTCCTTTTTGCCTAAAAGGAATAAGTAATATAAAAATAATTGGAGTTTTTTTTCCAATTTTGATCAGTTATAGTGTTAAAACCATCAGCATTATTGTAGTTACAAAATACAATTTTTATTCTGTAACTTGAAATATCTTAATTATTTTGATGCAACATGGAACAAAGGAATCCATTGAAATGTAAACAATACAACATTTACATATTAGCCTTAAAAAAAATGGGCAAGAAATATAACTATAGCTAGAGTGGGAAGGGGTTAATCAGGAGCTAGTTAGGAATAATATGGGGTTATTAGGAGGTTAAATACTTTACAGGTTTTCTGCAGCACAAGTCAGGATTGTATCAGAGAACAAACCTGTGATCTGCACTAAAAAGGCTGCAACTTTGTACATTTGTAACATTTATGCAAGGTTTCCCTAAATATTACTGCACATGGCTGTTGTCGGGATCATTCAGACACCAGCTTCTCTGATTGAATCCTTTAAATAGATCAGGAATTAAATAATTCAGGAGTTTTACATTAAATTGTCCTGGATTGTTACATAATGTGCAAGGTTTTTACATGATTACAATGGAATAAATGTACCTGATAACATGCTGAATTATAAACCTGGAATAAACACACATAGGGAGACATTTATCAATTCAAGGCAAGTGTACTAAACAGGAGCAGTGAGAAAGATCATGCAACAGATTTACTACAAGGTTAAAGCTTTAGCTATAAATTCCTGTACATATACATTACTTCATATTTATATTCCTTATATAATATAAAATCACAATGCGACAGAATAAAACAACAACTTCTTTATTGTGCATCTGTTTAAAGTTTCATCTACAGTGATAAATCTGTCTCAGAACTTTGCAAACTGTTGCACTTGGCTTGCAGCAATTGGTGGAACTCATCCAGTTGACTCAATTTGCAAGTGTGCATGGGGACATAATGTATATTTTGAAAGGAAATACATGCTGATTGATTGTTGACCATCAAAATAATCACAATCATACACAAATAATAACAAAACATAAAGAATACGGCTATAATAACTAGATCTAGGTAAAACATTGCTATAAATAATATATGTAAAATTGCTTTTGTTTAAGCAATAACTGTACAGTTTACTTACATGTCATGAATATAACTTGAAATGTATTTAAACACTACTGTATTTAAGAGTTTGGTTTTTGTTGGCAGATAATGATTTAGAAATGCTTTTCTTACCAGACTAATGTAATTAAAAAAATCTTGAAAATGTGTAATTTAACTACTTTTATACCTTCAGAATCATTTAATTGCTAGTAAAGCAGCTATAGACTCTCATTGTGGAAAACAGTCTCTTAGTTTATTTCGAACAATCCATCCATACTGGGCATGTGCATCATTTTATAATCACAAAAACAATCTGTTTTTTAATTTGTGTGCTGACTTTTCCCAGCTGACCAAGCCTCAGTTGAATAAGTTAGACTTTTGAACTTTGTGGTTATTAATGGATTAAACACATTTAAAACTTTTATGTTCAGTAATATGGCTGAATGTTAACACAAATAAACTTTGCATTATCCAGTAAAACTGCATTATGTAGAGTTTGTAGTCCAAGGAAATCCAGGAAGAATAAAGAAATTGGGCACTCATGATCAATTCAATGCTCCTATTGTTGGGAGTTGTGTGTACCCAAAACTTTTTTTGTGTTGTATAAAATAGAAAAGAGTCAAAACATCTGTGAAGTTTTTGTTTGCTAGCTATGTCCCACTGGGAAAATTTTCCTTCACTTCCTATCCCAGGAACACAACAGCAAGTGAGTGTAAAATTCTCCAAAATCAGGAAATACCTTTTTAGAAAATAGTCATCTAAACAAGTTTTCCCTTTGGAAGATTTCCCCTCCTGTTCAACTGTGAAATGTCAGTGAGGGGGAAATCTTCCTAGCAGGAACACAGACAAAAATTATAACCCTGATGTGGTAAACCCACTACTTTTCTATCCAGATTTAAAAAATAAAAATTGTAGGTCTAATAAATGGAAACTAGGGCTACCTAGTTAACTAGTAAGGTATCTGACTACTCACCTCTTGTATTTGCACTTGTTACTTCGATCTGTAGTCCCAACACCTGGAGATTAGATGTCACATTGATAAATGATTCATTCATTTTTCCAGATATGTTAACTGTTACCTTATGGAATACTGAGACAAAAAAAAGTATCATCCAGCTCAGATATTGGCCTTTAAGGTACATCTCAGAGGGAAATACATTCTCTTGTATTAAAGCAGCTAGAGTGTCCTGCTCCTACTTTCAGTACCCTGTTCCTGCATCCACTGTCCAGTACCATGATAATCAAACCTCAAAGGATACAGAGTAAACAACAGGGCTTAAAAAAGGCTAGGCACCTTTTAGCTTAGGCACTTTGCTGAAGTACAACATTTCCTTTGATATAATTTAAGGAAATTGTACACAGGTCCACCTAGTAACTTCCAAGCAACAAGTGCTAATTAAAACCACCAGATGAGGGGTGTGCATGCCTATGGAAGACTTGAGTTTCAATAGAGAGAGTTAGACATGTAAGCTGGCAAAAAATTCATTTTATTTTATTTTGTTTCGGATTTCCTTTCTCTCGGGTTTTGGGTCCAAATGTCATTTTGTTTCGTTATTCGGATCTTTTGGAATTTCATTTTAATTTCAGAAGGGGTTTTCTGATTGACCAGAAAACAGTGACGTGTTCAACTTAGTTTCATTTTGAATGAAATTCGGATGATCCGAAATTTCGTTAAAAGAACATTCGGATTCATTTGCATTCAACCTCATGGGGATTCGGACATTTGGATGCATTTAAATGTCCAAATTCACAGAATTTAGTCCACCTTTCCATTCAGAACTTTCCTTTACATGTCTAGAGAGAGTAGTATTAACTGCAACCACTAGATGGCAATGCAGTGTTGTAATGTATTACTTGCACTCCATATGGCATTTGTAGACCTTACATGGCACTGTGCATTCCCAAGAATGAATGTAACGTCATATAGGAGACATAACTATGTCACCTTGAGGAAGGGACCCTGCGTGGCCCCAAAACGTTGGCTTTGTATGATGCATGTGACAGTTTAATACATTTACAAATACAATTTCAACATTTTTGGACTTTGTGATCAAAGCCTGTGAGGAGGAAAATCACAGGATGAGGAAGCTCCAGAAGAGGCTGCTGAAGCTGGGTGAGTGACAACAGGAGTTTTGGCATAACCTTTCTGAATTTCATGGGCAATACCTCTGGCGAGGGAGTGTTTTGGTTAACATTGCAATAAATAGGTGAAAATCCCTCGTCTGGTAGTAAAGAGACAAGTGTATACTAGTTCTTGGTGTACTTTGTGTAGTTTTTCCAGATCTGTGCTGTAATCCAGCATTATAAAATGTCTGCACTTTGCGCAGGAATTTCCTGTGATAAAGACTGGTCACTGCTGCTCTCTCTCTTAGTGAAAGATGGCTTGCTGTGTATCTGTCCATTGTCGTTTTCTGAGTAGTGGCTGGATTTGTTGGGTTAAACCCAGTTATGCTCTCTGCTCAGGCTATGTATAGCACAGTAAGGATGTTACTACCTAGGTTGGCAAACATATTTGGTGCACAGGAATTGATTTTATAACCTTTGTGGTTATTGAAAAATATATTCAAAAGAAAGTTTTGTGCCTGACATTTAGCTTTCATAAACTCTGCTCTTCACATCTACAAAGTAGCATACATTTCTATAGGATGCACTCAAATATTTCAGATCCCCATGGACCTATTGCCAAGAACCACACTGAGCCACATCAGACTTACTGTTGTCCCAAATGTTTCTTTTATGGTTGGGATTAAGTATTTATATTCTTATTATGAGGTTGCCCTGTATTACCATCTATGTGATTGGGGTCATTTAAAGTGGTAAGGGGTGAATATTAGTTTTTGGCTTTCATGTGTTTTTTTTGTTTGTTTGTACACTTTAACTAAATAAATGCTGCATGGCGTTTCAGAGTTCTGCTCTCAAGCTTTAGTTTGCTTTATGTCAGTTTCCAAAAAAAGGTAAATTTTACTCTGAATTGTGACTCCACAGTGCTGGATTCTATCATTGTTGAATTACTGGAAGAAGGAAAAACATGCTCTCTTTAGACCTCTAAGAAATATCAGATTTAATGGGTGAACAGTGATCTTTTTGACAGTTTTAACACACTAACATTAAAAAAATAATAACTTTTTTTAAATTTCAATAAAGTTATAACAGGAAATATATATTTATTTACTGCACTAGCTGTATGGGGAATTTCAGCCCTGACATGGAAATTTGCCTGTTCAGAAATCTGATGGGGGTATTTAAGCTGGCTATTACGAAGCTGGGAGCTCAAGATGGCATATTTATCTTTAATCATAGTTTTAACTTTTTTAAGGTTAAAAAAGACCAGATGGCCAAAGTCAGTTACAAGCAGTTGGGAAAAATCTGGGGAATGAGTAATATACTCCAAACATGATCTATTAGTTATTTTAGCAAGTATGTTGAAGAAGCACCAACATAAAAACCTTTCATCAGGGTTCTAATCAACCCTTTTCTAATCATAGTCCTTAAAATGTGGTTTGAATCAAACAACCCATAGTAAAATTTCAGCATGTACTGTATGTTAATACAGGTCTACTTCCAATTAATTTTCTTACATTCATTGCATGCACATTTCATTTTCACAAAAAGTTCTTATTTTTCCTAAACACAAACAACTGAATTTAATGGGTTACACTTCCCATTTCAAAACGGCATTTTTGTCAGATTAGAAAATGTTAACAGAAAAAAACTAAAACTTCTCTGAATATTAAAAAAGTAATAATTTCCTCATAGTTTTCAATATGGTCTGATGATAACATAACCATGTGTAGGACTATCTCTGATGGCTGAAAACTTCATCAGGCCACCACCATGAGGAGTAAGGTCTACTGGCCAGGATAGATTTTTTTTGGACAGTTCTCTAATGATAAGAGTGATACTGCAGTGACTGCTCTGCAGTATACAGAGGTATACAGTCATAAAATGCCAACATGAATGTTCCTGTAGAAAAACATATAAACAAACAAACAAACAGCATATTATCCACCTGTTGTCAATGGTCAGTTGCCTTGTTCATAATGTGTTTTTGCAACTGATAACAATTGTCATCTAGCAATAAAAGATGTTCTATACCTCTCTGGTAACTTTGGGTTCATGACCTTCTTTAATGCTTTTTTAACATCTTTGTTTCGCAGACAATAAATAATAGGATTTAGTAGTGGGGTCACCACTGTATTAAAAACACCTAAGACCTTATTTACATCCATTGGGTAGGACAAACTAGGTCGAACATAAATGAATATGACTGTTCCATACAGAATAATTACAACTGTGAAATGTGAGGCACATGTTGAAAAGGCTTTTTGTCTCCCTTTGGTGGATGGGATTTTAACTATTGAAGATACAATCAACACATATGATACCACCGTGAGCACCAGTGAAGTGAGGATAATACCGCAGGCAAAAAAGAAGACTACAATTTCTTCTAGAAAAGTGTCTTGGCATGAAAGCTTGAGAAGTGGCGGGATGTCACAGAAGAAATGGTTGATGACAGTAGGTTTGCAAAATGTCAAGCGAGATATCAAAAGCACAAGGAAGAACACAGAGATGAAAGCTACTGACCAACAAGTTATAGTAGCTTGAATACATACTTGACCATTCATGATGGATGGATAACGCAGTGGGTTACAGATAGCTAGGTAGCGGTCAAAGGCCATCACTCCCAGAAGGAAAAACTCTGTAGAACCCAAAGAGAAATAAAAATACATTTGAGAGAGACATCCAGGAAATGAAATGTATTTCCAGCCAACCAGATTGGTCAAAAGCTTAGGAGCAATAGATGATGTATACCAAATCTCTAGAAAAGAGAGCTGGCTAAGTAGGAAGTACATAGGAGTGTGAAGTCTTGTGTCAATGCGAACTAAACAAATAATGGCTACATTAGCAGTCAAAGTCAAAAGGTAAATGGCTAAGAAAACCACAAAGAGAAATAGCTGCAACTCTACAGAGATAGTGAACCCAACTAAAAAGAAGTGTACTGCACTGCTTTGATTTTCCATGGTAATCTTCTCCCTGTGAGGATAACAGAGAAAACATGGAGAATACATAGAGCTTTATGTACACTTTCTTTTATACATTAATGCTATGGCAAAAATAGCACTTGAACCTGAAATCTTCAATGGCAGATGCAATCAGGACACACTGTGACTTATTTTTTAAGATGGATAGTTAAATGCAGCCCAGAACCACCAAACAGGATGAATCTTTACTACCTTAAAAGAGAACTATGGGTAAGTGTTTTTCCCCATAGTTCTCTTAATGGGTCACGGGAGGACATATACTAACCCTCTCCTGTGACCCAAAGCTCAGTATATCGCGAGCTACAGCTTGCAGTATACTGAGACAGCCGCAGCTGGGACGGATCCCGATATTACTGTTGAGATCTACCCTTACACTTTCTTTTATACATTAATGCTATGGCAAAAATAGCACTTGAACCTGAAATCTTCAATGGCAGATGCAATCAGGACACACTGTGACTTATTTTTTAAGATGGATAGTTAAATGCAGCCCAGAACCACCAAACAGGGTGAATCTTTACTACCTTAAAAGAGAACTATGGGTGTTTCCCCATAGTTCTCTCAATGGGTCACGGGAGGACATATACTAACCCCCTCCTGTGACCCAAAGCTCAGTATATCGCGGCTACAGCTTGCAGTATACTGAGACGCCGCAGCCGGGACGGATCCCGATATTACTGTTGAGATCTACCCAGCTGTGTGAGTGACAGCTGGCTCTGCCTATCTAGAGGCAGAGCCAGCTGTACCCGCCCCCTCCCCCGTCCGTTCCTCCAGTCAGCGCTAGAGGATCGGAGCGGGGAGGGGGGAAGCCCTGCAGGGAGCCGTGACTGATAGCCACTGCTCTCTGCAGGGAGATGATCGAGAAGTGAGCGAGCTACGATATGTGTTCACTTCCCTATCTATTGAGCCGATGTGTGACAGTTTCATTGTCACACGTCGGCTCCAACTATGAGGATGAGTGATTTTCACTCACCTCATAGTTCTCCTATAAGTAAAGATGTTTGCTACACACACCTATTCTTTGCACTGCTTTATTAAATAAGCTCATGCATATAACTTAGCAATTTCATTTTTCTAAAAACAATCTGCCCTATTGCATTGAGAAGAACAATAGGCTGCCTAAATAGATCTGTTTGATTTATCAAAATATACAATATATTTTTAACTGCCTCCAGGCCAGCCGTAGTAAAAAAACGGCCGGCCAGGAGCTCTCTCGATCTGAGCGGGCGTCTCTAGACGTCTGCTCAGACACACCCCCTTGCGCGCGCCACCAGGCACGACCCCAAAAAATTGTATAAAATTAATTTCAGTACAGCGTTGCATGACGGAATAAACGTCAGTCAAAGTATCGCAGCGCTGAATACTGAAAAATGGCCTGGCCAGGAAGGGGGTCTAAACACCTGGTCTTGAAGTGGTTAAGGACAATTATCATAAAACAATAAGAGCATTTTCTCTGCTTAGTACTATTAACTATTTATTAAGGGTCACTAAAGGTCACCCAGCCTCCCTACAACAGTCAAAAGATACGTAATTGGGTTGGCTGGTTAGTGCCACATTTGTGCTGCTTTTATTTTTAAAATAAGAGCAATGATCCTAAAACCAAAAGTCACCATTGGTGACTATAATTGGTATTATCTTAAAAATTAAAGCAGCTCAAATGTTAATTTTTATGGCACAAACCAGCACAAATGTGGCACTAACCAACCAGCCTGTTTTCATGTCTTTTAGCTGTTGTAGGGGGGCCACGTGACCTTTGGTGACCCATGAATTTTTAATCATGTTTTTTCAATCATGTTCCATTGCATAAGATTCTGATTGTCATCTGTATATGAATGAATTTATTTATGTGGAGTGAGCTTACAGGGGAATCATGTTGTCAATTTTATAAATTCTACTTACCTTTTAATCAATTAAAATATTTTTTCTAAAAAAGTCTTGGTGTGCAAGTTGTCAGTCGGCTGCCTAAAAAACCCCAACTTTCCTGATTTTTTGATATACCACTTTCAGGGGTGTTGGCATCATGTGCCTTGATCTAGGTCATTTCCTTTTCAAATCAACAGTCAAAAGATACGTAATTGGGTTGGCTGGTTAGTGCCACATTTGTGCTGCTTTTATTTTTAAAATAAGAGCAATGATCCTAAAACCAAAAGTCACCATTGGTGATTATAATTGGTATTATCTTAAAAATTAAAGCAGCTCAAATGTTAATTTTTATGGCACAAACCAGCACAAATGTGGCACTAACCAACCAGCCTGTTTTCATGTCTTTTGGCTGTTGGAGGGGGGCCACGTGACCTTTGGTGACCCTTAATAAATAGTTAATAACTCAAAAACAAAAGGAGATAGAATGGAGATTTAAATGGCACAAACCAGCACAAATGTGGCACAAACTAACTATCCTAGTTTCATGTCTTTTGGCTGTTGTAGGGGGGCTGGGTGATGTCATCATCTTAAAAAAAACAATTGCTATTATCTTAAAAATAAAAGCAGAACAAATGTTAATTTTTATTGGCACAAACCAGCACAAACATGGCACTAACCAGCCAGCTCAGTTTTGTGTCTTTTGGCTGTTGTAGGGGGCTGGGTGATGTCGTCGTCATCATCTTAAAAAAAACAAGTGCTATTATCTTAAAAAGTAAAGCAGCACAAATGTTAATTTTTGCAGCACAAACCAGCACAGACGTACAACTAACCAACAACCAACCACCAAGTTTCATATGTTTTGGCTGTTGTAGGGGGGCTGGGTGACCTTTGGTGACCTTCAATAAATAGTTAATAACTCGAAAATGAAAGGAGATAAAATGGAGATCTAAATGGCACAAACGTGGCACTAACTAACGAGCAAGTTTCATGTGTTTTGGCTATTGTAAGGGGGCTGGGTGATGTCATCATCTTAAAAAAAAACAATTGCTATTATCTTAAAAATAAAAGCAGCACAAATGTAGCACTAAAGAAACACACTGGAGTTTTTATTTGTGCCGACGCCAATGTTAAATTGTACTTTGCTCTAAAGGGCCAAAGATGTCTTGGCTGTGACGGGATCAAACATCCTTTGGTCTGCAATATATAAAGCCATACAAAGTTAACCGTGCTCTAGGTTATTTAAGGCATGATATACCCCCAATTAAAGAGACACTACAGTGACAGGTGCTCTTTATTGAGACATCAGAGGTCTATTAGACTCTTAATGTCACCTATACCTGCTCAAACTTGACAATAGTGACACTATACTCAGGAGTTAATTTTTTTAAATGCATTTAAGTACCTTAACTATTAACACAAATGTATCTCATTTGTGTGTCACTCAGCTTTAGATCCTCAAATCATCTCTGAATTGGTGCTGATACTGTCCTTCCTTCTGGAGGGTGGCTACTTTGGTTCCCCATGGTCCCTGTGTGTGTTGTAAAGCAGTCACAGCTCCAAGCTCGCTCCTGTGATAAACTACAATCTCCTGTTTAATTTACTAATTTGGCCTCCTTACTATCCTGTCTTGACTTGTATTGTAACTGTAATGTCCTCCTTATATTGTAAAGCGCTGCGCAAATCTCGCTCTCCCCAAGGAACCCATGGCAAACCCCCCACAATAACCAGAATACCACTCAGAAATAGAAAGGAAGGTCATCTGATCACACAAGTCATGAGGGGGTAAAGACGGTACAAAAATATAAATTAAAAAATAAAGAAATATATAAAGAAAGAAAGAAAGAAAGAAATGGGAGGCACTGGCTGTTATATCCTATTAACAGGGGAATCTTTAGAGCATCTGAGAGGAGGACTACTCACGGAGTGGAGACTTTCGGAGGAGACGACGGGGCGAGAGCGGAGAGGCGGAGTGGAAGAAGCTGGTGGGTCTATACTGGAAAAATAAAAGTTGTTATTAGTGTTATTAGGCTGTCACTTGACAGCAGTGAACGTTAAAACTCTGGGGATACTCATGTATGGCCACAGGCCTAAAATCCACAGGGGGGCGAACATTGCCCTGGGGCAATAGCCTGCACAGCAGACTAAAAGCACGGGGGTCTAGTGCCCAGGGCAATGTATAGTGACGAAATGCTCAGAAGTCGATATCCCCTGGCATGTTATATTCTGTTGAAACAAAATATTCCTACTTTATCGTTCCTTCTTTTGTCTTAAAATAACCTGAATTTTACAATGTATACACTTCAAAAGATACTGAAAAATGTTGGTATTTAACAACTGTGAATGTTATGGTAACTGTATATCTCTCTGACACGATTAAAACTATTTAAAAAAAAAAAAAAAAAAAAGCACTGCGCAAACTGCTGGAGCTATATAAATCCTGTATAATAATAATAATCTTGTAAAATAGCTGAAGGATGAAAGTAGTATTCACGTATTTCTCTAACCTGTATTGTTATGTTATGAAGTTTTAAGATGGCACATTCTGGGTCAGTGTTGCTCCATGTCTGTGTTGGCTAAGAAGCGCTGACAGTCAGAAGGATGCAGTTATATAACATGGAATCAGGTCCTGAGATAATTCAATAATCACTTCTGAGACCATCCTGACCAAATACATTTGAGAGCAGATTAATAAACACAAAGATATTAATCTTATTTGACATCATATGTTTATTTATGCTTCTTTCCTTAACAGCAGCAGTGAACTCGTATTAAAGAAGAACTTTGGGGGGGTTCAAATTAACCCTTGCAGCCGGGATACCCATGCACTGCAAGGGTTAAGTGCTCGCTTCAGTCTAGAAGTGAAAATAAAGAAGATACACTCACCTGATCCTCGGTCCTGCTGCAGTGATTGCTCACCCCTCTTCCCTTCTGCTCCAGCTGCGGCATGTCCCTTGGTGTCCTCACGTTTGACGGACCTGCATTAGACGTGGTGACGTCACAGATCCTTAGACCACTGGCGTCCAGGGTAGAAAAGACTGCACCGACCAGTCTAGCTGGCAGGCAGGACCGAGGATCAGGTGAGTATATTTTCTTTATTTTCGTCCATAGACCAAAATGAGCACTTACAGGAGTAGCCCCACCGCAAGGGTTCATTTGGAAAATATAATCAATGGCTTCTCCAATGTCAGCAGGGGGTTATAATGGCTGTAAATGAGTGACCCTGGGAAATCAGTTGAGTTGAGCCAAACCCCCCCCCCCCCACCCGGGGTGCGACCTGGGGGGAAGGGTTCTGTGGATTGTCTGGTCTTTCTAGGCCTGCTGCCTAGGGAGGTAACCATGTGCTCAGACTGAGGTCTAGGACTGAGGCTCAGTGAGTGAAGCTTGATGATGGAGTTGACATGGAGCAACTTCAACAGGTATACAGGAAGCCTGAAACGTTGATCCTCTACTGAAGCATGGTGATTTCTTGACATGGACTAGTAGCTAGTAGTATTTTAAAGCCAGAAGCTAAAGACACAGATTAACGCAATCGGCATAAAGGTCCTCTATCTGTGAAAGCTGCAAGTACTTTATGTTTTAGTTTGGAGTCTACAACATCCTGGGTGTCCTGTGCCCTTGCCCTCTCTCCCAAAGTTCTTTAATAAAACTTAATTGAGCATTGTATCTTCTATGTGGAGAACAATTTTATCAGTGGAGGGTCAGTAAGTGCTTTTGGGGTCGCAATGGAACTGTAAACCCTAGACAGGCATGGGGGACCCAATTCATCCCGCGACTCCTTCGGGGGTGAGCGCTACAGTTAGATCGACTTTTGCCGAAGAAATATGTTGGATATTCCTCGGCCGAATGGTGCTTGCAGGCTGTCGGCTGCAAGCACCGTTCAGGTATTCTGGCAGCGGCCAGCACCATATTCTTACTGGCGGCATCCTTAACCACTTCCCATCCAGAGCAACCAAACATGTCAAGCTTTAAAATTGCGTTCGCCTGTGAAGCAGCAACAAATTAAATATCCCAAATTTCCCATCAGCAACGCTTTAAACGCTTTTACCACTTATCAGTTTAGTGCTAACAGTGATTGACAGCACTAGAATTATTGCTCTCACTCCAACATTCGCGGCGATATGTAAAATTTGTAGCCCAATTGTCGTTTTCGCAAGTAAGAGCACCGAAGCGTGTTTGCGTGTGTATGTGCATGCACGTGGCGGGCGGGGGGACTTAAAAAAAATTTTTTTGCATTTTTTTATTTTTCTTATATGTTACTTCAATGTTTTTTAAATTGTTAAACACTTTTTTTTCACTAACCTTATTGCTATCACATAGGGGGCTAACAAGCACCCTATGTAATAGCAGATAGGGTGTGATAGGTCCTCTTTATGGAGACATCAGGGGTCTTCCAGACCCCTAATGTCACCTAGGGACACCAAAGAAGCTGCTTGCTGGGGAAGCTGCTTCCCCAGAGATCTGCTTCCCCAGCTTCTTCTCCTGGCTCTAAGAGCCGGAGACTGTGTACAGTGACACCGGAAGTCATGTAAAACACATCACTTCCAGGTTTAGTGATCAGAGGAGAGATCAGCGGCTGCAAGCTGCAAGCTGAATTTCTCTCCGATCATTGTGAGGAGACCCGCTGAGCCGGTCCCGGGCACCGCACAGGGACAGTGGTGCCCGGGGAAGCAGACAGTGGCCCCGGCAGGGGGGAGCAAGGGGGAGCAGGGGACAGCGGCGCTCTGTACAAACAATTCAGCGGCTGTATAGATGCTGGATCACTTGTACATTAACAGCCATTACAGCCAGAAGTGGCTAATATCACCTATAACTGCTCAAACCATTGTATGTGACAGCCATCGCCAGCTGCAAAAAACAGATGCTGAAAATCTTGTAATAACCACTTCAGGACAGTGCCATTTATATATGCATAGTCGTTCTAAAGTGGTAACATGGCTAGCCAGCAGCGCAAGATAGTGGAGGATTAGGAACAGTGGAGGAGGGGTGTTGCTAGGACTGTGAAAGACTTGGGTCACCTTTGGGCACTCTGAGGAGAGGAATGATGTGGTGCACTGTGGTGAATGGTGGATGTCTCCAAATTGTGCTAAGTGGAAGAGGTTTAAAGGAGTATGGGTAAATAAAACATAAGCCTACTGTGCTCTGGGTCAAGGGTGTATAATGTACAGAGTGCAGGGGTCAGGAATGCATAATACACAGACTGTAGTGATGAGTAAGTAAAACACGTAGTACAGTCAAGAGTAGGTTAAACACAGAGTGCCTCCCAAGCAAAAATTACCCCTCCACCAATTTAATTTCATCCCAACCCCATGACAAAATCAACTCCAGCACTAATTCCCCCCTCCCTCACTGGACATTGGCATTGCACTGCATCTGCTATGCTACTGGTAACAGGCTAATGCCACACGTGCCTGCATTTGTTTTCTATAATTTAATTATGCAACTGCCCTCTTCTGTGCCTACCTGCTGTTCCATCTGCTACCTGTCAGGCCTGTAAGTCAGAGCTGAGGAAAAGTTTGAGAACACTTTCTTTTTGTGCTACAGGTCCATGGAGGCAGGTGACCTTTCAGGGACATAAGCTGGCAGCTGCACAATTTACATATAGGGGATAAACGCAGACAGTGGTACTGTTGGAATCCAGAAAACACATCTGGGATGTTTTGTTTGCCAGGGACAGACCCCTCAAAATGGGGACTGTCCCTAGCAAACTGGCACCCAACTGTTTGTTTTTCCCAGGCCAAGGATGTGCCCTGAGATATTTAAAATACTAGCCTCTTAAGCCTCTTGGGGGTCATCCCACACTTCCCAGGGGTAAGGGGGGGGGGGGTCCTACCCAGGTAACTACCTCACCCACAGCCTTTTTTTCTAGACACACTTGTCACTATTTCCACAGATACATGAAGCTGCCAGAGAGTGACGACCATACCTTAATGTTAATATTTTCAGATATTAATATATATACATTTGTAATATTAAGTAGACATGTACCCTCCTGTTTAGTTCCTCTAAAGTAGCACTGCAACAGAATAAAACCTGACCCTGACCACTTTTTAATAATTCATCTGTTTAGAGAACATCTCTCTTCGGTGATAGATCTCAGACTTTGTAAATCAGTCATAGTTGGCTGCCTAGGATTACAGGTGCAGGGGTCACGAATACACCAAAAAAGTTGCATAGACTTTGCTAAATGAGAGAGATTTGTATACAACTGTGTCATTAATTAGCTTGATAAATGTCCCGCAGTGTGTCAAAATGTATGATGCCATCACCCATACGGAAGCAAATAACTGAAAATGCATATGGACTAAACAGAGAATACATCATATCTAATCCTATATCCTGTATAATATAAAAATATAAGAGAATTTCCCCCATGGAGAGTTACACCCTCACTGAACATGCTTCTATACCCTCTCTGCTCTGCTTCTCTGTGTTTACTCCTCTCCTACAGCTGTCCATTGTAAAAAAAAAGCCCCTCGTGAATTCTGTCAACAGTACTTGTCGCTTTTCCTACATTTCTGCTTTTCCTCTTCGTGCTGCTCTCAAATCCCAACCACCTCCCTTCTTTTTAATGTTACATTCTCCTCCTGTGAGGCTGCTTATCTTCCCCTATGTTGTCATCCTATGCTCTAAAGCTATTCCCCACTTACAGCTAACAGCACATGGAATACACAAACACCATGTCGGCAGGGCCGGATTAACGTAGGGGTAGGTGGAGCTTCCGCTCCAGGCCTGCCCATGGAAAAAGGCCCTGCCGACCCGGATCGCCTCAGTATCCGGGTCAGTAACCCGCCACAATCAGGCAGCTGTGGCCCTCTATTCAGGCATATTAGAGGGCAGCGAGCGGCCCTCTAATATGATACCGAGGCCGCACCCCGTCATCCTGGTGAGCCCGCACTGACTGCCTAGAGGCCCTACTGACTACCCAGAGCCACTACTGACTACCCAGAGCCCCTACTGATTACCCAGAGCCCCTACGGACCGCCCAGAGCCCCTACTGACCGCCCAGAGCCCACACTGACCACCCACAGACCGCACTGACTACACAAAGCCCGCATTGACTGCCCGGAGCCCACACTGAATGGCCGGAGCCCGCACTGACCGCCCACAGTCCGCACTAACCGCCCAAAGCCCGCACTGACTGCACAAAGCCCCCACTGACTGCCCACACTAACCGCCCAAAGCCCGCACTAACCGCCCACAACCTGCACTAACCGCCCACAGCCCGCACTGACCACTCAAAGCCCGCACTGACCACCCAAAACCCGCACTGACCACCCAGAGCCCGCACTGACTGCCCAAAGCCTGCGCTGACCGCCTAAAGCCCGAACTGACCACCCAAAGCCCACAATGACCGCCTAGAGCCCGAACTGACCACCCAGAGCCCACACTGACCTCCCAAAGCCTGCACTGACCACCTAAAGCCTGCACTGACCAGCCAGAGCCCCTACTGACTGCCCAGAGGCCCTACTGACTACCCAAAGCCACTACTGATCACCCAAAGCCCGCACTCACCACCACACTGACCAACCAGAGCCTGCACTGACCACCCAGAGCCCAAACTGACCACCCAAAGCCCGCACTGACCACCCAGAGCCAACACTGACCACCCACAGCCAGCATTGACCACCCAAAGCCCGCACTGACCACCATACTGACCACCTAGAGCCCACAATGACCGCCCAAAGCCCGCACTCACCACCACACTGACCACACAGAGTCTGCACTGACCACCCATAGCCCAAAATGACCAGCCAGAGCCCACACTGACCACCCAAAGCCCGCACTGACCACCCAAAACCAGGACTGAACACCCAAAGCCCATACTGACCATCCAGAGCCCGCATTGACCCCGCAAAGCCAGCACTCCTTACCACACTGACCACCCAGAGCCTGCACTAACCACATAGAGTTCAAACTGACCACCCAAAGCCCGCACTAACCACCCAGAGCCCGTACTGACCACCCAGAGCCCACACTGACCACCCAGAGCCCACACTAAATGCCCAAAGCCCGCACTGACCACCCAGAGCCCACACTAAATGCCCAAAGCCCGCACTGACCACCCAAAGCTTGCACTGACCACCCAGAGCCCACACTGACCACTGCACTGACCGCCCAGAGCCCACACTGACCACCCAAAGCCTGCACTGACCACCCAAAGCCTGTACTGACCAGCCAGAGCCCACACTGACCACCCAAAGTCTTCACTGACCAGCCAGAGCCCATACTGACCGCCCAAAGTCTTCACTGACCAGCCAGAGCCCACACTGACCACCCAAAGCCTGCACTGACCACACAGAGCCTGCACTGACTGCCCAAAGCCTGCACTGACCGCCTAGAGCCCGCACTGACCACCCAGAAACCACACTGACCACTTAGAGCCCACACTGACCACCCAAAGCCTACACTGACCAATGCACTGACCACAATGAATGCCCAAAGCCCGCATTGACCACCTAGAGCCCGAACTGACCACCCACAGCCTGCACTAACCACATAGAGTTCAAACTGACCAGCCAGAGCCCGCACTAACCACCCAGAGCCCGCACTGACCACCCAGAGCCCACACTGACCACCCAGAGCCCACACTAAATGCCCAAAGCCTGCACTGACCACCCAAAGCTTGCACTGACCACCCAGAGCCCGCACTGACTGCTCAAAGCCCACACTGACCACCTAGAGCACGCACTAACCACCCAGAGCCCACACTGACCACCCAAAGCCTGCACCGACCACCCAAAGCCTGCACTGACCAGCCAGAGCCCACACTAAACGCCCACAGTCCGCACTGGCCACCCAAAGCCCACACTGACCACCCAAAGCCTGCACTGACCACCCAAAGCCTGCACTGACCAGCCAGAGCCCACACTGACCACCCAAAGCCCGCACTGACCACCCAGAGCCCGCACTGACTGCCCAAAGCCTGCGCTGACCGCCTAAAGCCCGAACTGACCACCCAAAGCCCACAATGACCGCCTAGAGCCCGAACTGACCACCCAGAGCCCACACTGACCTCCCAAAGCCTGCACTGACCACCTAAAGCCTACACTGACCAGCCAGAGCCCACACTGGCCACCCAAAGCCCGCACTGACCACACAGAGCCCACATTGACCACCCAAAGCCCGCACTCACCACCACACTGACCAACCAGAGCCTGCACTGACCACCCAGAGCCCAAACTGACCACCCAAAGCCCGCACTGACCACCCAGAGCCAACACTGACCACCCACAGCCAGCATTGACCACCCAAAGCCCGCACTGACCACCATACTGACCACCTAGAGCCCACAATGACCGCCCAAAGCCCGCACTCACCACCACACTGACCACACAGAGTCTGCACTGACCACCCATAGCCCAAAATGACCAGCCAGAGCCCACACTGACCACCCAAAGCCCGCACTGACCACCCAAAACCAGGACTGAACACCCAAAGCCCATACTGACCATCCAGAGCCCGCATTGACCCCGCAAAGCCAGCACTCCTTACCACACTGACCACCCAGAGCCTGCACTAACCACATAGAGTTCAAACTGACCACCCAAAGCCCGCACTAACCACCCAGAGCCCGTACTGACCACCCAGAGCCCACACTGACCACCCAGAGCCCACACTAAATGCCCAAAGCCCGCACTGACCACCCAGAGCCCACACTAAATGCCCAAAGCCCGCACTGACCACCCAAAGCTTGCACTGACCACCCAGAGCCCACACTGACCACTGCACTGACCGCCCAGAGCCCACACTGACCACCCAAAGCCTGCACTGACCACCCAAAGCCTGTACTGACCAGCCAGAGCCCACACTGACCACCCAAAGTCTTCACTGACCAGCCAGAGCCCATACTGACCGCCCAAAGTCTTCACTGACCAGCCAGAGCCCACACTGACCACCCAAAGCCTGCACTGACCACACAGAGCCTGCACTGACTGCCCAAAGCCTGCACTGACCGCCTAGAGCCCGCACTGACCACCCAGAAACCACACTGACCACTTAGAGCCCACACTGACCACCCAAAGCCTACACTGACCAATGCACTGACCACAATGAATGCCCAAAGCCCGCATTGACCACCTAGAGCCCGAACTGACCACCCACAGCCTGCACTAACCACATAGAGTTCAAACTGACCAGCCAGAGCCCGCACTAACCACCCAGAGCCCGCACTGACCACCCAGAGCCCACACTGACCACCCAGAGCCCACACTAAATGCCCAAAGCCTGCACTGACCACCCAAAGCTTGCACTGACCACCCAGAGCCCGCACTGACTGCTCAAAGCCCACACTGACCACCTAGAGCACGCACTAACCACCCAGAGCCCACACTGACCACCCAAAGCCTGCACCGACCACCCAAAGCCTGCACTGACCAGCCAGAGCCCACACTAAACGCCCACAGTCCGCACTGGCCACCCAAAGCCCACACTGACCACCCAAAGCCTGCACTGACCACCCAAAGCCTGCACTGACCAGCCAGAGCCCACACTGACCACCCAAAGCCCACACTGACCACCCAGAGCCCGCACTGACTGCCCAAAGCCCACACTGACCGCCTAGAGCCCGCACTGACCACCCAGAGCCCACACTGACCACTGCACTGACCGCCCAAAGCCCGCACTGACCGCCTAGAGCCCGCACTGACCACCCAAAGCCTGCACTGACCAGCCAGAGCCCACACTGACCGCCCAAAGTCTTCACTGACCACTGCACTGACCACAATGAATGCCCAAAGCCCTCATTGACCACCTAGAGCCCGAACTGACTACCCAGAGCTCACACTGACCACCCACAGCCTGCACTGACCACCCAGAGCCCACACTGACCACCCACAGCCCGCATTGACCACCCAGAGCCTGCACTGACCACCACACTGGAATGTGGGCTTATAGAATGTGGGCTTATAACAGTTTGGTCCCTACTCATAGAATTGTTTAGAAGTCCACTATCATATGATCACTGAGTTGGTATGGTTGAATTGTTTTATAATCCACATTTTAGACCCAAATAAGTTATTTATTATTATATATTTCTGTATCCAGAAAAGTAAAATGGTAAATAAATGAATAAATATTATTTCACAAATTAATAAATGCATTCATATTAAGCAGCTCTATACAGTACAACAAACATTGAAACATGAGTACTGAGATGCTAATTCTTTGGTCCTTTTTTCATGTAGTGGCTTTTGCATTTTATAGGTGAATAAAAATGTTGATTTTACAAGTCATTTTTCGTGAGGGTGAAGCCAGCTCACTTACTTAATTTGAAAGTTGGAAATATAACATATAACAATGAACCTCCACATGGATAGATAAATCTGAGGCATCCAGGCATTCAGCACCTACACCAATCTTGTGGCTTGAGCAAGAGTTAATAGAAAAATAGCAACACTTCTGGGAAATTCAGTATCCTGTCCCCCAACTTCACTCATTGGTTTCTCCTGCCAACTTCATATCCCGAAAGCATCAGTTTTCCAGCAAACTTCCGGGGACAAATTCTCAGCAAGGAGATGCATTTTAAAGTTCAGGCAGCGGAAAATGTAGGCATTTACAGTCTTCTTTTCAGGTAGGTGCTTTATTTTGAATTTCATATTGACAACTTTAAGTCAGTGGATTAAGTTATTCAGCCTTCAATGTTCAATCTTCCATTTTGCTCTTAAGGAAATGTCTGCTTTCTACGTATGAGATTTTTTAAGCTATCTTTAATGTTTTTATTCCGTAAACTGTAAATAATTGGATTTAATAGGGGAGTCAATAAGGAATAAATTAGTGACATTATCTTATCCAGGCTAGATGTATTGGCAGCTGAAGGTCTGACATACATGAAGAAAAGAGTGCCATAGAAAATAACAACTATGGAGATATGGGCCGCACAGGTAGAGAAAGCTCTCTCACGTCCTTTATTGGTCTGGATCTTCAGTATGGCAGATATTATATAAATATATGAAATCATTGTTACAGATGAGCAACTCAAAATTAGAATCCATGCCTGTCCAAAAAAGGTTTTTACAGTGATCATGGTATCTGAACAGGACAATTTCACCAAGGGACCAAAATCACAGAAAAAGTGATCAATATCTCTTTTCCTACAAAAGTACAACTTTGAAACTAGGACTGTTGGCAACAGAGGAATAATGAAACTCCCTACCCAGGCCATGGATGACATTCTGTAGCAGAAACCATTAGTCATTATGGATGAATAGCGCAAAGGATGGCAGATAGCCAAATAACGGTCATACCCCATCATAGCTAGAAGTATATTTTCCATAGAACCAGAGAAGAGGACGAAATAGAACTGGGTAAAACATCCAACAAAAGAGATACTACTCACTGCACTAAGAAGATCGACCAGCAATTTAGGAATGGCGACTGTGGTCCACTCAATTTCCACCAAAGACAAATTGCAAAGAAATATGTACATGGGAATATATAGACTAATGTTTATTGAGACAACTGTTATAATGATAATGTTTGCTGCCAAGATAACACAGTAGCAGAGAAGAGTTAAACAGAAGACCAGGATCCTTAGGTTTTCAGAAAGGGGGAAACCAATGAATGTAAACTCAGCTGTCACTGATAAATTCAGGACCTCCATATATCATCTGTTTGTAGAGATAACAGATAAAGAACAGTAGTAAATATAAGTAACTGATTTTAAATATGAGTTTTTCTTTGTAGTAACATGAATAGGCAAGATAAGATAATCACATATTTTGGTAAATCTAAGCAAAGTTAATTTTACAATTACATTAGTGTATGCATTTATTAAAGCATGTATCACTAAAATCCTCACACAAGCATGTTAAAGTATAATCTAAATTATTTTCAATATGTTTAAATCTGCAGCTTTCATTAAAATAATACTTACTGAGGGCGAGCTTACATTTGGTGCAAGTGGATTTATTTTAGTTTTTTAACATTTGGATGGAATGGTGAGGGATTAGAACCCCATCAGGTTTTTATTGCTGTCTATGTCTCCATTAGTGATAGTCACTCTCTCTAACTGTCATGATCACCAATGTCACCGGAAATTTAAATGAGGATAAATGCATAATTTTAAATTTCCACGGAACAGAACTAGGGGGGAAATCTTCCAATGGGGTCACTTGTTCCTGTGAATGACAACTGTCTAAGAGGGGATTTCTCTCACACTGGAAATATATCCTATTTCCTGTCGAGTATACAGGACAAGAAGTGAAGGGATCTCCCTTCGCTTTAGATATACCTGAGTTTTTGAGCTGTAAGTTTACAAACAATTCCATGTTATCAGACAGAGGCTCTGCAGGTTACCACAGGGACCACTGCATAATACCAGGTAGACTGCCATGTTAAAGCATAAATAAACCATCTTATCCACTGGTAATGGTGCTATTTTAGCCTCTATATACAGTAGATATGTAGTTGTCATGTGGAGACATGCCTTGAATGTAGCATGCACTGCATTTGTACTAGTAAGCAGTATGTACTGTATATTAAAGGTCTACAGGAAACAATATTAGTCTCTTGATTAAGAATTCGGGAACATTTATTATTGAACATTTAACATTTCTAGCTTGAGCTTTCTTTTGGGAAACAGTTAAATTGGTGGGGTTAATTCCACTTTAACAGACTCCTGCATGCTATCAGAGAGACCACTGCATATAGAGATGGAGACTGCCTTGGGAAAACTGAGCATCTGCCTCATGTCACCAGACTGCTGTATGCTGTCAGACAAAGGCTGCTGCATCCAACAAGTGACTTTTGACTTCACAAATAGGACAGTGAATCTCGCTAGCGAGGCCACTAACACCAATAACCTGATAGGGCTACTAATCCTGGCCTAATCTAAAACACAGATACAAACGTTAGGGATTTAGATATACTTAGCTACGCAGTAGATAAATCAATTCACATACTGTATATGTGTGATTCTTTCTGAGCTACAACCCAGCTGTCTCTTATACCTGCCTGGCTAATCAGCAAGCCTACAGTTATGGCTTAGTTTTTGGTATGGTCTCAGTGGAATTTCACTCAGTGAAATAAATAATTGGTAATTAGCTCACATCCCACCTGCCACTGCAAATATAAAAGATCCCAATAGGTCTGTGAAATTAGTATCAGAAAAGTAACATATCATTATTTTAGTGCCATTATATCCTAGTTGTGTTATTAAACTGTCTCATTAGAATCTCCAAAGTTCTGATAAAAGGCTTGTTTTAGGACTCATGTAAATGTCCATTTGCAGTATGCATTTAGGTTCATTAAAGGATAAGTGTAATTTCAGAAAAAGTATATTTACCCACCCTGCCTAGCCCCCCAGATCTAAACTACCGTTCCCCAACTGCTTCGTTACTTGACTATCACAGCCTGGCCTGTCATGGTTACATTCTGTGGTGATTGTGGGCAGTTGACATTCATAGACTTCTATGGTACCATCTCCTAAGCATCTCTGGTCTTGGAAGACATAAAAGTCTAGAAAGGTCACTACACAAGTGTGGCCAGAGAAAAGGAACATTTTCTTGCAGCAGTTGCTGAACTCAACTGGCAACACTGAGGAGCATCAACAACATGGAGAGGAATTTGGATCTCACTCATCAGGTGCTGGCGGAGGCCAGTATAGAGGAGGGTAGGGTAATAGAGGTACACGAACCAGAGGTGGGTAGCTGGATTACAGTTCAAAGGCGGGATAGCAGCCTTCATCCTCCTATTTTTGATCCACACGTTCCCCACCGCCCCCTCCCATCCCCCATTTTTTTTTCTCTTTCTCCCTCTTTCTCCTTCCTTTCCATTTTTCCTACCCAAGTTTTACTCTTTCTGGGCTCTTTCTGATTCTTTTCTTTCTTATTCTTTTCTTGGGTCCTTCCATATATTTAGCTTTTATTTACTCTGGGCTAACTGAGGGATACAACGAAATGCCACTTATCTTTATTGATAGATATGTAGCCTCCCTTCCCATGCCCATTCCCATAGAGTCTTATAAATCTTTATTGTGACTATTGGTTGAGATGAGATCATTTTTCCTGAACACTTTGTTAACGGTCTTACTGGTTTCCTGTTGATATTCTGACTGTTACCGTTCCTTTTTTGGATTTTCTACTGTATTATATTGCAATGCTGACTATCACTTTGAATTGTTTGTATTACATTACATTACAGTATTGTATTACTAAAACTTGTTTAAAACAAAGGCGGGATAGAGGGAAAAGTGCTAGAGAGGCCAGTCCTGAATTAATACATCCCAATAAGTATTCCTGGTTGCATGATGTTGGGGATATTAATTCAGGAGTAGCATCACTGGAGCAGGACGCTTCCCCTGGCTGCCAGGGGAGTGACTGCTTCGGTAAGGAGGGGAACAGAAAGGTTAGCAAGGAGGAACAGATACTGATGGTAGGGAACTCTATTATCAAACAGGGTAATCTGTCACCGGTACCATGATCGTCAAACAGTTGACTGGGTGCTTAGGTTCGACACATTGAAGATCAGGTGCACAGATTGTTGAGTGGGGACTGCGGAGGACCTGACTGTCATTGTACACATCGCTACTAATGATGAAATTAGAGGAAGATGGAGTGTCCTAGAAAATGACTTCAAGGACTTAGATGAAGTTAAAAAAAAAGACCTCCAAGGAAGCATTTTCGGAAATACTGCTATAGAGAGGCAGTTGGAGTTAGGAGAGTTCAACAAGTGGGTGCAGAACTGGTGTAAGCAGGAAGGGTTTGGGGTGGCTGATGGTAGTCAGGGTTCAAAACACACTAGAAAAACAATTCCAAGGACTAGATAATGTACACCCATGGGTACAGAGAGAGTTAAGCCAAGTTATAGTGAGACCATTATACCTAGTTTTCAAGGGCTTCTTACTGGCTGGAAGGGTACCAACTGATTGGCGTAAATCAATATTCAAAGGAATATACAGAAAACTACATATCAATCAGCCTAACATTAATAATATGCTAATTATTCAAGGGAATGGTAAGGGACTATGGTGTCTGTTTAATAAACCATGATAAAGTCTCCACATATCACAGTGATATTTTATCACTGCTGGAGAAAAGTTTGAGCCTGTTTAGATGGTCAATTTATCACAGTGATAGGCACTGATAGCAGCCTACTGTGATATCAGGAGAAAAGGCTGGAGAGAAGAGTGGGGAAGGCTTTTCAGGGATGCACACAGGAATTCCTTGGAGGAAACCTATGATCCTGATAGACAGGGTCATATATTATTACTCCACATATGTGCATAAAAACTAAAAACACATTGAAAGCCCTCTATTATTTTTAAAAAATGTTTGTGTTGTAAAAAGCCCCCTAAACATTAGGATTATTATAATACAGCTTATGAGAGGCGTTTTGTTTTTGCACAGTAAAACTATAGGATCTCTCTTTTTTTTTTTTCTTTGCAAACTATTTTGTATCAACATCCACGGCCATAAAACTAAGGGCTCAGTGACACCCGGTGCATTCAATTGCATTGATCAGCTAGATCAACACAGGCTCAATGCAAGGATACGGAGAAAACAACTGTCCTCTATGTACACTTTCCACACAATACAAGTGTGTTGATGTATTGGAGCATGTCTACATTTTTATGTAACACAATGCACAACAACATGTTACAACACACTAATGTTTTGCAAGGTGCTGTAGTACATAGAATTGAATGAAGGTTTTTTTTAAATTTGGGCTTATTCACATCATGTCCAACACGGGCTCAAAACAAGTACAAAGTATTCTGTGTGTCCTGTACACACAGTAACACTACGTTGATATATGTTGTGTAAAAATGCAGCATTTTTGCACAGCACAACGCACCTCACTGCATTCCACTGCAATGCACTGTGATGCAAAGTTAAAAGAAGTGTCATTTTGTGTCACTTCAATTAAGTTTAAAATAAAAGTAAACAGTGTGATGCATTGTAACACATAGCACCACCCCCACCAGTACACTCGCATTTTAGCGCATATTTTGTGTGAACACACATATTTTGTGTGAACAAACACTGCAATGTCTTGTTACAATGCATTTCAAATGCACACCAGTGCATGTGCATATTATACGCACCATAATGCACATTCACTTGTGTGAGGCCTCTTTTACACCTGAGCATAGCATGAACGTGCGTTGTACGCATTCATTTGTTTTTGTTTTCCCTGTTTGCCATGCGGCGCCATATAGTGCATATAGCAAAATCTGTGAGATGCGTTCCACATTTTTGCACATTTTAATGTACACAAATGTGGAGAAAAATGTGTTTGGGGTGCCATTAATAGTAATGGCACAGGAAGGGCGTTTTGCATTTTTGGCGTGTTTCCCACATGCGTGTCAAAGTTCAAATTTGTTCATGCGTTTACATAAAACTCTCAGGTGTGAATGGGGCCTGAATGGGCAGCAAGTGAATTTGATGCAGCAGTGCAAGTTGCAAAAAAGTTGTCGCTTGCAAAACTAATGTGTCTCACTCGTCTTTCCTGATGCACCTGTGCACCAAAGAAACAGTATAATAGGTGATAATGAGTGGAGAAGCAATGTGCTGCAAAACACCCTATTGGATGCATTACAGCATAAACAATCTTGCAATTATGCGAGATGGTGAGAAATCTAGGGGACTTTTCGCCAAGTTTATCAAGGTGCTAAGCTCCTTTTGTGGCTTTCACCGTTTACTAAACAGGTACATTCCAATTGCTTTCTCTTTACTTCTCACCGAGAATTCACAGTGAAGAGAAGGAATGTTCCCTGCTTTTTAGTTTCTACCTGACTTATCACCGTTTATTAAACAAATCACTAGGGACTTATCACCATGATAAGCAGTGAAAAGACGTATCAACGCTTCTCACCATTTATGAAACGTACACCATTATATTTAAGAATTTGCCTTTGCTAATGGTATCATAAGTAACAACCAGCATGGATTTATGAAAGTTTGTTCTTGTCAGGACATTCTATTAAAGCTGATCTTTAAAATAACAACACACACACCTTTAAAAAAGTTTAGTAATGACAATCTACAATCACGTACTTCTAGATAATTGCCGGCTTTGTATTATTTGCATACGTTATTTCTCTTTTCTTTCACAGTCTTCTGACAGTGACCATGTTTACTAAGGGCAGATTACTAGATCTCTATTACTTCCTGGATTTCTGGCACATGTGACTAGACATGTGACTAGGATGTGTGACCTTTCACATCATCTCAGGGGAGGAAAATGCCTTTCCTTGAGATCTCATGAGATTACAGATGGGATTTCCCAGCAATGCTCTGCTAATGACAAGGCAATCCCAGTGTGCATTGCTTTGCCAAACTGAAGTAATTTGCACTTTCAAAGCAGGAAGGGAATGCTCTGCAAGTGTAAGGTAAGTATGTCTAAGTTATTATTAATCATCATACATAGAGGGATGCATTGTGTGCTGTTACACAGTCATAAAAATATGACACACTACACAGTCATGGTTAATATCCATATTAATGTGAAATGAGAATTTACATAGGGGTCTATTCACGAAGCAGCCGAAGGATCTAGCCGTAGCTTTGGCCGATCCTTCGGCTAGCTTCGTGAATAGACCCCATAATTTCTTGATTTCCATCCCAGTCCTGCCCCTTTTTGGCCGGCCGACAGCCTGCTTCAGACAGCTGGGTGGAGCCAGCCGTGATCTTACGGCTGGCCTCGGCCACTTGCAGAGAGATCAGCGTCCCTGGTTACCAGCTAACCAGGGACACTGATCTTCAGACAGCCTAACTCTCCCCGGCGCTCCGGGAGTCTTCCGCTCCCGGCCGCCAAGGAGAGAAACACTCCTTTTTCTTTTTTTTTCTTATTCTGACAGCGAGCCGTGTCAAAATCGAAAAAAAAAAATTTGACCATAGGAATGCATTGCTAAATTCCTATTGGCTATTTCAATTTGCAATAGCCAATAGCAAACTAGCATTGCACCCGCCCTCAGGA